>NW_027122347.1:0-600000 GCF_030686945.1 Centruroides vittatus
CAATTACCTAACCTTTTACACTTTAATACTACATAAAGCTAACTTAATCGAACTTTTTATTAAAATAAAAGTAAATGACCGTAATTGAATTAAATTAATTAAAGTTTTTATGCTGTTCTATTAATAAAACGATAGTCTGTTAAATTTACATATTGATGTGGAATTATATTTTTATATATAAAATCATGTGAAATAACATGTATTAATAAAAAGAAAATATCTAAATTAAAATCTGTTAAATAATTAAATTTTTTATTTACAAATATGACAATTCTATATTTTAAAGAAAAACCATCCCATAATAGTTGTAGTGTTAACGTTATTCGCTTGCCATTAAGAGAAACACGGATCAGCAACCAATCCACTTCATCCTTAATTTTTAAGCTACTCCTACTTTTATTCAATTGGTTATCTTTTCAAACCGCTGTTTTATTGTTACGTTTATTGGTTAATAAAGTTCTTTATTATTAATAGCTTTTATTTAATATTTATTATAAACTATATTATTAATAATCTATTTTTAGTTATTTATGAACGAATATAATAAATCCATTTCAATATGTTAAAATTAAATGTTTATATTTATTTATTCCTAGCATTTTATTATTTATTACTTTTAGAAATAATATTTTTACATATTGCATAAATTAATTACATAAAGAATCGTTTAAACGTAAAGGAATTTTTAAAATTTTAAAATTCTGTAACAAATCTGTCTGGTTAAAAATGTTATTAAGTTAAACTCTAAAACAGTTTACAATTTAGTATAATTTCGTCGTCATTGCAGCACGAAACTAACTCTAAAAATCAAATTATACATTTGGGCAAAAATGAATCCGTTTTATATTAACCGCTTAAATAATTTCGAATAAATAGTTCGAATATTTTAAATTTAAAAAGAATAATCCGATATACATCGACCAAAGCCGAATTATCGGGCTAGAGTCGGCTAGAATAAATAAATAATTAATAAGACATTTATTTATTATAGCCGACTCTAGACCGATAATTCGGCATTGGTAGATATATAGCTTTTTAACAAGTTAGTTGTTATTTATGAATAATTCGATTTTAATTAATAAAAAATTCAATAATTTAAAACAACGAATTAATAAGAATTTATAAATATTTAATTTTTCGAAAGTCTATTAACATTAGAAATTTATAAATTACAATTTAATTTAATTAATTTGCATTAAAGACGTTAGTAAATATTAAAATATTTCCAGCAAAAATGTACTTTTTAACTGAATTGTTCATTTTAAAGCAGGCTTATGTTTAGTTTTTCCTAGAAATATGGTCCACCCGGTTATAAAATATTTTATGACTAATACACATAATCCCATGGAAGCGTGAGAAAATAATTTCGTGTTTGAAATTAATTTTATTCAATTTAAAAATAGAGTAACTATATTAATATATGAGTCTTAAATGTAATAAAGTTCCAAAAATATAATAAATAATATTCAAAAATTAATAATAATATTATTAATATAAATAAATTAAGTATACAACAAAATATATCTAAAATTTATATTTAAAGTTAAATAGAAAAGAATAAACGTTGAGTAATTTAGTTTTAAAACTTTTATTGAAATATTTAGAATAAAAACGCATCTTTAAATCAATTTTTAACCCTTTTACTTCTGTCAGTCTCTCCCCCGTTATGAAATGTACCCATTCCCATTTTTATATTCTACGTTAGTGCGTTGTATTGTAACAAGCACATCTAGCCTACAGCGTGGAAATATAATTTTTTATTTAAACTTAATTTTATTTTATTTGAAACTAGAATAACTATATTAAAATGTACTTCTTAAATATTACAAAATATTCTATTTAATTAGCTTTAAAACCTAAAACGTTTTATCAAGCTACATACGCGATAGGATAACGAATAAACTTAATTTTCTTTAAATAAATCATAATCTATACTAATTTTTTTTATAAACTATATTCTAATCAATCGTTACAGGTTTTCGGGACCTTAATAATGTAAAAATAGTTTAAAATATTTTAAAATAATTAACTATTCGTTAAAACAATTCTCGATATTCGAACAACGTTTATACTTTACAATTTTAGTAAAAACAAAAATTTACCTCCAAGATTTAGCAGGATTTTTTCCATTTTCGCTTTTTACATTATATGACTTAAGATATCGACCAGTTGCCATTTTTGCTTAATCACCAAAGCTTGACACCTGTGTCAGCACTTCAATACTTCAACTTCAGGAATTTAAGAGAGGCTAATTGAATAAGTCGCGTCATTGGTCAATCAATATCAGGCTGCTTATTGATTGGTTAAAGATGTTGGAGAATTATTCTTGCTCAGAACAGTGGTTTTAACTTATTGTAGTGAATAACAGAATCTTTTATTAGTTTTTTAAATTAAATTACTTTTTTTGTAATATACTTCCTCAATTATAAATAAATTATTTTAAATATACAAAAATGATGATAATATATTAATACGTGGGATTAAATTTGTTATCCTAACGAATAAAGTAAATTTAACGTAGAGTTATTAGAATTTATAAGTTATTTAACATGCTAATTGGTATATAAAAGTATACAAATAATAAAATGCGATCATTTTTTAAAAAATAAATATTTCGTACGTTATACTTCGATTATTAGTGTCTTTACATTTACCTCACGTTTAACGTAACTTAAATGTATTGTAACGTAACTTTGGCTAATGTTATTGTTGTGTTTCAATTACATTATTTTGTATCGTGTAGAAAAGCGGTTTCCAACTAGTGGTACGCGGACCACCAGTGGTCCGTAAGAGCTGAAATATGGTACGCGAAAGATTTAAAACTTTTATTTATTTTAAATTATTATTCCCACGTTGATACAAACTGAATTTAATTTTTACTAAAAACTTTATGTTATCTATTATAATAGTACTGTTAAAGCATGTTACTCTTGAGTTTAACGATTACTTATTTTAAAAGTAATCGTTAGTAAGTAAAGTTATGTTATGTACAATTTATTATCATGATAATAAATTGGAAAAATAAACATCGTTACAGGTCTTTGAAAACCTTTATTTTGTACTTTAAACTCGTTGACATACCTACATTGTGAAGCTGAACGTCAGCTTCAGGAACGAGAAAGGCAAGGGAAGTAAAAATGTCAAAGAAAAGTGATGACGTAACTAATGGACAACCCCCACAGAGAAGCTTATCGCAACGATTGAATCACAACTGGAAATTATACACAAATAAAATATTGCGAGTTTATACTTAAATATTTGATATTTTTCTATATATACGTTTCAATTTAAATTTATCTTATTTAATTTTATTTTTAAAAAAACATTTATGATTTAAAAGAAGCTAAATGTTTCCATATATTCATCAAATATTTTTACTGGAACTTAAATAAACACCTGAGCAAGTTTTATCTTCGGCAATCAGTGACTTCATTCTAATTAATAATTCTAAAAGTAACTAATTTATCGTAATTTGATTTAATTCTGTTTAAAGTTTAATTAAATCTAAAAGGTATCTAAATATTTTTTAAATTAATTAATATCCTTGTAAAATTCTATTTATATTTTACCGCCGATTTTAAACTTGTACGTAATTAAAATTACACATCATAAATTTAAATTTGGTGTCATTAGGAAAAAGTTTTGAGAAACCCATTAGTAGACAAAGCCCAGGCGCCTGCCGTGTGCTCCCACCTCCCACCGTTAAATCCACTTCTGGTATTTCTTTTGTTTCAAGTGTTTTAAAAATTCGTTAATGTTTTATAATCTCACTTAACTTTCATCATTTTATGATAATTTACAGAACATTTCATTAACCGAATTAAATTTTTTGAAACACTTATTAAACACATATATAAATAAATTTATTTATATTCATGTATTCATTGAGACGTAGTGTCAGTGCGAGTGCTCTTTTATGTAGCTTACAGAATTGTGTTCGTTCTCAAAATCCTTTCGATCGATTTCGATTAAACTTTGCCATTTTCCATTAATTGCGACGAGCAATCTATAAAATTCAATAAAAAATGAAGGTTCAAGGCTTCATTTTCTAGATATAAAGTGGTTTCACGAAAGCGATATCGCGCGATTTTGTCGTGTCATGCACCACGGTCACTAGCGCGTTTTTTCTCAAAATTTGATGAATCGATTTTGATAAAACTTTGCAATTTTCCATTAATTCAGGCGAGGAATCAAAAAATGTAATGAAAGTGCATTTAAATGTAAAAAATAGGGGTCCATGAGTTTATTACCGATATACAGAGGTATTAAAATGACAATGCTCGTGCTCTTCGTTAAGTCTGAGAGCGCCAACAAAATTTAGTCCTGGGGTTAGAAATTAAAACAGCATTGCGTGCATCTAACTGAAAATAGGCGCGAAAAATGAACAAAATACAAGAACTAAACAGCGATTCTTCTTTCTTTCCAGCTTCACCTCAATTCTATTGCGATACGACAAAGTGGCGCGATTTCCTAGTATAAAACATATGTACAGTACAGTACAGTACAGTACAGTACCAATACGTTTTATACAAATTAATATACATATATGTTAAATCTGTAAATAGCAACTAAAACTGTTAGAGTTATCTCGGGCGTTGATCTCGGCTGATGAATTAACATTTTGTTTAGTTTCTATTCATCCTTATTTTCTGACTTAAACTTCTATTAAAACATTGCTAAATAACAAGAAACTTTTATTAAAAAAAGTAAAACTTCTGCATTATACAGGATATTTATAAATATAACTTCTTATTAACAGAATCCAAAAGATAGTGAACATTTTTAATTATTTAATCAGATTGTTTCTCTGACGATCCAGAAAATTTGCTATTAAATTTTATCAAATTTATATTAGGCCTATATATTATTTAAAGATCAATGATTTGTTTATTTTTTCAGAAACATTCATTTGTTCATTTTTAATGACTTTTAGCCTCGAGAGCATAGAATCTTTAGGCTATGCTCTCAAAATAGAATAGCCTGAAGATGTTATGCTATCTTGAGTGTCGAATGAAAAAAGCAGCTGGGGATTTTTTCCTAGGCATGGAAAAACTTAATGGCCCTTATTGGTTCTTACTCCCATAAAATTAATGCTATTTTTACTAACAACGTAAAATTTTTAAGATTACTTTTTATTGATAGATATTCAGAATTTAACCGTTTGCCTATAAAATGATAAGCATCCTTAGTGCACTCTTCCTCAAACTCATGATAAAATAATGCACATTCAATAGAATAATTCTAAATTTCGCAAATACTTTTTTTTTAAAAAAAAAGATGTTTTGCTATTAATAATTTGATTGTAAACAACATTTTTAAACCAAATATCTTACTCCGCTCTTTAAATAATAAATCATCCAACTCCAGATGCTGAGAAAACGTTTAATAAAGAAACATTAACGTTTTCGACCTAATATGATAGGCCAACGAGAGCATTATTACCTAGCTCCTCTGGAATGCATTTATGTAAACGTTTTTCAAAGATGTATGTGGTTCCTCTGCATTTTTCAACCACAGGTCTAATAAAATTTAAAAAACAGCTTCAAACTTGGGATATAAAAAGAGTACAATAGAAGGGCTAATTAATATATAAAATTATAAAATTTCGTTTGAAAATCAGGGATTAGAAATTAAGGACTATATTGGGGTCACACGAAGGAATTTAGCTAAGACTTAAGGAGCGCAAATACGATATTAATTAATAAAGGGCACTGCAACGCAGTATTATCCTCTATGGCCCATGCAGAGGACTTTGTGGTTAAATGAAATGAAGAGACTATCCTCAAAACTATGCGTTCTCCACCTTTGGCAATGCACGAAGAAAAAATCGAATTATATATAAGTACTGTAAATTAAAAGATGATTGTATTAACGCCAGGGAAGCGAATGGAGTGGCTTCCGCGTGGAAGTTCTACATAAAAAAAAACAGTAAAACACAAAAATTCTTAGCCCGCACGTGCCCTTATACTTAGTGGCATTTTTTGTGTATTTATTTTATTTTTTATGTTTATTTTATTACATTATTTACATCGTTATTGTATTATTTCATTTAGTATATGTGTTTTATTTCATTATTATTATTTTTTTTTTTTGTTAATTTATCTAGTATTTTGGTTTTAAATTTAAATTGTAAAAGTGTTTGAACGTTTTGACGTTTAAATATTTAGTTAAAATACGTTGGAGAATGCTTGCATCTGAAGATGGCCTATCATATTAGGTCGAAAACGTTAATGTTTCTTTAATAAACGTTTCTTTAGCATCAGATGTTGGATGATTTATCATTTTTAAAATTAACGTTATTTAATGAGTCATCGAGATATTTTTCTTTTGTATAGGTTAAGTTATGAAAATTAACTACAGATAAAATTTGCTTACTTTGTGATGCTTGCAAAGCTACTCTCACACACCTTAAAGTGGGGCGTGTTATGTAGGAAACTTCCTTTTTGTGTGTTAAGGTCTATAAAGGAGTGTCTACACCCTTTTAAAAATCTTACATTACGTCACAGAAAGACTGAATAAAGACGTCTATTAGTAGAATTTACACATTAATTTCGTATACTTAAAAATATTTAAAATTTCACATTTCTTTTAAAATAAGTTTAAAATTATGAGGTGTTTTTATTGATAATTGTTTTTACAAATATTTAAAAAAATAACTTCATGTTTACAGTTCGTTATTTAAGTGTTATTCAATTTACAGACGGATTTAATCGATCGTTAACACTCCCTTTCAAACAGTTGTGAGTAAATAAACTGCTGCCATAATTGCACTTTGTCTAAGCGAGCGGTGTGGTATAAGAATTTCTTCATTTTTAAATATTTCAAGAAGTTGTCGCTATATCCAATGCGGCGCTAAACTGAAGTATCTCAAGCAAAAATAATTGTATACAGTAACGAAATCTACACACAATTTTAAGTTAGAAAGTTTAAAATTCGTGTTATTTAGCGACTCTCAGGGTGTTGGTGCTATTTTTAAAGGCGCTAAATAAAGATTTTTTAATGTGTGGATGATAGATAAATCTTAGAATTGTGTCTGTAAACGACGTTTTCAAATTACTATATACTTTTAAGAGCATGGGTTTTCTTACATAAGCCTAATTGCAGAGTTTCATGTCTGTAATTAAAAACGATGTAAATATATTCTTTCCGGGGTTTTAATTGTTTCAGAAACAATGTTATCTAAGCTATTATCTGTTACTGAACATAATTCGTTTAACAACACTTAAGTTTGATTGACAGGTCTGGCCTGTCAATTAGACTAATTGGCCTCTCTGCTCGAGCAACGCAGAGTGTTTCTGTTAGCTTAAAATGAAATCTTCCACTGAACATTATATAAACCTTTTTTTTTTAAAGATTCAAAAACATGAGTTTTTACAAATTTTTTAAGGAGAAACATTTTAACTAGATTTACAGTGCTGGCTAGCGTACTGTACAGTGTATAGTACGCTAGCACTTCTCCTTTACTTGGGCTACTTAACTAATCATTCGCAGATGTAAGAAAAAGCACGTGTCAGCAAGCACCTGGCTGACCTGCCAGCTGCAGGTCAGCAACCTACGTCTGGCACGCGATACCATTTTCAGTGGCACGCTGAATAAATTAAAATATTAAAACAAATAATTAAATAAAATATGTTAAAAATTATTATAAAATGATACTAAAATTACGACGCAAGCGTTCGCGTCAGCTACATTTTGCGTGTGTAGGGGAAGGAAGGGCAGGATGGAAGGTTTAACTTTATGATGTAAAAAAACATAAAACAACATAATATAAAGCTTTTATTTTAATCAGTCTCGACAGAGATCTTAAATGGTTAAAAAATTGCGTAATTAAAAATAATTAATATTAAGTATAAAATCTGTTAGGAATCATGAAGTAAAAACGTCAAAAATTCCATCTTGTTCTTACCCTGAAGACAAGATGGAATACATAGGATATCCCTACGTTTTACAATTGACACATAAAAAACATCCATCTTTTGTACATAGTTCATGTGCCCAACCACAACACACTGGATACTGTACCAGTTCTCTGTGGGCGGTTCCGCATATGGTTTTCCACATAATACAAAAAACCTTCATCCATCGCCATCTGCATCGTTTCTTCAGTCCAAGAACTTATGTTGCTCTTTCTTATATACTTGTTCGCCATCTAAAAACAATTACGTATACATCCTCAATTAATTAGATAAATTGAAAACAGAAATCATAATAATTACGTGCGGGCAACATGGAAACTATTCCATCTTGGCCTGAAATGCAATTTTCCATCTGCTCACATGCCGATTGCCAATAATAATATCAACGCTTTAAAAATCCTTGAAGTTTTTTCGAGGAACGACGGAAAGAGTTGCCGTTCCGTCGTCTTTCCGTGTCGCGTGTACTCACACGCGGAAATTACAATTGAAACGCGCCATCTGCCAGCCGTAAATATAAACAAGCTACTACAGTAGGTAGGCCACGTGCCAGTAGTCGAAAATGGCTTCTACCAGGATTGCTTTATTATATCAATTAAACTTTTTAAGTTTGCTTTTGATCTTATCGCAAATAAAACATCTCAAAAACGAATAATTTGGATTGGAAAAAAATATTCTAAATTGTCGAAAGTTATCTTTTTTCACCGAATTTCGATTACGCCATTCCCAATACTTTACGTAAGTTACGTCTATTTGACGTGAATGTTTAATCGGATAGTAATATAGCGTATAAATGAAATATATTAGCGTATTAGTGTACAAATAAGGCTTTTTAGCTTGCCGACTGCTATAGTTCGAATGCTATCGTCTTACGTGATCTTTATGACGACATTCCTAAACGGCCTTCCTATATTTTTTCTCTTGGTTGTCTTAGTTTTATTATTACAACCTCATGAAAGTTAAATATATTACTAAATTTATATCTGTCTATAAAATCAATTAAGTCTGCTTTCCTTAATCTTGAATAACCTCTAAGATTATTATCTTTACAATATTGACGCAATTCACGAACAGTACGTGATTGTTCCATTTAATAATGGGAAAAAAACATTCAATAATTTTCATGCTTTCAAACACGTCTTACAAACATATCCATATCCATCGGAAGGCTCTATTACTTTTCTTTTTGTAAAATTCATCTAAAGATTTTTTTTTCTTACATTTACTACACTTTTTAATTTTATTTAATCGCCTTCTATGACTATCATTTTTCAAATGCTTTTCTAAGTTTTGTTATAAAATTTTTTTACCACATTCACATTTTATTAATTCTTTTTTTATGTCTTTGGTTATAGTATAATAATTTTTATAGTTTTTGCTAGTACAAACTTTACACCATAAAAAATATCCATCTTTAGAATTATTATCTTTACTATATTCTTCGAAGGGTTTATTTATTTTACAACGATTACACTGCTTCATTTAATAAAGAAAAAATTGTCTTAAAAGGGTTAAAAATTGATTTAAGGATGCGTTTTTATTCGAAATATTTTAATTAAAGTTTTAAAACTAAATTACTCAACGTTTATTCTTATTTTAGTTTATTCGTAAATTTTAGATATATTTTGTTGTATACTTAATTTATTCATATTAATAATATTATTATTAATTTTTGAATATGATTTATTATATTTTTGGAACTTTATTACATTTAAGACTCATATATTAATATAGTTAATCTATTTTTAAATTGAATAAAATTAATTTCAAATACGAAATTATTTTCTCACGCTTCCATGGGATTATGTGTATTAGTCATACAATATTCTATAACCGGTTGGACCATATTTCCAGGAAAAACTAAACTTAAGCCTACTTCAAAATGAACAATTCAGTTAAAAAGTATATTTTTGCTAAAAATATTTTAATATTAACTAACGTTTTTAATGCAAATTAATTAAATTAAATTGTGATTTATAAATTTTTAATGTTAATAGACCCTCGAAAGATTAAGTATTTAAAAATTATTACTAATTCGTTGTTTTAAATTATTAAATTTTTTATTAATTAAAGTCGAATTATTCTTTTTAAATTTAAAATATTCGAACTATTTATTCGAAATTATTTGAGCTGTTAATATAAAACGGATTCATTTTTGCCTAAATGTATAATTTAATTTTTAGAGTTACTTTCATGTTGTAATGACGGCGAAATTATACTAAATTGTAAACTGTTTTAGAGTTTAACTTAATAACATTTTTAACCAGACAGATTCGTTTTAACAAACCAAACAAGTTTGTTAGACAACAGATTTGTTAACAGATAAACAAACAAACAAACAACAGATTTGTTATAGAATTTTAAATTCTCTAACAAATCTGTCTGGTTAAAAATTTTAAAAATTCCTTTACGTTTCAACGATTCTTTATGTAATTAATTTGAAGAACTTTATTAACCAACAAAACGTAACAATAAAACAGCGATTTGAAAAGATGACCAATTGAATAGAAGTAGGAGTAGCTTAAATGTTAAGGATGAAGTGGACTGGTTGCTGATCCGTGTTTCTCTTAATGGCAAGCGAATAACGTTAACACTACAACTATTATGGGATGGTTTTTCTTTAAAATATAGAATTTCTAAATGAAAAATTTAAGTATTTAACAGATTTTAATTTAGATATTTTCTTTTTATTAATACATGTTATTTCACATGATTTCATACATAAAAATATTATCCCACATTAATATGTAAATTTAACAGACTATCGTTTTATTAATAGAATAGCATAAAAAATTAATTAATTTAATTCGATTACTGTTATTTACTTTTATTTTAATAAAAAGTTCGATTAAGTTAGCTTTATGTAGTATTAAAATGTAAAAAATTAGGAAATTGATCGCTGACTCAGATGTTTCTAAGTGGAAAACCAATCAGACGAGTACAGAAACACTGTGGGTTGACGTTTTGGATCAAATAAAATCGTTATATTTCGAATAGAACTTATTAATGAATTAAAAGTAAAATGTAAATAAATTTAATATTAAATGTTTAGACTTTACACTTATAGAGCTATATAGAATTAGTTTTGGTATATTAAATCACATTTGTATAGATGATAAAAATGAACGAACTTTATGATTACATTTCTAATAAATTAATTAATATTTAACTCAAAATAGACTGAGATAAATTTTGATTCGCATTAAATTGCCTTCGTGAAAGTTTATGTATTAAAATATTTTATAAAAGTACTTAATTTTTATTTATTTTAATCGTACTCTTTAAATTAATTAAATAAATTATTATTTGATTTTTAATTTAATTTAAATTTACAGAAACGTTCATTTTAAACTACTTTGTGTGTAAGGTAGCTGCTCTTAACCTTTTCGAATATAAATTCTCCTTTTACATATCAAAGAAATGCTCTTTAATTATTAACTCGTATTGATAATTTAAAGTTTTGTGCCACTTAGTAATGTAGATCTAAAGTTAGTCAATAGAAAAGAAGATTAAATTAAAGTAATTGAACTCATACTTAAAATATCATAAATTCTGTTAAAAAATTAAAGTTAGCAACTATTATAGGTTTTAGCCTTATTTAAAATTGAAAAATTGCAGTATAAAAATTACATTTAGCAGCCATTACACGTTTTTTTTCGCGTATTCGCTTTGACGGTTCTAGTGGTACCCGTATCCCAGGTTGAGAAACTTTACTGTAAGATGTAATAAAATAGCGGTTTGACACTTAAATATTAAATAAAAGCTTCGATTATTTTTTCTAACTTAAATTTTCATTTTTTGTTTCGTTTCTCGCTATTTATATACTTGAAAATATCTAAATTATAAGTTTTTAAAATTGATTTTATATTTATGACGTAGCTTAATTTAATCTTCATAATTTATATTTTTTCCTTTCATACTTTTACGAATCGTTTTTATTTCGATAATAATTATGATCTATCAACCAGAAATAGGAAGTGAACATATATAATATATTGAGTATATTCTCTTTTGAAGATGCAGCAGTCGTCTGCATTAAACTGGCGCCATCTGTTGAAAATAAATTTTACTATCTATTCTTTTTCATAGTTATGAATAACAGATTATTAATATCGATTTATCTACTATTTAAAGCATTATTTTATAAATATTATTATTAATAATCTATTTTTAGTTATTTATAAACGAATATAATAAATCCATTTCAATATGTTAAAATTAAATGTTTATATTTATTTATTCCTACCATTTTATTATTTATTACTTTTAGAAATAATATTTTAGATATTGCGTAATATTTTTAAATAAACTATGCGGCTATATAACGCTAAATTTGTTTATTATCACTCAATACCACGATGGCTTCAACCAGTCTATATTCTATAATCACATAAAACATAGGAAAAAAACTCTCCATGTGGAGTAATAACATAAGTAAAATTTATAATAGATTAAAGCTCGTTGCTTTTTTTTTATTTATTACATTTTATACAGCGATTCGCTTATATCATATAACCATAGACGAATTTTCTCAGGCTCAATTGTCACGATGGTTAAACTTATTACATTTGTCTTTCTCGCAGTTTCTAACTGAAATTCTTCTGTTTTTTTAATGATTATTTATTAGGTTGTTACGATATTACCCTATTATATATATATATATAAACAATATTTAGGCCTACATTTAACTGATAAAATAGCGATGATGAAACAGCGCAGCTAGCGTTTGTTGGGATGTTTGCAAGATGATTCAGACTTTTTATCATCAACAATAAATATTGATAATATAGAAAAAAAAAAAAAAACTTATATTTAAAAGTGGAGAATTTAGTATATTTTACTATTTATTGGGTATAATTGCTATTAACAAACAGTTTTTTTTTGTTTTTTTGGAATTGCCGAAATATTAACGAATTTCGGCAATCTTAAAGAAAACGTTTCTATATATTTGAGGGAAATATTTTATATTTTAAAAGTATAGCTAAGGAATATAGTAATTAAGGTATTATATTTCAATATTGAACCACAAAAAACACTACGAAGAACGTTTTCCTATAATTCTATATTTACCGGTAACGTTTTCGCTTATATACTTAAAAGCGAAAACGATCGTCGCAATGTTTTTGTGCTTCAAATTTTGTAAATTAATATTAAAAATTGTTTTTGTTAAATTTATATCAGTAAAACTTTTGTTTTCGGTATTTCATAACGTCGTGTTTTATGATTTACATGACATTTCGGGGTTATCGTTACAGTTCGGAATGTGATTAGGAAGCGACTTATGCGTAAAAAGATAATATTAAATTAATCTTCACATCTCTATAATAACAAAAAATATAAAACAATTAAACATTCAAAGAGGAAAACATTCAATTATAATACATTTCGTTAAAATATTTGATGCCGTCCGATAAGTTTTTAAATCGGATTTTAACCGACAACAAAAAATTATCATTCAGGTTTAAACATTTGAATACTACAAAATTAATTTTATAATGCTGGAAATAAACAAATTCGATTATTTATTTATTTTTTTTAATTGATGAATTTCGTTAATAACCAAAGAGTTAGAATAATGGCAGACGATATTAAAAGGGGGTTCGAGATTAAGACGAGATTGGCGAAGGACGTCGGGATTGTGGCGTGACGACCGCCATGTTGAATTAACGGATTTTGTGTAGTTGTTTTTGTTTTGGATTTATTTTGGTGGATCGCGATAAACTATTAGTATAAAACGTCACATGAAGTATTTAATGGGGAAACTACCCCTTTCGTAACCTTTTGGCACGTTTTCTTGTATAAAGAATGGCAAGGTAAAGAAAAATCAGACATATCAATTAAGCCTAACAAAGGATTCAGTTAGGGAATTTTTCTATATAATGATTTATTTCAGTTGGAATTTTAGTACAGAATTAATTACAGATATTAATTATAAATGATTTTTATACCTAATAATTAATATTGCATGTATTTTAATTTAATTATTATAAATCAAATGTAGTCTGAATGGGGAGTTTGGAAATTTTTTTTTGTAATAAAGACATCCCCAGTTCAAATTTCATTGAATGAATGTAACCATTTAATAGTGAAACAAAGGCCTATAAAGCAATAAAATTGGCCTGAACATTGTAAAAAAAAAATAATACATCATCCTTTTTAATTCATTCAATTCTTTATTCATTCATTACATTTAAACATGTTAGTGCAAGGAATTTCCCTACAGGGATTTTTAAATATGAATCAAAATCCCTGTAAGAATTTTTGATTGTGATATAATTAAATGTGGATTTTGGCTTGCATTTAATTATTATAATTTTCAGAGAAATCTTTATAAAAATATATCCTGTCATCTATTTGGATGATAAATTTGATGTTTTATCAATTGATTAAAGAAATTGCTTGATTTTTGAATAAAAAAATAAGCATGCAAATTTTCTATTCTCTTAATTTGGTAGGTTGGCGGTGCTCGAGCTGGCCCGCAAACATTTGACACGCTGCTTATAAATGATAGGAATGGGCTTGCTTTTAGTATATTTAGTGGCCATCCTATCTATGAATGAAGTGCAGTTTGATTCACCAATTAAAAATTTGGGCAATATTACATTAGATTTACAGTCTAAGTGTATTAATAAAGGGACATTTCATTGTGACACATGTTAAGTGTATTTAAATGTAGATTGTGAGTCATTAAAATAAAAAAATAATTGTATTGTAAATGTTTAAGGGAAATTTTGGTATTTTTTTTAAAAGTTACATATTTGGATCATATATTTTCTGTTTTATCGATTGTTTTCATGTGTAATTTGAACAAAAGCTAAGTTCTGTTCTCTTACCTCATCTTAATTCATTTTTTTATTTATTCTTTACATGTTAAACAGTTAAGAATACAAGAAATTTTTAAGAGCATTTCTTTGAATGTATTAAACTTAGATTGTGATTATTATAATGCAATTGTAAGGTATTAGAGAAATTTTTAATATATATTCTGTCAGTTATTTGGATTATATTTTTTAATTGTTTCATTGAATAAAAATAAAAAATTCGTTGATATTGAGGTGGTTTTATGTGCAAATACTTCATTTAGAATCACGTCTTTTACAGTAAATAATTCATTCATTAGATATACAATTTAAGCTTGTAAATATAGGAAATTTTAGTGCATTTAATGTATTTAAGCTTAGATTTTAATTAATTTTTTTTTTCAAAAGAAAGTAAATTGCATTTTTAGAAAGATTTTGATTAAAAATGTTTTTTGTGTTGAATTATATTCTGTTTACCATCATTTAATTTGTTGTTTTAATAAATTATTATTGATAAAGAATAGCATGAATTAAAAGAAAAATATCCTATGTTAACATACAGAATAATTAAATTATAGTATTAAATACATTTTAAATGTTTTTAAATATAGATTTTTGATTATAATTACTGCTTGTATTTTAATGAGTGTATTAATTTATTTTTTAAATATTGGGTGTCAATTATTTGGTTCATACATTTGTTTAGTTAACTTATCAATTGCGTAAAGTAATTTAATTTGATGTTGGAATAAAAGTAATAGTATATAGAATAATAGTAAATAAGAATATAGAATAATAGTAAATAACATACTGTAATACAAAAAATTTTTATATATATTAAATTTATTTTATTTAGTATAGAAAAATAAGAATTAAATAAATAATACAGTACAATAAAAATTCTAAAAAAGTTTGAACATTATTTAATAATAAAAATGTTCAGTTTTTAAAATTATAAATATAAAATTTAAAAAACTGAACATTCATTATTATTTTTAATAATATATTGTTCTATTATTATTATTCTATTGATAAATTAGCCTTTTATGTATGTGAAAATCAATAGAATGATACAAAATATGAATCATTAGCTCATGAATATATGTAAATATCAAATATTTTCTGTTTGTTGAATAAAATAAAATGTATATGTATAATTATATAGACCATAAAATTTAAAAAATTTAAAATTTTATCACTTTTTGAATTATTTACAGTTTAACATTCACTATATCTCATAAAATTCTCAGTATATAAAATATTTTATTTACTTTTTTACATTTATGGCATTTGGTAGCTATCTGTCATAACATAACATATAATAATATATACCTTATTAAAATCAATGAAAATGATATAGGTGTAAATAGAAAAAAACAATTGCAAAATATGTGTGTTATAGTTTTATATAGTTAGGGAAATTATAGTTTTAATTATTATAGAAAGATTTGGAACAAATACATAGCATTTTTAATCTATAGCAGTGGTACCTAAACTTTTCTGACTGTTGACTCCTCCAGGGATTCCTTGACCTTTTATTGATCCCTCTGTTCTTTTTTGCAAATACAGTTAATAATATCTGGTGAATCAGTATTAATCCACACACTGTTTTCACAGAAAGGTACACTTATTGTCCAAAATTAGAACACCTGAATTGACTTATATATACATAATTCATTAAATTGTCCATAATAATTTTTAATGAACCATTTTCAGTCAAACCCCAAAAATGCCTTATCAACCTTTGTATAATTTTAATCTTATACCTGTACATTTATAATTTGCTTTTTATATTATTATTACAACTATTTATAACAAAATTTCTTTTTTGAAGTGGTTTTTTTTTTTCTATGTGCAAATGCTTGATTTAGTGACATGTCTGTCACAACTCACAACAAACTTCATTTATTTAATCCTTTAACTCATGAGTAGTTCATGAGTTAAAGGATTAAATAAATGAAGTTTGTTGTGAGTTGTGACAGACATGTCACTAAATCAAGCATTTGCACATAGAAAAAAAAAAACCACTTCAAAAAAGAAATTTTGTTATAAATAGTTGTAATAATAATATAAAAAGCAAATTATAAATGTACAGGTATAAGATTAAAATTATACAAAGGTTGATAAGGCATTTTTGGGGTTTGACTGAAAATGGTTCATTAAAAATTATTATGGACAATTTAATGAATTATGTATATATAAGTCAATTCAGGTGTTCTAAGTTTGGATTAATAAATGTAAACTATATTTTTATAGAATTATCTGTATAATTAAAGTTTGGCTTCTGCTTTGATATTCTGACTCAACAATTTAAATACAGATGATCCAAATTGAGTAACTAAACAATTTTATTCTGCTAAATTTAGAACTTTGTCTAAATTAGAAATAAATAAAAAATTAACATTGAGGTTTGTATTTTACTAACAAAACAATGCCAATAATTTTTAAAAATCTAATTCATTTTAATTCTTTTAATATAATTTGTTATTTTAAGACATACAATATGCCTTTAGAAACATTCAGTACTATTTGCTTAAGGTTATGAAGGTGCAGTTATAAGTTTTTGAAAATGTTGATTTTTTTGGGAAAAAATTAAATGTTTTTTATAGATTTATGTAAAAATTAAATGTATTAAGTATTGATCACACTTTTATGATAATTGGGCTATAATTTGAAAAGGTTGTAGAGAGACAAATTTCCACTGTAGTTTGTCTGTTTATCCATCTGTCTTTGCTTAATCTTGGAGTGGAGTTATATAGATGAAAGACGAGACCAGATATGGAAACCTTAGGGACAGGAGGCACTGATTAAATATATATGAACTGATGAAAACCAAGAGTCATGTTATTTTAATTCAAAACTTTTCCTCTGAAAATAGTTAATAGATGACCAGCATGACTATTTTTAAAGGAAAAGTATGATGTACAGGGGTAAGACACTATTAATTTGAGGTAGGGAGCATATATTTTAAATGAAATAAATTAAAAATATGATTAAAAATTGCAGCCCAGCATTGTGATGATGCCACAATAAATAATTGCTTGTAACTAATATTGACAGTACTAAAGTTTTGGTATCCATTGGCAATAGAGAGTTCATATTACACATTCAGATATCATACCACATGTAAGTGCATAAGAGAATATCATTTAGAGTGTTTACATGTAACACATCACTCAATAAGTCTCCGGTCTAACTAAGAAAAACAATTTTTGGTTAAAGTATACCTAGGTAACCCCTATGGCTGCACTTTCAGAATCTCGATAGCATTTGCGATCATAAATGCAAATTTTTTTTTTTTTCGTGGGCCCAAGGACGCACATTCTAACTTAACCTAACCTATTCTATTCCCTAATAAATTACCAATAATTTGGTAATTTATTAGGCAAATGCTATTGAGATTCTGGAAGTGCCGCCATAGGAGTTACCTAGGTACTGTACACTTCAACCCAATTTTTTTTTTAGAAATTTGACTTTATTCATCAACATACTCTCCTTTAAGAGTGATACATTTATTCCAATGCTTCTTTAACTTTTCGATGCCTTTTTTTTTGTAGAACTATTTGTCTTTGCTTTCAAAATAGGCCTCAGTATCGGTAATCACTTTTTCATTTGAGTCAGCTTTTTTTGATGTCTACAGAAAGCCAGTAGTCACTGGGAGCCAGATCTGGACAGTATGGTAAGTGAGGAAGGTGTTCAAAGAGTAATTCATTCAATTTAACCATCATTTTCGTCGACTTGTGACATGGGGCATTGTCTTGGTGGAACCTCACTTTTTTCTTGATTTCTACACTCAATGATCAGATGCCATAATTTTGCCAGCTGACTTTTGAGTTTTTGGTCTCTTTGGACAACTTTCACTGGATGCTGTCCACTCAGCTGATGATCTTTTTGATTCAGGTGTGTAGTAATGGATCCATGTTTCATACATTGTCACATATCAATGCAAGAAATTCTTTTTATCTTGCCTGAACAGCTCCAAACAGTGCTCTGAATCGTCGGACTAAAAATCACCAGACCAAAAACAACGTGTTCTTGGTCTGGTGTGAGCAAACACAGCACCCACTTCGAAAGCAACTTACGCATGCTTAAATTTTTGTGTAAAATTGTAAACACACTACCTTCTGATATCTTTAAGGCATCAGCTATCTCATGCAACTTCACTTTACAGTCTTTCAAAACTATTTTGTGGACTTTTTTTATGTTTTCCGGAACAACTGTCGATTTTGGGAGACCAGAGCAGTCAGCATACCAGTCAATAATAGTTGATTTCCCTGGTGCAGTGTTTCCATAATGCTTATCAAGCCATTGTTTGGCTTCAACAGTATTTTTCCCTATCAAAAAACAATGTTTACTCAACACGAAATTCTCTTTTATCCATTGTTTTGAAAATTAAAAAACTGGGGTCACTATAACCACTGTAACCTGTAAACTAATTGTTAGAATGTCATGAAATTTTGACACTGATTGTTTAAGGTTGGTACTATCCAGAAATCATATGGGTCTGTCAACAGTGTTGCCATATATGTGTCAGATTGGAGACTTATTGAGTGATGTGTTAGTATGACATTGAATGTACCCTGTGAGCCTCTTATCCTTGGAGACCAAAATTTAAGAGGGTTTGTTTTCAGTAATATCAAGGTCGTATAATATTACAACTAATTAATTCAAACCAGTACCTGTGAATGCTTTCCCGGTTATATTGTAAATACTATTAACCATTGTAAAGCAGCTTTGGTTGATGAATTAATTTTTATTTGTTAGAATATTTTAGATTTAAAAAATATCTAATATATATAAAGAAAAAAGCTTTCTGGCAATTGTTTGACTTTATTAAAGAGGAAAGTGTATTAGTTACTTTGTCCTTTATACATTTCAACACATTTTGCTCAAATGCAATGAAACTTTTCAGGGATCATCTCATTCAGGAGGAGGTTGCAACTACTTTTGGTGAAATTAACTTCAATCCCTTGCCCACAAATTAGGCTTCCCTTTCTATCTGACCATTGGAATGGTGGCATTTGAACAGGAAAATTACCTAATACAAAGTTACCAGCAAGCACAAAATTAATTTTTAGAGGTTTTTGAGGATGTTGAGTTTAAGTATTTGGTCTATTTTTTGTGAAATTTGATTGGTTGGTTAATTACTATTTGATGTTAGCTGCAAATATTATGTTACAAAGTTAACACCAGAAAAAAATTTAATGTTTATTATCTTCTTATATAGGAGGAAGTCAATGACTATTTTCTGTTGTAAAATATCAATTCCTGTTTACCTGATCAATGAAATTGTCCCATTCTGTACCATCTGAATATATGTTGTCCTTGCATTCTTGCAAGTACAACGTATATTCAGATTTTCTGGGGTGCTGAGCCTGAATCGTTGATCCGTTTGTCTCGTTATCTGGTTGTTCATTTGTTTTTATTTTTGTTAAAAGAATTTAAATAGGAATGACCTGTATTTTTCTTTTTCAAAATAGGTTTGTCATTTTTGTTCTGTTTTATTAATTTTTTTCTGTATTATAATTTATTTAATACTTTATGATAAACTTGACAGTGGCAGGCTAAAATAATCAAATACTTATGGTTTTTATTTTAATGTCTGTTATTTTTACTTTACTTTTTGTCCAAGTAATGCCAGACATATCTGCTAGTATATTTATATTTCTCAATCATTTAAAACTGAATGAAACTTTCTGAATGGAGATATTATATATTGCAAAACTATTTTGTGAGAAATCAATGGAAGTAAATATTATTAATTGAAAAACACAAAATAATATAGGAACCTGAATTTAAAAATGTGCATCTTTATAGTGTTGTGTATTGAAAGTTTATTATTACATTTATTTAAAAGTATTAAAAAATAACACAGCCATTTTTTTAAAAATAAATTATAAAATTACCAAGACAATTTAAAAATCTCTTGGAAATTTTATAATTTATTTTAAAAAATGAATCATAACAGAACCATATTTCTGGGTTATATAAATTATTATTTTTTTGATCATTTTAAAATAAAATAACAGTTTGAAGGTTATATATTGTTTTATTTACTTTTTTCTTAAACAGCTGCGATTCAAAATTTTAATGTGTAATATTCTATTATGGAAATTGAATTCATTACAAAATAAATAGTGTTATCAACATTTCACATACTTTTATTGTTTACATTGCATTTTACTTTCATTGCTATACTTGTTCTTCTTCAGTTTTTTTTTATTCAGCATTGTTATATACATCACTGGTTTGTATGTGGCATGCAGGGAGCTGCCATACTGATATGGCAGCTTGTTGTACAATGATATGTAGCTAATGTTCATGGGTTATTGTGTTTTTATGGTAGCCTGCTTACCTTTGCTAGACCGTCGATGCAAGCCATCAGCCATGTGACCCTCCCCATACAAATTTCTGGCTACATCCCTAACATATATATATATACAGTAGAACTCTATTATCCGGACTAATTGGGGATGAAGGTAGTCCGGATAATCTAAAAAATAATAATTGATAGTGAAAGACATGTACTGTACAAACAGTATGAATAATTTTTGTCTAGTTTTATATATAGCTTCAATATTAAATTATTTTTTATTAAGAAATTCAATTAACGATTCTTGTTTAAAGCTAGCTGTTCTTTTTGAAGCTGCTAAATCGCGAATACTTTTAACACACATAAGTTGTCCTGAGTTACACTCTTCTTAGCTCTCAAACCACTTCATGGTGACATCTAAGCATTGAAAAGCTTCAGAATGTGTAGGATTAATATCTCTTACTTCGCAAATCTCGTCTTTGTCATCTTGTTCATCTGAGGCAGATATTTCTTTAATTATTTTCTCATCATTCAAAATTTGGAATCCAAGATCGTTCGCATCACAATTTAACCACTCGGTTACATCTTCTTTGTCACATTCAGCAGATATTGAAATTTGTGCTATTGCTTCCGCAATGTCTCCTATACCAGTTTCTACTGTGTTACTGGAATTTACTAATGGGTCTTTTCAAAATTTTGTTCCCTGCATTCCGTCACATACGTACAAGTGTCGCAATTCGCCAAGTGCAAGTCATCAAATTCGTACAATTTTTGTTTATTTTGAACAATCCGGATAATCGAGGTTCTACTGTATTATAAAATTATAATGTTTGTAATTACTAAATATCACAAATATTATAATTTTACGCATAATATATATAGAAGTGAAAGTAGAATACGTTGTAAACAGTAAAAATATATTATTGTTTTGTAACGATTATGAAACTCAATCATGGCAGATGGGATCCAAATATTTGATGTATATTATGAATGAGCATGTATTATAAATTATTATATCACACAATGGTAATCTATTAAAATATATAAACACAATACATTATAATAATGTATTGTGTTTATATACATTATTATTATATACATTATATACATTATTATAATAATACATTATAATAATGTATTGTGTTTATATATTTTGTAGCTTTTTTTTTTATCTGGAAAAAAGTTTCAGATGCTGGAAATAAAGATTTTAATGTGAAATTTGAAGTCAAATCAGGTATTATAAGCAGTTTTGCAGTGTATTGCATTGTTCATAGTTATCAGTATTCAATTTTTCTTAAATTTTATTAGATTGTAAGACTTTTATGTAAATCATGGTATGAAAATTAAATGTAAAATAAATATAAATTAAGAAGAGAGTTTATCTGATATTCTAGCATTATGTACTCTATGCTTTAAAATTATTTCTGTTATGTTTGATTTTTAAGATCTGCATTATCTTTAAGAACATAAATTTTCCAGAAATGTTTACTTGCATTTTTTTAAATGTTAGTAGAGTGTAAACATATCAGTTCAGTTAAAGATAACAGTATCTTTTTCTGTGTGTATAAGATTTTTAAAAATGTTTCTATGAGGTATGTGTGCATGTTTTTGAATCATTCCATATGATTTTTTTTCTAGCCTCATTTCAATCACTTTCTTTGTTACTTAATAAGCATTAATTTAATTAAAAATAAATCTTAAAATCTTGTAATTTTGTGTACAATTCAGTTACTATTTACTTAATGATAAGGGAAAAGATTTGTTTAGTCTTTCTATAATTAACCAAGTCATTAGTGTAATTATCATTATTATAAACAAATTCATATACATTCAAGATATGTTGTTATTGTGTTACTGTTTCAAATTAATGTTAAAATTGTAGTAATTATTTTACTACTCATATAATTATTAGGGTAGATGTACCAGTTCTGGCCAGAAAACAAATTTAACTTAAAAATATAATCACCATATATTCAAATCTGTCCAATAAAAGTTTGTTTCATTTGTGATTATATTTTTAAGTTAAATTTGTTTTCTGGCCAGAACTGGTACTACACTGGCCAAAACTGGTACATCTACCCTACTATTACTATTTAGGCCTATATTTAAAAAAAATTAACAATTGATTTTTTGTTTTTAAAAAAAACAAAAACTAATAGATTCTGTGATGAAGATTTAATAATAATAATAATTATTATTATTTTTCACTCTGTCTGTATAGTATCTTAGCATTATTATTTTTGAAAATTTATATAATTAAAATAGGACCACATCATATGTAGACTTGCCACATGCTGTTTCAGATTTACATTGTTGGTAATCCAGAAAAATAAATGGCAAATGCATAAAATAAAAATTCTTAACTGAGTGCTAAATCTGTGCCATTTTTAAGGTACTGAATATAAACTTTGCAGGATCATACTCAGTCACACTTGTTCTTGGAAAGCATTGCTGTGACTCATTTAAAAATATTTTTATAACTTTTTAATTATTCCATTCTTTCTTGAAGTGAATAAGTTAATGCAATATTTAATTATAGAAAGACATAAGTGTGATGATGAGACTTTAATATCGGATAATTCATGTACACCTATCCCTCGATTTACACGGAAGATAGGTTCCTGAGAAAAACGTGTAAATCGAATTTGTATCATTTTGAATGTAAAACCGTGTAAATCGAAAAAGTATGCAAAAAAACGCATAACTTCGTTGTTTATTAATTATGAATTTTTTTCAATTTTTTGAAGGTACATAAATCAAACAAAAATATTGAAAGGCAAAAAAATATATTCTTTTATTAATTAAATACAAAGTACAAAGGAACAAAAAATAGAATCTGAAAGATTCATAAAAATGTAATGTAATTGTGTAATGTAATGTAATGTAAAAAATGTAATTAAAAATAATGTAATCGTTTGTTACTTATGAATATGAAAAATTAAAATTTTCTGGTTTAAAACTATGTGCAATGAATGCAACTTCATGTGTATGGGGGAGTACCCTATATCGGTTTATCGGTTACTATTTGACGGATTGAAATAAAACTGTCACCTAGTATCCTAAATATCAACTACAACATATAATTAAGGTGGATTGGAATATAGATGTAGATTAGAGTTAAAAATTGTTCCTTTTGATCATAGCCAGTTTATTTTCTTCATTTATTTTTTAAACCGTGTAAAAGCGAAAACGTGTAAAAGAAATACCGTGTAAAACGAGGGATAGGTGTACTTTTTTAGTGTATGAAGTTCATTCACAGTGGGAGGGGGAAAAATTAGAATAATTTAAAAGAATGAAGTTAAACTATCACTCTTATTAATTTTATTATACAATGCAAAATAAACTAGATTCTACATTTTATATTTTAGTACAGTATTATCTGTTGTTTGGGACTAGTAATATTTTACTAGTCCCAAAGATATCCTAGATAATTGTGATAAAAAATAATAATAATAAATTCTAATGCAGATCTAAAGTGAATGAGAAACAAAAATTTGTATTAAAAGAAATTAGACACATTTAATTTTGTAAATGAGCTTTTTAGTGTAACATGTTTCATCCTTTGTAAAATATCTAGCTCAATGCTAATGACACATGCAAATGGTTGTTGCCATCATGTCTTCTACAATATAGAATTCTGAATTAACAAATGGATCTACTTTTATATATTGTAAGAATGCCAAACCTTTTCTTCTAGTGCAAAAAAGTTTTTTGAATGGACTGCTCATTTGTTTCTTTCATTACAAAGTGTATTTATAGAACAGTTTTCTTAGTTACAAATGCCATTTAAATTGGTAGGATTATAAGTTTTCCACATGGACTTTTTTGTTTTTATTTATGATATAATGATTTATATAAATAAAAGATATAATGATATCTTGTGTTATATAGCTATTTATATTGGCAATGTTATTGTTTTCAAAACTGTTTTAGGTTGAAAACTGGCAACATTTTATAAAAAAGTTTACATCTGATCTGTGTTTGAACTGTTTTATTGATCTTATGTGTCATGAATAAGATGATTATGATAAGTTATAAAGGAAAGGATTTATAACTAGGAGGAAACATAGATAATGGAAAGAATAATGTCAATAATAAATTTTAAAAATAAAATCTTTATGGAATGACAAAGAACATGATTATATATTCAATACAGAAGATTTTTCTGCAAATTGTTACAAATTGGCACATGTCCACAAACTGACTCTTTGAGATGTATTAACAAATATAATCTAATGCAGCCAGAACATTAAATTGGTTTGATTTAATACTTTTCATTTGGTTTTCTATTCTATCTAGTTGTTGATTGAGCAAATAGATTTTGTCAAATAATTCAGTTTCTCACAAAATTTTGGTGCCACAAGAAATTGGCATTTTGCAGACTTACAGACTGTTAATTTGTTTGATCTTTAATTTTTTTTTATAATTCTGGTAAAATATTTAATATTTAGTATAAATGATAGATTTATTCAATAAATTGCAAAATTATTTTATTTTTTCTGAGTGGTAATAGCTTAAAATATAGTTTATTTTTTTGACATGAACATATTAAATAATTTAAATCAGTAATCCCAAAGTGATCATTAAGAAATTTTGAGGTTGAAAATCAATAGGGGTCAATTGAAAATGGTTCATTAAAATTTTTTAGTCCACTGAGTTATGTATCACACAGTTCAGGATGTCATAAACTTTTGAAAGATTTATTAATTATATTATTATTATTGTTGATGATATTGGCAATAAAAGAAGAGAGGAATTGATAAAAGATCAAGGAATCCATGAATGGGTTGACAGACAAAAAAGTTGGGAATACCTGATTTAAATTATCATTTGGTGTAGTTGTTTATATGGGAAGTCAGACTATCATTTGAATGTAAATTGTGTAGGTATAAAAATGCCTAAAAGGAATTTAAACATTTTTCATAATAGTCATAGATACAAAGCTTAATATATTTAACAATTATTTATTAATCATTACATGTGCTGTACTGGGTAATTATTATTTTTTTTATAGTGCTGAACAAACCTCATATGTATTGCATAAAAACTGCTCTTTTAATTTCAATTAACATGCATTATCATAAATAATAATGATTACAGGATATTTACTCAAAAAAATTGACATTAAAATTCATAAAACATGAACATTCATACTCAAAAATCTGGAATTGCTAAGAATAATGTCTTAACATACTATTAGATTGGCAGTATGTTTTTTCATCATTAACTAATTAAATAATATAACAAACACTTTGATCACACTATCATGATATAACAAACACTTTGTTTTGAATTTGATTTAAAATCTTGAAAGACTATAATAAATCGATCAACCTCATTTAAAGTGAAATTAGAAATATTTTAATAAACACACACAGTTTTTTATCTTGCATTATTAATTTGTTTAATTGTATGGAAAGCTATTAAAGTAATTACCTGTTACTAAAAAACTTGTCAGCTTATTTAAATTATACTAATTAGTAATTAATATGGAGTTGATTTGGCTTGTGTTTCTTTTCCATTCTACATAACTTGTCACCTGTCAAGTAACTGTCTGTCTTACATAAATCAGTAAATTTAACAGAAGCATGTGGCATTCTATGAGCAAAATATTGAAATAGATAATTTTTAGCTATTAGAAAGCAAATTCTGACATGTAAAGGATTTTAGAATGTGTAATTAATTGATAGTCATTTAGTTAATTTGTATTCTGTTTATTTAATTCTTTACCTATAATTTTAGTTTAAATATCTGATCTTTACAAGTAAGCCTTGTAATTGCACTTACATTTTTTATTCTCTGTCAAATGCTAATAAATAGAAAGCTGAATGTAATTAAGATTACAACATTTCTACATTGCAGTATATTTTAACCTGGATTCAGATTTCGTAATTGCTGACAAGCATGGGTTGTGATTATAGCTGTACTTATTTTAGGAAGGGAAAAATAAGTTGTGTTGACAGCAAATTTCCACATAAACAAGTTGTGAATTGTAAAAACCAGTGTTTCTGTAAATAAAAGTATTTATCACTGTATAAAGTAGTGTTACTGATATATATTCCAGAGTAAACATAACACAGTTTAAAAGTCAGAAGCTTTTTATCATTTACAGTATTGGCCCTGAAGTCATAATTGTGTGTAATAATAAAAGTGTTTATCGTACATTGATTTCTGATTATGATAAAATCTAAATATTATAAAGATTATATATATTATATATATTGTATAACTGTTGCAATAGTAGAGTATTGCTTCATTTAATAAATATTTCTTTTGAAATTTACTGAAACTGTCAAAATCTGTTACTTTCAGCTTAAAAATCTTAGAAATGCTTTTAATACTCATACTTTCAAACATTTTGGCTTATCAAGGATAAAAATGTCATTAAAAACTTTGTAGAGTCTGCAAATATTAGAACATTATGTGCTCGATGATTCAAACCATTTCCACTGAATGCCATTATCTTAAATGTACTTTACAGAGCTTATATAATTTTTTTACTCATGTTCAAGAGTTTTGACTTATTAAGAAAAATCAACAGCCAAATTTATTCTGTATTTTTCACTGTTATCATTTAAAATGTATTTTAAAATAAATAGTTTGTTAGATAAATAAGTTATTAATTATCTTCAGTATAGGAATTTTTATGATGTTACCATTTCATAGATTGACTGCTTAATATTAAACATAAATACATCTGGATTATTTCTGTTTTCTAAGTCTATTTTAAATATTTAAAAAAATAAAATAATGAGAGAGTTAAAGTTTAAATGTGATTTAAAAAAACAATTCTGCTATTACCATAATTTTTACCTTAAAGTTTTGTAAAATTTCCTTTATCTATATAATTATTGATTTTAATATTCTGAAATCAATGTACGAGTACTGTCATTGAACTTACAAGTTCAACTGTAAACCAGTTTTGTTTCGATAGAAAGAATCCTACACAAACCTTACAGGAAATGGTTTTTAGTGGATTTGGCGAATCTTTGATATTTTGTAGTTGTGTGATTATGCTCTAAAAATCTCCATAGGCATAAAGTCAAAAAGCAAATAGTTTTTGAGTTATTGAGTGTCTGAGATGTAAAAATAGTATATAATTTAAGCACAAGTTGTGAAACTTCAAATCTCCTTTGTTTCAAAATGTAAAATGTTTTTTATAGTTATTGATGCTCAATACATTATCTGGTGGAAAAGTTATTTGTTATGCCATATAAGTAGTTTGACTCTTGTACTTTTGGATTGCTACTGCACCAATAGGTACAGTGTGCTCTCTGTGAGGTACATGGACGTCCTCACAAGAAAGTCACTTCACCAAAACATGACGATGAAAAAGGAACTCTATGTAACATATCATTTTATATTTTGAATATTTAACTACCAATGATAAGAATATATGTGTATAATATACATCATTATATACATACATTTCTATCATTGTATTTAAATATTCTCACTTTCAGCTTTTAAGCAGTTTAGGTTATTTTGCTGTATTACATTACAACAATAGCAATTTATATGTTTTGATTTTACATTCAAGAAAATGCTTTTGTCAATTTCAATTTTTCAAAATGGGAAAAGTAGTAATAGAACTAGATTATTCTCCTGGATATAATTAGGACAATAATTTTAATTTTGATATTTATGTTTTATTATTCAATTGTTATTGTACAAGTGGAGCCAATAGGCTAAATGCATATTATTCAATTGGTGTGTTTCTAATTCCATAAATCTTATATTTCTTTATTTTTTTTCTTGCTATTTTCTGTTATGAAAAAATACACAATGATAAAATTTTAGTCCTTGAACATTTATTTCCAGTTTTACTATTAAAAAATGTGTTGCTAGTACAACAAAATAAATTTATATGCTTTTACAATTTTTTGTATTATTAAATCACATCATTATTCACATTCAAAACTTTCAGAAAATATTTTACAATTTACAAACATCAAATTGGCACAATAGTGGTAGAAAGAGAGGCAATATTACCATGTTTAACTCTAAAAGTATTTAACTTGTAAAGTATTTGAACAATTTAATCTGTTTTCTATTTTAATTATATTGTAAATTAAGTTGAAAGGCTATTTTACTTACCTACATTAAACCAAATGTGAAGTAAATGTCAAATTCTTAACATTATTCATAGTAGTTGAGTACAATAGTATATTTCTAAACGTAATAGCATTATATTCTTTTCAGAATTAGTTTTCTTTACTTTTTACTATATAATACTTTTTCAATTACAGTCAGTGGTCCAACAACTCAGCAATTGGTCAAAGCTTGCAACACTTGCAGAATAATAGTAATAATAGCCAACAACAAAACAATAATGCTAGTTCAACAAAAAATTCTACATCCAGCAGCAGCAACAGCAGTAGTACTAGTAGTAGCTGCAGTAGCACAAAAACGTGTGGAGTTACATCACCCATCAGTACGGCAGGACCAGAGCCAATTGACATACAGAGAACTAAAGAACTTGAGGAATTGCTATAGCAGCATGGCTTATTTGAATCTGATATGGAGTTAAATCATAAATAACATTTCAAATTTAATATGAATTTAAAAAAAAGTTCAGAAAAATTTTATATAAATAAATTTTAAAAAATTTTAATATGAAATTTAAATAATGTCACTTACCTATATGTTTATCTGCTTTATAGAATGGAAGTTCTCAGCAAAGTTAATGAATTGTTTAAACAGTGGATCAAAGACATAAGCATAAAAAAGGTAAGAGAGAATGCATTGAAGATAAGATTTTTTTTAAGAATGTTTCTTGCAATTTGAAATTTTAAATCACTTATGATTACAATTGATGACATACTTTTGTTAATTTAGAACATGCCACCAAGTGTTGCTGAAAGGGTTGGAGGAAAAATATGTACTTTTGGTTCTTATAGATTAGGAGTTCATACTAAAGGTAATAGATATTAACTTTCTTTAGTTTAAAATTTTGACAAATATTTTATGTACGTGTTAAAAAAGATAATGTTTTGATCATTTTTTGTAGGTGCGGATATTGACACACTATGTATTGCACCGAGGCATATTGATAGGTCAGATTTTTTTGGTAGTTTTGTTGATCTTTTGAAACAGCAGCCAGAAGTAAAGGACCTTAGAGTAAGTTTATAAAATTTTTTTGTATTTATTTTAAATTATACTAAAGTTAACTTACGTAATTTTATTTGTTTTAGTCTTTTATAATTCAATTATTTATCTATATAAAAACTTTACTTTTAGTCAGTAGAAGATGCGTTTGTACCAGTAATCAAAATGACTTTTGATGGGATTGAAGTAAGTATTTCAAAGCTATTATGTTAATATAAATTTAAAACATCAAATAACTTGTTGAATAGAAAAGTTTAATATAGAATTTTTATTATTAATAGTTACTAATAGTTCAGAATAAGTAATGGTTATATATTGAATAAAAAAAAGTGTTTTTTATTTAAAACTTATAAAAACTTTATGAACATTTAAAAATTAGAACTTTAAAGATTTATGATTTTGTTTTGAAAACAAAATATATTTATTTAACGGTTCATAAAATATATTTAATAATTTTTACAGTTTGATATGGTATTTGCAAGGTTAGCACTGAAAGATATATCTGAAGAACAAGAATTAAAAGACGTAAATCTTTTGAAAAACTTGGATCCAAAATGTGCTCGTAGTTTAAATGGTATGCTAATTTTATAAAATTTATCTAAGGTTTTTTTGGCTATAATAATTTTAATTAAATTTAGAAATTATTTCATACAGTTAATAGGTTTTAATCTTTATTGATTATGATAAATGATAGCAATTTTCAGTGTAGTTAGTGTCTCAAAATATTTATATAATAATATACATGCAATTATTATTGGGCTGCAATTTGAAAAAGCATGTAGACCTATATTGCTTCTTATTCTTGATTGCTTCTTGTTTTTTCTATGTTCTTTGAGAAAAAAAGCACAAAATTGCTGTATAGAACTTATCATACGAGAACACGCTTGACAAAGATAACTTTATTTTGTATAACTTATAAGTTATGTACAGTACAAAAAATATGCATTTTGGGCTATTTGCTTCTTGTAGAGCTATAAATTTTCACTGTAGTCTGCTGTCTGTCTTTCCTTAATTTCGAGAACAGTGTTAGATAAGTGAAAGTTGAGATCCGATATAAAAAGCTTAGGGGAAGCTGGCCACAATTAACTATGCACGAACTTCTGGTTTAGACTGGAAGTTGTGTTGTTTCATTTCAAAAATTTTCTGTTAAACAGATGATCGGCATGACTCTATTGTTAGCAGGAGAAATATGATGTACAGGGGCAAGACACTATTAAAATCAAGCCAATATTTTAAATAAAATAAAAATAGGATTAAAAATTGCTAGCATTGTGGTGATGTCACAGTAAATAATTACGTATTGTGATTTTGGATTTTAAATAAATGATCTATTTCATTAAAAAGAATTGTTATGCTTTTATTATAACAAATTTAAATTTACAAATATGTAAGCATATAAGGGTTATTTTGTTGATGTTATAAAAAAAAATTGTAACATTTAGAAAACAGTATGTGCATTATAATTTTATGGGTATTAAAGTGTTATAGTTACTTTATATATATATATATCTGTATATTTACCATATGCATATATAATTGCCAATACTCTGTCATAGAAAATTCCAGATTAAAAAACTATATAACAGAACATAATTTAAAAAAAAATAATAATTGTTTTGATTTTATTTAATAAAATGTAAGATTTATTTTACTGTGTTAAGATATTGTTAAGATAATAACTTTAAAGGTGGTTTGCTATGGTTTTTTGATAAAATTACAAAACTTTATGTAATAACTTAAAGAAATTTAATTTGTTTTGTATAGGATGTAGAGTGACAGATGAAATTCTTCATTTGGTTCCAAATACAAAAAATTTTAAATTAGCATTGAGAGCCATCAAACTTTGGGCCAAAAGTGAGTTTTTTCATATTTAAAAATTAATCAAAGATTTCCTATCAAAATATTTTAACTTATGATCTATTTTTCTTACTTTGTTTAGAACACGGTGCTTATTCCAATGTCCTAGGATATTTGGGAGGTGTTTCATGGGCAATACTGGTAGCAAGAACTTGCCAGTTGTATCCAAATGCAGTAGCAGCTACGTTAGTTAATAAATTTTTTCTTGTTTTTTCTCAATGGTAAGTATAATTTATATAGTTTTTATAACCATAATGTGAAATTAGTGATAAATATTTAATATTGACAAAAATTAAATTAAATTTTTTAAAAATTTCAGGCCTTGGCCAAAACCAGTTCTTTTAAAACAACCTGAACAAGCTAAGTTAGGATTTCCTGTTTGGGATCCAAGAGTAAGTAGTTTTACAGCTTATTTGGTAACTTTTAGTTTCTACCTGTAATTAATTAATTAATTATAAAAATAAAAATTGTTTTTTTATAACAAATAAAAATTCACAAATATGTTAGCATATAAGGGCCATTTTGTTGAGGTTATAACAAAAATATTGTAACATTTAGAAAACAGTATGTGCATTATAATTTTATGGGTATTAAAGTGTTATAGTTACTTTATATATATATATATCTGTATATTTACCATATGCATATATAATTGCCAATACTCTGTCATAGAAAATTCCAGATTAAAAAACTATATAACAGAATATAATTTTCTAAAAAAAAATAATAATTGTTATGATATTATTTAATAAAATGTAAGATTAATTTTACTGTGTCATGATATTGTTAAGATAATAACTTTAAAGGTGGTTTGCTATGGTTTTTTAATAAAATTACAAAACTTTATGTAATAACTTAAAGAAATTTAATTTGTTTTGTATAGGATGTAGAGTGACAGATGAAATTCTTCATTCGGTTCCAAATACAGAAAATTTTAAATTAGCATTGAGAGCCATCAAACTTTGGGCCAAAAGTGAGTTTTTTCATATTTAAAAATTAATCAAAGATTTCCTATCAAAATATTTTAACTTATGATCTATTTTTCTTACTTTGTTTAGAACACGGTGTTTATTCCAATGTCCTAGGATATTTGGGAGGTGTTTCATGGGCAATACTGGTAGCAAGAACTTGCCAGTTGTATCCAAATGCAGTAGCAGCTACGTTAGTTAATAAATTTTTTCTTGTTTTTTCTCAATGGTAAGTATAATTTATATAGTTTTTATAACCAAAATGTGAAATTAGTGATAAATATTTAATATTGACAAAAATTAAATTAAATTTTTTAAAAATTTCAGGCCTTGGCCAAAACCAGTTCTTTTAAAACAACCTGAACAAGCTAAGTTAGGATTTCCTGTTTGGGATCCAAGAGTAAGTAGTTTTACAGCTTATTTGGTAACTTTTAGTTTCTACCTGTAATTAATTACTTAATTATAAAAATAAAAATTGTTTTTTTCCTAGGTAAATGTTTCGGATAGGTTTCATCTTATGCCTATAATAACACCAGCCTATCCCCATCATAATTCTACCTTTAATGTGTCTTTATCTACTAGAATGGTCATTAGTGAAGCTTATAGAATGGGATTAGCAATCTCTAATGATATCATATTGGGAAAAGCAGATTGGAGTAAATTATTCGAACCACCTAATTTTTTTGGAAAATATAAGTAAGTAGACATTTTTGGCTGGACTTCTAGTTTATAGTTTCATTCCTTTATGTATATGTTATTAATTTTATAAAATAAATTTTTTTCAGGCATTTTATTGTTTTAATTGCAACAGCATCTACTAAAGAACATCATTTGGAATGGTGAGTTAAAATTTCTTGTTTGTTTTTTTAAGATGATAGGTTTATTTATTTAAGAAATTTGCAATAATATATCTCCATTAAATTTTACAGGTATGGTTTAGTTCAGTCTAAAATCAGATTACTAATAAGAAATCTTGAACGCCATTCCTGTATAGAATTAACTCACATAAATCCCGAGTGTTTTACTCCAATAGAACAAGATCCGTAAGTCATTATTTAAATTTTTGTTTTGTGCATTCATTTATTTATTTGTTAAAAATAACATTCTAATTGCCTAATGTTATAATTAATAGAAATGAATTCCAATCCATGTGGTTTATTGGTTTGAAGTTTAAAACTATTAAAAGTGTTAACATTGATCTCACTTCGGATATTCAGTTGTTCACTAATACTGGTAAGTTGAATTTGATAACAACATAAACATTTGGATTTTTAAAACTAATAAGTAACAGTATTACAAACATTTTCTGTAAAAAATAAACACTTCAAAAATTCAAAAAGATATAAAGTGTACAAAGTAGAAATATTGGCTTGAAAAATTAAGTTGGATTTTTATGGGACAGATTGTAATTAATTTTTTGAAAGCATTCAGATTTTATTATAGCAGTATTTGTTTCATCAGTTTCTAAAACTTAGCAAATTAGAATTATTAATTATCAAAAATATTTTAAAAATACGACTATTACTGACATGTTTTTCTTTTTCTTACATAGTAACTGATCGAGCTGTTTCCAATGGTACTTTTAAAACTGGTATGAGAATCAAAGCAAAACATGTAAGAAGGAAGGAATTGAGTAAATATTTGCCACCAAGTATTTTAAACATGCATAAGAAAAAAGAGAGATTAGTAAGATATTTATTTTATAAATAAAATTAATTCATAATTTTATGCATGGTAGGTTAATCAAATATGAATGCATTAATAATTAATCAAATTATTATTTTAATTTAGAGTGCCACGCCGAATTCAACACCTCAAAGTAGTCCTGGCACAACACCTACTTATTCAGATAGAAAAACAAATTCAAATTTGAATTCAAGTATCGTGTCTTCGGACAGTAATACATCATTTTCCGGAAACAAATATGATAAGGTAATTTCAACTAATTTTGTAAAATATTTTGTGTATATGTTGTTATATATTACGATTCTAACTTTCATTTATTTAATTTTTTAGGAAAGTTCAACGTCACTTCATAAAAGGAAAAGAGACTCTGGTGACGGTGAAATAGAAGTGAAACGATCGCGATGTAGCGAAACCAGTAGGCCTTCATCTTTTGCATCATTTGGAATTGCATCAAATCAGTCTGATGTAAGATTGCCTTTTTTAGAGAAGACAAATGAGAACTCTGAAGATACAACTAATGACTCGCAGGTACAAAACGAGTCTATAAGAAAAATTGAGTTTAAAATAAATAACATAAATCACAATAATTATTTTCTGTCCAGATGAGTACAATGGATGTATGAATTACTACATCAGAGTGCAATCCACCTCCAGAAAGAGCGCTAACAGAATTTGATGATACAAGTCGGTCCTCTAACATCAGTGTAGAGCAAAATGAAATATAACTGTGATTTTGTGAGTTTTGTACAATTAAATAAATGTTCTTTTTTACCAATTCTTGTTTTTTTTTCTTTTCTGTTAACAGAACAGTAATTCAAATATTCATAATCATCAGTCGGTTTCGAGTGTAATTTCAGACAAAAAAGTGAGTTTATAAATTAATTAACTCTTCCAAAAAACAATTTATTGCAACATTTCATGTAATTGTGGAAGATATAAGTATCAGAATTTATCATTATCCTTCTATTCTTTTATATTAAATTTTAAAACATCATATTTTGTATGAGTAAAGCCTGCTATAATATGCTATTAAAAATACAACAACCGTCCCCATTGGATAATTATATCTGTTTGTATTCCTCCCTTTTTGAATGTGTTTGCTATGTTTTATGGTTTCTGATTTTGTGACGGACAGAATTGCGGGCTTAACTCAAACTGAATTTGTATGAATAAGATTTTATATATGTACTTATGTTTTAGATGCTGCTCCAGGAAATGATGTTAGTATGAGTTGGAGATATAAAGTGAACGATTTAAATTTTCTGGGCATTTACAGTGCAGGAAAAATCGTTACGCCTGGTATCCTAACTCATCTAAGCTCTAATTTCTTTACATTATATTTGTGACGGGTATTATTCAGTGTTAAATTAATTTTGAACAGTTGTTGTAGATCGACAAGATCGTAAAGCAGCCTTAAACAACAACTCACACACCATATGAAACTATAACATGCTCACTTTTCCGTATGTATTTTTTTATTGTATTTATAGAGACTGCAAACCGGAGACATCTTGAAGAAAACGGATTCTAACAAGCCAAAGAATTCCATCCCGCTCGATCTAAAGTGAAATAAAAAAATACAGAAATCGAAACAGCGGGTGAATCCAAATCCTTCCTAGCTTACAATGTTTTTAAAAACCCTCTGCTGGAACAGAGGCAAAATAAGATCAAGATACTGTAAGTATAACGTCGACAACCAAGCAGTCTTCGTCGGGAAGGATTCGTGATGTCTACCCCATATGCCCTTGTCTCGTGGGCTTGAAATAAGTGGAAAAAAAAAACAAAAAAAAACTATAGGTAAAAATACCATGCACAGGGCCGCGACTTGAAGCAGCTGAGGAGAAGCGTATGTCGTCTTAATCGATATTGAATTCAATACATCACAGATTATATATATAAAACCAAAATATATATATAAGTAAATATGTAAAGGTCATTCTATCATCAATGTTCTGACAGTAACCAAATTTTTACACTTAACTTTGTTTTCTTTTACAATGTCTTGTATCGTGGAAGGGGGGATCTAAGCAAATAAATTGAACAGATTTACCTGATGTATAGTTTCTCTTTCAGTGTGAACTAATAAAGTTTCAAGTAGCCGAATGTTTCCTTGTATGGGATGGTGTATACATTTTTTTTAATTATTATATATCATCTGTATCGCGCCACTTGGAGGATTATATATATAAATATATAAAAGAAAAAAAGGACAGAAAAAAAAAGATCCATTGAAATTTTTTTTGTGATTGCACATCTTGAACTCTGGAGAAAATGTGTAATTAAACTCTTGGCATTCGAACAGATTTTATTGTAGCATTACTTATGTCTTGTCAATTTTTAAAACTTAGCAAATTGGAATTGTTAATTTTTTGGATAATTGTCAGTTTACAAAATTCAAAAATGGTAAAAAGAATAAAAAAAAATATTGTTTGTATAATGCTGTGTTGCACAACTAGTTTTTAAACTGTAATACACTGTAATATACAGCTATTTAAAAAAATAATAATAAAGTAATGCAATTACTGGAACCTTAACAATTTGATTTTCATATTTTAAATTCAAGTTTTTTTTCTACATAAAAGGATTTGTAAAAATCAAGATAAAAAAAAAGAGACTCTCACATTCCGAAAGCCAAGGCACTGTTGTGGCATCGGCATCAGAAGGAGCTTCTCCACATCAGAGTCACAAAGATCACCACCCAGACCACCATCACCACCAGAAGGCTGCTCATGAGAAATGTCTTGTATCCGGCCCACGGCTCCAGCCGCACGCTCAGCTTGGACTTGGAACCCGTACCACACTTGCACTCCGTGCCCTCCTGCAGGCAGGAGCAGGGGCGCCTCTCGTAAACCCTCACCACCTGCCTTCCCGTAAGAGGACCACCATTGCTCTCTTCCCGCGACAGATCCACCGCGATCTCTCTGCTCTTCGCATCTCGAGAGCCGCCTACGGTCATCTATTTTGGCAAACAAATATTTGGATTAGTTTAATTTTAAATACATACAAATCTAACTTACATAAATAAGTATCACAGACATAATGTTAACTAACATTTTGACTTCTCTCACAAGAGTTCAGATTATACTCTACACACAAATTTAGTTTTATTTACACATTATAGTTAATAAGGCAAGAGGAAATACTACTTACAGCCCCACATTCATCTCCAGTTGTGTGCATCTCGACGAGTTTTACAAGGAACCAAGATGGAAATCCATTGAAGAGTGCAGGAGGACCGATTATCTTTGCCTTCCACGATCGTTTGTGCGTCCAACCGGAAAATATATTTTTAATCCTGCCCAACATCCGTCCAGACGTGTTTATTTGTTCCAAACGGCGGATATTGTAAAAATAGATAACTCATCTGTCTTTAACCTACTTAGTTCGCGTAGACGTTAATAGATGGCGCCGCGGAGATTTTTGTTTTCAAAGTTTTAAGGTTGAAATAAGTGCCACCTTTTGGCTGTTCGTTAGGTTTTTGAAAATCGGAAGATGGCGGCTTTGAAAACAGGAAGTGACGTCAGTACTGTTTTGTAGATATTTTATAATGGTGTATTACGAAATGTTTCGTTGGGGACGAAGTTAAGACACAATTTTAATATCGAAATTTCTGCGGTTGAATAAATTTACATTGAAATCGCCCAATCGCGTTCTCGGTTTTAAATTTAAATATAATTTAGAACAACTATTGGACCGAAACCTTCGCCAACGCGAGAACGGACGTTTTCGCTTTCTGACGTCACGGTGTTTTTAAGATTTCGTCACAATCGACTTTCGACGGTTGCGAAGTCTTTTCGATCGTGAAATCGTTGAAAATTTCGTAAATAACCGATGGCGTTTCTATATCTAAAAATATAACTGGAATATTTTTGTTTGTTTTTAATCTGTCAAGATTAAAGATGATAACTGCTCGTTTACGGAGTTGAATGAACAATTAAATAATTCCGTAAACTTTAAACTTTGTTACGTTATTTTATTTTTGGAAATAATTAGAATTAGATCATTTATCCGCGAAAAACATTGTTTTGAATAGCTCTGAATACGTAACCGTTTGCGAAAATCGAAATGAAAAACAGTTAGTGTTGCCAGCTTCTAAATTTTAAAAATATTGCGAAAATTTGTATATAATTTAAAATAATTCCCCCTCAAATCTCATTAATTTCATTTGAAAAATAAAAGTTTAAAATTCAAACTTTTACATTTAGAAAATGATTGACGAAAAATATTTTAAACAATTTAATTTACGTAATCATCGAATATCATTTTGTAAATAAACAATACACGTGCTGAACACGTGTAAAAAAATGAAAGTCATGTAATTATTATTAAAGTGTTGCCAATTTCACATTTTAAAACAAATTTAAAATTTATTTTATTTAAATCAGTTTTAAGAACCGGTTTCGTTTCGCGAATTCAAAAATTTAAATTTTCGATAATATATATTCGCGAAAGAAATGTATTTAAACGATTAAATTACGTAAATACTAATTATCGTAAATGTAAATAAACAATCCACGTGTCGAACACGTGTAAAAAACGGAAAACAAAATAATTACCTAGCGTTAATTTAAGTGTTGCCAGCTGACCACAAAAGTTTGAAATACGTCACAGAATTTAAAAATATAAATAAAACTTTTCAAGAACGAACGAATCGATGATAAAAAAAAAAAAAATCTCGTTATTGTGAAATCTAAAATAAACTTTTATTAGAATCATCCGTCTTGTTGCACGACAGAAAATGTCTTTTAGAAATTATCGTTTGATCCACTTAACGTTAAATTCATCCGAATTTTTAAGTTAGATAATTACGTTTGACATTGGCTTTAATTATCACTCAAAGTTTCTATCTAATTATCATTATATATATGTTAAGTTAATTATCCTTATTCGGTGTAAGCGATAACGACGTTTAATTATATTTTTATCTCGTCTCCGAATTGGAAAACTTCGAACATCACGAGCTCTCACACCATATTCTTTTGATCTTGTTCCGATTATCGCGAATAAATATGGCGCGTTTAGATTTTATTTATTCAATTCCCCCAAGAAAATACATCGAATTACTCGAGAGTAATTTTTTATATTTAAAAATTTAAAAAAAAACCAAAGAGGATTTCTCGCTAGAAATTCGAGTTCTTCCAGTCTCCATTTCAAGGTCATTGGCGAGACCTTGAACATCGACCTTCTTTCCTTTAAAAAAGGTATAAATTTAAAGTGAAATCCTTCAATTTTCTAAGCGATGTTAAAAAACACATCTTTCTTCATATAATCAGTATTTTCGGGTAATAAATAATCAGAAATACCGAAATATGGATTTCCCCTCGCTCTAGAATGACCTATATACATGGTAGCGCGCTGCAAATTCGAGCCAAATGTTTATAAGGATTAACTTTATTGGCCTGGCATTTCTGGTGTCTAAATCTTAAGAAGCACGTTCACATCGTAATTAAGGCACACTAACCTTAATTTTTCGTACTACGGACGGACATCGGCCGGCAAATAGAAATGGATAATGTGTCAAGGTCAGGCGATTAGATATTCGAGAACCTAATTCTAAACGCTCCTTCGTCGGCAGCCAGTTCTGGCCGGGTTAAATCGAATTAAAAGGTTGCAAATGTATTAAATTTTATAATTAACTTTACTACAGAAGGCTCATATTGAAGAGCCAGTAAGAAATAAAGCTCTAAACACGCTTCAACTGTAAATTTGCCTTCACTTAAGGCATTATTATAGATTGATAAAGAGCCTGAAAAAAGCAATATCTATCGTGTTCTTTAGATATTTAATGAAGGCTCAAGTTGGGTAATAAGCCTGTAATGAATAATAAGGCTGGAAACAGGTTAAATAAGGCGTTATATATTGAAATTAGCCACAACAAAGCCGTAACAGGGCCCCTTTTATTTAGTAAAGGCTCAAGTTGGTAGTTTGTTAAGGCTCGAAACAGGCTAGAGCAGGCGTTATACATTAAGATGTTTTTTATCTCGCCGGCCGGAAGAGGAAGAACAACGATGATATAAAGTATGGTATTAAGTATAAAGTTTCTCCTCCTTACATTCAGGCTAACACCTCGAGTTAGCCTTAATATAAGGAGCCTTATTTTAAAAAAAATTGTAAACCGAAGTTTCGTTTACAAAAATGAAAAGTAGCGATAAGAGCGAACAGGCGCAGTGAGGCGAGGTGAACGTCATCGATCACAGATCGAGCACATACTATTTCAGCACCGAGATGTGCCCGTTCTAGATTAAACCGGATCGAAAATGATCGAGAGTCATAACAGGGCTCACGAAAAACGAATATTCTGTATCAGAAGAAGTAACGCGTTACTCTTGTTACTCACAGTTTTCTATGTGTTGTATTTAATAATCGGTGGCGCTATTTTCATGAAGAGCGAAGGGCCCGTCGAGATCCAACTCAAACAATCGTTGTTAACTTTGAGGAACGAATTCGCCAGCAAACATCCCTGCGTAACGGGTAAGTAACACTGCGTAACAACTAATTTTCAGCCTAATTTGTTACTATAGTAGCGGTAACAAACCGGCCAGAGCCGGTATCATCGCTGAATGAACGTCAGATAACGTTTTGTTGGGTAGCATATTGCAGGGATGCGTACCCGTAACTGTTAATTTGGTTTTTTTTGTTTTTTTTTTTTAATGAACACGTTACGAAAGCCATTTATGGAAATGATGAAATTAAATTATAAAATTTTGATACTTTATCATAAATTAATGATGATAAAGCAATAACCTTATCTAGAATTTCAACTGAGGTTTCAATTAAGGTGATAATACTGTAGGTAGGTTCGAATCTGGTTTAATGTCGGAGTGCCAACCCGGATTCACCAGCATTTCCATTAACAATGTTAATCCGTAGGATATGGATAAGGTTTACTTAAGGTTTAATAATAGACTTTTCAATGATCACTTGGCTCTACGAGAGGCGTTCAGAGAATCGTGGCTCAATGAGACTCTCAAAGCTGATCATCTCTCTCTATATGAGAGGTACTCATTTAGTTACGGAGTCATTTGGCTCTACGAGAGGCATTCGGAGAGTAGTTTGGCTCTACGTTAGACGTTCAAATAAAATCATTTGGCTTAATGAGAGACTCAAAACGGATCGTCTCTCTCTATAAGAGGCGTTTAGAGAGACATTTGACTCAATGACAGCTCACTCACAGAGCCAAATGACCTTCCTAAATCTTATCTAGAGACAAATATACAAGAAATTACTCCAAGTTTACATAAAAATCTATAAATGAACTTTATAGTTTACAAAATATTTATTAAATTTATGTTATTCGACCTAATTATTTTGTAAACTATGGCCATAAAGGAAAGCGTGTCACGGTTTTCTAACAGTTTGGAAGGGTGAGAATAGCGAGCGAACCTCGCCCCCCCCCAAACTGTAACAAACCTTCAACTTTCAATTACGAAACGTAAACAACTCGTATCAAGTTATAATAAATAGTTTATATCATTTTTTAAATAAATTCTGGGGCTTAATAGTATATTGATTTTGTTTTAATTTATATGTAATTTTTTTTCTATTTTTTATCACAAAGGCAGGAAGTTTTATCTAAGAGGAAGTGTTATACAAGCTGAGATAAAACTGTGTGAGTTTTATCTAATTAATAACTATTATAAAGCGGCTCTATATTGTACGTAACAGTAAATATACAGTTTAAGTTCTGTATAATTGAAAAAACAATGAAGAAATTAGTTGGTAAATATGCTAAGTGACGGTATAAAGTTGCATTATCTGTAATGTAATTCCGATTTAAAGGCACAGATGATGTATTTATAGAAGGGGCAAAGTTCCTGTTTATGTTATAGAGCTATAGTGCTTAATATAAAAGACTCTCTCCTTCAATAAGAGCTTTGTATATAAAATTTAGTAGTTAATTATAATTAGTACAACGGTGAAAATTCAAAATGGCTTCCGTATCAGAACAAATAAAACAAGTTGAATTTCTGGTTTGGCTTCGGCGGTTTTATACACTAGAAACAGTGTCAATGCTCCCGTTTTCCTGTATTATCCAATTATATATGTATAATTTTTCCGTAATTTAAATAAGGGAGATAAAGCTATTGTGATCTCTATAGAAATCCTATAGAATGGCTCCCTCCTGGTTTCTTCTTACTGTTATGAGATGTGTACACAAATTATTTTCAGTACTCTAAGGTTGTACACCTGTATTTATAGCAGTACAGAAAAGCGGGTATTGAAAACACCCTACAGAAACAGAAATTTCCTCAAATATAAATAGCCAGCATCTATAACAACGGTCACCTCTAAACAGAAGCCATGTTTTAAGGGGGGGAATGCATACAAAATGACCGCCAAACAACGTCCATTTTTGATGTCCGTCAGTGGTCATTGCCCACAGTTTTTGAGTATTAATAAACCATACAGAAATAAACCGTATATAAATATATATACACGTCCACAAAAGAGGAAAGAAGGTACACCCTGGCGTAAAAACGGAAACCCCGTTAAAGAAAGTAATTCAAAATGGAGAAAACTCCCCAAAGCAAAGTACAGATATGTTAAAAGCGTTAAAAAACTAAATAATCGCCATAAAAATTCATTAAATCGAAGATAAAAAAATGTCACAAGACACCAGACGAAAGTGGCGATTTCGCATCGATATCTATGAATTGTGCAAAACTTCGCTATACATCTGTACTGATGGTGCGTAACCGCTGATCTATGAACCGATCATGCTGGCACGAACATCCGATTTTTAAAAATAAATAAAGTATTTAATGCGCTCTCGTTCTTTGTCCTTCGTTTCTTATCATTACTCACTTGGCTCTATGGAGAGAACAGGAGATGAGGAGGAAAAGATAATGACCAGTCGTTGCACCTTCTCGATTAACCTGTTCTAATTTTATTTATATATATTTTTAAAAAAACAATAATAAAATACTATTAATAGATAAGATTATAAATTGAATTAAATAATATATTATTTTTTAAATAGAGGAAGCTCTCGAACATCTTATAGTTTCGGTTGTTAACGCTAGAGATCAAGGGATAGTCGTCATACAGAATGTCAGTGACGTCAGAAATAAATGGGAGTTCGGCGAATCGATATTTTTTGCTACTACCCTTATTACCACTATTGGTAAATATTTCTTTCGATGTCTATGATTTTTATAATTTTTTTTTTTATTTTTTTGTAACTGTTGACATCTTGTTTTTTTTTAAAAGTTTTTAAAAGTAAATATAACCTAAATTTAAATTTAATTGATAAATAAGATAAAAATATTTTTTATTTAAGTACTTACAATTAAATAAATCAACAAAAAATTAAAAAACATTCGAATTTTTAAATCTACCAATAGTACGGAAGAAATTTTACAATCGCCAATAGCGCGAGACGTTTTAAATTCGAATTTTAAAATTTACCAATAGCGTGGGAGAATTTTTAAATTTGAACGTTTAAATTCGAATTTGAAATTTCGTTCACGCTATTGGTAGATTTAAAAATTCGAATTTAAAATCGATCACGCTATTGGCGAATTTATCAATACGAAGGAAATTTCAAAAATTTCACCAATTATTATATAAACTAAATTCACCAATTTTATAAAATATCTTTGAAACGTAGATTTTATATTTAAATTAGTAAACTATATTGTATATTATAATGATCCTTAATTGTTTATTCCAGGTTATGGCCATGTTACGCCATTATCAAACTTTGGTAAAGGATTTACAATTTTATATTCCGTTTTTGGAATTCCATTAACGCTCATCTTATTGGCGGCATTTGCGGAGCGACTGATGCTACCGGTTCTGATGCTGTTAAGATTGATGTATGATGCGCTACACTTAATTATGAGACCTTTCTTCATCCAGTTCCTTCATCTCATTGTAATTGGGGTGAGTAAAACCTAAAAATCTGAAAGTGAAAGCGAGAAAGAAACATTCTGAAATAATTTTTCTCTTCCACAGACCCTAATTGTGGCATTCCTTTTCATTCTTCCATCTGTACTGTTTACTTATCTAGAACCCAACTGGGATTTTCTTGATAGTTTCTATTTCTGTTACATATCCCTCACTACTATTGGATTGGGAGACTTGGTTCCTGGTGAAAGTTTAGGATTTGATTACAATAATCTATACAAAGTATTCACTTCAGGTGAGTTTATTAGTTGGTGTTTCCGTTTACTAGGGATTACATTGCGTAAACGTGACTTTTATTTTCAGTTTATCTTTTGGTGGGCTTGACTTTTATGGTAATGTTCCTCGGTCTGGTAGCCGAGATTCCGCAGCTTAATCTAGGATTATTATTCTTGAAGAAAGGTGACGAGATTACGGACGATCTGGAACAAATGAGACTACCTTTACAGTCTAGTGATAAGTATCAGAGGTATCTTATGCCGCAAACTACCGATCAGATGAAGGCTTCGGTGCTGATAAATCAGTACGATTCTTACGGAGATAAAAGTGTCACGCAGCAATAACGAGCTGTTGTAAAAACGGCTTTTTTCTTTGTTCTTTGATGTGTAGACAATGTCACAATGCACCCAAATGCTGAACTCAAAATAAAGTATTCTTGTACATAATGATATTTAAATAAATCTAAGCTGTTAAAATTAATAAAAAAATATTAAAAGTTTAGGTTTTAAATTTTGTATAATAATTTAAATTTTTTATAAAAAAAAACTAATGTAAGAAACTGTAAATATGTGTAATTTTAATACAACTGAACTGTAAATATTTAACTGTAATTTTATTGGTATTGTGTCTGTATTTTGTACGTGTTAATAAAGCTTGTATTATATAATTCTTTAGAGTTAAATTCTACAATTTTTCTTTACGTTAAAAATAATAAATTTTGATGACTAAGTGCTTAAATATTATAGCCATATGCTGTAGCAATTCACTACTAACGTTGCAGCTGCAAAGTAAAATTATCTCTTTTTATTATGTTTTAACAGAACATAATCCAACCTGAGATCTATATAATATTTTAAAACATCGAAAGGAAAATTTTTAATGTACACATTTAATTATACATAAAATGCATATATACATGCTGTTTTTTTATAAACAATTGATATGTATACTTAACTATCTTGAGCAATTATCATTTAACATAGCAATGTTAAAAATACTGCAAACTTAGATAAGAATCTTATAATAAAATATGTAGAAAATCAAATCTGAAATACACAAGAAATCAAACATTCAAAAATCATGTTTATATTAAGATTCTATTACTTCTAATAAATAAATATGTATGATGATTCTTTGCAAATGATGACAACAGGAAGAAAATGAGAGCAGAGGAAGCATTAACAAATATGCAAAAACTATCAGTTGGTGCATATACAGTTTATGTTAGTTTTTTTACAGTTCCATCATCATCTGTAACGATGGTGTGGTACTAAAGTAGATTCCTTCTTGTAAGTACCATTTCTCAATTGTCCGCTTTGTCATATATTGGGAAGTGGATCGTATTTGCGGAGCGTTCGTGAATGTAAATGAGCATTCCTTTCTGGTGTTGCTAATGCACCAGGAAAATTCGATAACTGGGGAAGTATGGGCTGAAGACCACTCTGCAAAAAATGTCGCTTTTTTTCCCATAAAATGTAGTTTAAAATTCAATAATTAATTTTAAAGTTAGTTGTATTAATATATATTTACCTTTTCTCTTCTGATTCTACTTTGCATGATTTCTGGTTCTAGATCACTTATATTTGCATTATCAAAATAAGAATGTTTAAGTAACTGTTCACACGTATACCTCATTTGCGGATCTTTATCTAAACATCTCTGGAATTTTGATAGAAACAATTTCTATGATTTCAAGACAACAAACTTAAACAAAAAAATGTGTTATGTTTATAAATAAATACAAAAAATATTTGATTCACTTTTACCTTTAAGAAATCTAGTCCTTGCTCATTCACTGAAGGAGGCATTTTACTTTCCAAACTTTCCTAAAAATTCAAAGTATTTATATAATTTTAATTAAAATACATAAATACACACACACACACACACACACACACACATATATATATATTTAAGAATATTTTCATATTTACTCTTGAATCAGGTTCTGGAATGTTAACTCCGGAGAAGAAATCATTAGATTTGAATATTTGTATGTGTCTTGGAATAAGATTTCCTATAAAAGAAGCTTATTTGTAAAAAAAATCTTACTTGTTTATTTTAACATCATTGCAATGCTGGGCTGCAACTTATAATCATATTTTAATTTAAAAACCGATTGGGGTTTTGGTCCCTAAGCTTTCTATATCTGGTTTCAATTTTCATCAAACTTTGTTCTCAAGATTAACAAAGGATGGTCAACAGTGGGAATTTATAGGTCTCAATTTTAAAATTGCAGCCCAATAAATGTTAGTCAAATGGGAAAATTAATTGTCCTGCCATAATATTGTTTTTATTACATTGTATAAGACTTATATATCATATTATTTTTTAAGATACAATATCAGATCTCTACTGATATAAACATTTATATCAGTAGAGATCTAATATTGTATTACTTAAAGTAACTTAAAACAGTAAGAAGTAACTTGAAACATACCCAGAGTTTTGCAGATAAGATATAATTGATCAACATCTGATTTTCCTGGCCAAAGAGCTTCACCTTTCATTAATTCTGCTGTTACACAGCCTATTGCCCAAACATCTACAGCAGGACCATACTGAGTGTCCCCGACAAGAAGTTCAGGTGCTCGATACCATCTGGTGGCAACATAATCAGTATATTTTTCACCTGGATCTAAATAATATAAATTATATTAAATAACTTTAAAAGTAAAATTCTAAATAAATATAAAATAAAACAATACATACTCATAGTTCTAGCAAATCCAAAATCACAAAGCTTCACAATTCCTTCTTTGGTAAGCAAAATATTTTCTGGTTTTACATCCCGATGTATACACTAAATTATATTTTAAGATTGTTTTTAGTAAGTAATTCATAACAGAAAAGTAACAACACTTGATAATGCTTACATTATGCATGTGACAGAAGTTAATTGCTTGTAATGTTTGCCATATAATTCGTTTTGTCATGTGGTCTGGAACACTATAATAATTATTTATTAAACATATTTTGCTTGATCGATTAAATATAAAACCTTATAACACTTACCCATTAGTATGTTTTTCTAAGATATCTAAAACAGTATGATCGCAATATTCAAAGACAAGATGAAGTTTTCTTTTCCTTCGAAATACTTCAATCAAGTTGACTAGATTCACGTGCTTTAATTGCTTTAAAAGATAATTATTACTTTATTACAAATAAATTAATTTTATATTCCTCAAATACCATTAATTTTTAATCAACTAAAGTGATTATTATTATTATTTTTCAACTCTTCCTGCCCCGTAGACACCAAGAGGGCCTTTTCAGCAAATCCATTATGAATTTGGCCAGACCCACAATAGGGTAGCCAGGTGGTGAGAAATGGATTCTGATATATCAACCCATATACATTTAATTCTTCAATCCATAGTGGTACCACCTTAACTGCTCAGCCATCTGGCTGTCAAACTAAAGTGATTCATAATGTTAAGAATAGTGACAGTAATAATAAAATCAATAAATTAATCAAGAAGCAGTGAAAAGTTAAATGTAGATTTATTTTTGAAGTAATCACCTGTATAAAACACAGTTTAAATAACAGAAAATAGACACAGTTTTTCTGTCTAAACACAAACTAAGAATTGGGTTGAAAGTGCTTTGCGAGTCATTAATATTGTTTTGGGGTGATCTACAATTTGCCAGCGATTTCACCCCGGCATAAAAAAAAGTAGAAATATTGCACATGCTTGTGCTAGCAACCTTTGATACTGTCACTTTGACTCCACCGTATTTTGAAAATGAAATCACGGATGCCCCGATTTTTATTATATTTTAAATTTCCTCGGTTCACGTTATGTAAAATGACAAAGTTTACTCAAAATTAATCAATAAAATTTTGGGAATGAACTCAATTGTGTAAACCATGTACGAAGTCTTCACTAATGCTCTGCTTCAAATATGCTAATAAATATTAATTTCTTGTCTTTACTTCGTCAAGATCAATCTACAAGTTTCTATATGATATGAATGATTATAACGAATATTTTTTTTGAATTTTATTAAATTATCTTCATGTTTTTATCTTCTTTTTCTAAAAAACTCATCATATTTATAACTTAAAAAATAGTGTACAAGAGATATATATAATGCTTTTGTTCGTTTAGAGATATTAAATTTCTACTAATATGCTCTATTTATACAATACAAATAACATATGTCCTACAATAAATATTACATAATTAATCAATGTAAAATCGAGTAGTTAGGCCACTTTATCACACGATAGATAGCATCCAAATGACACAGATAAAGTACATTTCCCATAGACAGAGCAATAAGACAGATGTCATATTTTAAGCAATTTCTTGAATCAGAAAGATAAAAATATAAGAAAATTTAAAAAATGCTTACTTTAAGCATACGAATTTCACGCATGGCAATTTTTTTAATGAGTGGATCGTCTTCAGTTTCAACATACTTTTTCACGGCAACAATTTGCCCATTTTCCCGCCTGCGACATTTAAACACAACTCCATAGGAGCCTTCACCAATTTTAGATATCTTCTCATATTTCTCCATTACTGGTTGGTGGGGGTAATATTTATATTTCCTATTAAAATAAAAAAATTAAAGCCACATGAATATAATTAAGAAAATATTGATAAATGAAATAACAACACAGTACCCTAAAAATCAAGTAAGTTAATACTTTAAATATTTTAAAAAATTATCTTTTTTTCAGTATATTTCCAAAATGTGAAATGTGTCATCAGCAGGAAATAGTGGAAAAGGGGAAAAATAAAAGTAAGCTTAGAAGTGAGCTAATTTAAAAACATACCAAATTAATATAGACTGCATAGAGTGATGATGTAGAAATAATTAAGAGAATAGTAAAGTAGAATAATGAAGTAGAATAGTTCACATTTCTTAAAGAGAAAGCCATCCAAGCGATTGCATTTTCTAAAACCAGCGTCGATTCTACTCACTATTCCGTCTCATCAAATCATTCTCCTGTAAAAAGGATTTGTCTTTTGTAATCCAAACAACCAAATACATTCATTTTTTTTCTTAATATAATTATTCATGATCATTTAATAAACCATTCTCCGGTATGAACGAATAATGATCCTAAAATATTACAGAGAAAAAAAGTTTTCATTACAAATTTTCACTTTTCTTCTTCTAATTTTAGCTTTAATAATAATAAAAAATAAAATGTATGTAAGAAAACAAAAGATTGCAGTCATAACTGTATAAACTGTAAGAAAATTACACTTTATTATTAGAGTAAAGATCTTGAGATCTTTGCAAATTTCAAGCCTTGCTGACTCATGAATATAAATTGTTTCAAAGAGTGAAAAAAAAATATACACATTAACTGTTAAGCATCTTCAGGGCTTTACGTAAAATGTTTTAGTATGCAAACATTCCATGTAAAGCCATGAAGATAAATTCACTTCAAGATACATTCAAAGTAAAGCATCAAAGACTTGTCTTTGGGACTTTACTTAGAATGAAATCATTAAAGTCCGAATGCAATTTTCATTCCAATAGAGCATATTTTTGTAGTAATTTTATAAATTTCATAAGGACAGTTTTCATTTATACAATTTGAAAAGTTAAGGCATTTTATTAATTCATCATTTAAATAATATGTAATTATTATTTAAAACATTTAATATTTATAAGTATAAACTTTTTGAAAATTACTTTAAATTCTATAAAATTTAAATGAACAACAATATAAATAGTAGCTCAGTAAAAACAATGACTGATAATCATAACTATTAACTATAGAAACAAAAGTAGAAATTTCCATAGTAATTCATAATAGCTATAATTTATAACCGCAATTTTCCTTTCTGCACGTTTTTATTTTTTTTAAAATTTACACAAAATTTCCATAATTATCTTTTAACTCGAGCAATTTATTTGTAGCATGAGGACAATAACAGAATTCCTATAAAAGTAAATTAAATATTTTAATTACACTCGTTTATAGGGTAACTTTGTATAATAAAAATAGTAACGTAAGTTCCGATTTTCATCAATTTACCTTTAATAACCTATGGAGAGAACGTTCTAGTTCTTATTTTACTTTGGACTGCAAATTAACCGGGATAAGAATAGCCAAAGTTGCCGTCGGTATACGTTGGCCTCCTTTTCTAACAGCATATCTTAAGAATATATATATATCATTATTCTACATTATAGAACTTCTATATTTACATATTAGAATGAGTACTTTGAAGGAAGAGAAACTCATTTATGTAATTCTAGATACCTTTCTTTCATTTATGACTTTCAAATTTACATAGAGCAAAGCAAAATATTGATTACTTTTCATATAAAATTCACATTTAATAAAGAATACACTATAATATTTTATTACTGAAAAAATTATAAATTATGTCAAACCCTATACTTTCTAGAAATTTATTCCCAATTTTATAATTAACCAATTGGAAATTTATTGCCATACCATATGCAATGTCGTAAAAATCACTCTCTAAATAATTATTAACGGCAATTTATACCTTTATTAGAAAATAAAAACGAAGAAAAAGTGTTTTAATGTCAGCTTAAAATCATCTAATTTAAAAGAAAAGTGTATAAATGAAAGCGTTCCTGATTTCAGTTAAAGGAAAACAATGTTTCTTTATCATTATATAATTTTATTAGCAAATATGTACCGATTATGCATTAATGTTGTTTTATTACGTAATAGAATTAGTTAGGATGTCATTGTAAGAGAATGAAATCCAATATTCATTATAGATCTAACTTATTATTATTATATAACATTGTCCTTAGATTAATATATAGATTTTACTTCCATTACATACAAAGAGCATCTTAAAATTTGGCCTTAAAATCATTACAAATTGCATCATTGCACAGATATTGATCCATTAGTTTAAGATTCATGAATTACTTTATCAATATTTAGATTTCTTTTGAATATTGATTGGGAATGAAAACCCAAGCATTAATTCTTATAAAAAAAAAAGTAAATTCAAGTAAAAGTTTGCAATTATAATTAACTAAACATTAAATTATTCTTTAAATACATAAATGAAAAAATATCATTATTAACATCATGACAATATTCATTAAATTTAGAAATATTTCTATAATTTCACCTTAATTTAATCTAAATTCTAATTAATTCAACTTAACATTTAGGAATATATTTAAATTTAAGCAGGAAGTACGGAAAAAAAAAATTATATTATAACATGATTAACGGTATCGTATAAATGCGAAAATTATGCAAAAATTTATAATAATTTCTGATTTGAAAGAATATAAATAGACTGTAACAAATTAGCCTTGAAATATTATCTTATTAAGAAAAATATATTAAAAATTTAAATATGTTCTCGAAATGCTTGATATAAAATAGCAAAAATTGATGAGAATTTCAATATTACTCGAATTTCATCAAATAAAATAAAATAAAACCGTGGTAATTCTCGACTATTACAGTTGTTTAATGTTAAAGCTCTAATTATTTATTAATGTCTTTGTTAATGAAATTTTATGTCGATAATTCAATAAACAGCAATTAACTCTGGGCTGTATTTGCATATAAACTGAGCAAGTCATATCTTACTTCATATGGCAAAGGCTTCTTGCTTTCGAACATAATTTAGTGGAGAGAAAGGGCCTTAAAACCAAAACAATTCTGATTCTGTTTAACGACACAATTATGCAGAGATCTGACAATAATTAGTGCTATCAAAAGCTTGGTACAGAGCTCCTTTTTCCTTTTTCTGAACAAACGAAATACGTACAGAATGCTTTTCTTTATTAATAAATAGCAATCTTAAAAATTTTATTTTTTGTTAGTAAAAATAACATTAAATTATGTGGGGAAAAACTGATACAGACAATAAGTTTTCCTCGATCGCAAGAGAAAAACCCAAAGACCATCGAGAGAGAGGAGCTGGGGATTTTCCCCAAACCTGGAGAAAACATAGTGGCCCTTAGTGGTTCCTAACCCACTAATTAATGTTATTTTTACTAACAAAGAATGAAATCTTTATTAGTAAAGAAACATTACAAACATTTCATTTGTTCAAAAGAAAACGAAAGAAAAAAAGCATATTACGGAGCAGACAGAACCGCTCTATCCTCGGGTCCCACACAAACAACCCCGACAACCCCGCTAATAATAATAATAATAATAATAATAATAATAATACGAACTACAAACGGGGCATTTAAATGGATTTTTTTAAAGAGTATTCTTCCTTTCGACGCATTTAAAAACCGATAAAAGGTTACTTCTTATACGTATCTCGCGTATACGAGACTATATTCCAGACACTTCTAGTAAACCGCATCGGAATACACAAGAAGCGACATAAAACTCGATTATTACAAGACCTTGGCATATAAAATCTCTTTAACATTAAAAGCATATAGAGATTTAAATTTCCAACCCACTCACAACCTGAATTAATTATAAAATATTTAATAATAAATCTGCTTACAAATTAGCATATTTTTTGTAAGAAAATTCCATTAAATAAATAAGAAGTGGGGAAAAAATATTATAGATTTTTCCCCACTTTCTACAATTAGGGAAAAAATTATAGATTTTTTTTCCCCTAACCGTAGCATAACACAAATGACATTAATCACGTTTATTAATAAACTCTAATGTTATATATAAATACCTTTCCGAGTATACGTACATATATAAAGGTTTTTATCAGCTATTAAAAGAGTTTTCCACTTGGCTGCGGTCCGTTCCGAGTTCTTACAAATCGCACTTATTTGTTATTACGCCTGTTCGCCATCTTTGCCTTTTTCTTAAAAATCGAAGGGGTCACGTGACCCGGTTGCTATGGCAACTAATGCTAACAACACAACTATCGCTAAGCGACCGACCTTTCTTAATATAAGCAGCAGACGATAATCACGCATATAAAAAATTAAAAGGAAAAAAAATTATTATTATTAATTTTATTTTCAACGTATACGCTTTATAAATTATTTATTTACGATCAAAAAGCGTTGCGAATAAACACACAATTCTGGTAATTTCCGCGCTATAAAAAAAATAAAATAAAATAAAAAATGGCAACCCGACGAATTTAATTGTAATTAACACACTTAATTGTCATTAACTCGCATTAATGCCACTTAGTTAATTAAGTTTAATCATTTTGTTTTTATTTTCTTTTTTTTTTAAATTCATTTTTATTTATTTTTTTGAATTTTCTGTTATCTTACTATCAGCTGCGATATATTTTAAGTAACACGGCTCATTGTTGCCAGATCGAATCGATCAATGTCAACCATTATTGATTTTTATTAAGTGACATTTCTTAAAAAAAAGAAAAGAAAAGAAAAATCTTCGCTGCGATATAATTTAATCGAGTTGAATAATCGATGAAGGTTAAAATCGCCATGAATAATATATATTAACTTTCTTATCTACATAGATTTTTTTTTTTTTTTCGAGCGCGCGATCCATTTTCGGAAAAGAATCATGCATGCGTCGTTTCGTGAGATAATAAAGATACTAACCTAAATGGAAGCAATGGTGTTACGGGGTTCAGCACTTTTCTTTGGCCAAGTATACACATATCTTGGATGTCGGTCTCGTACATACTCTTTTTCCTCGTTTGCATAATGTGTACATACATATTCGATACGGCGTGGACGACGTCCATCTGAAAGACTGCACATAACGTTAGTACTTCATTACGCGAAAGTAAAGCAATGAAAATACATAAACCGACAATTTATATTAGATAAGTTAAAGATAAAAAGTAACTCTAGTATAATATTTAATAGCAAAACATATAAAATGAATCGATTGTATACATTATACATGACCAGATAGACGAAGATCAACAGAACATTTGACCGTGCTTCGGACACGCAGGAACCTCAAAATTTACTATTTAACGTGATATAAATTAAAATTTCTTTTGATAATTGTTTATATTTGTTTTACTAACCTTATTTGTGCATTTTTATAGATTTCTGAGAGGCCGGATACCTGTATATGTGGATAATGTACGGGTCCCTTTCTCAGCACAGTAGATTCAATCATATTATTTGAATCTCTTATTTATTCTTATGAATATGTTACAAATCTACGACGGTAAAATTAAAGTATTTTAAGCTTAATTAAACAACAGAATATGTTTATTAGGTTTTATTATACTGTGTCACACGAGAAAAAGTTTTAAGCTGTGTTTCTAACCAGTATTATTGAATTACTATATTTTAAAACTATAACAATGCTAAATAGTAACATAAACAGTCATCGGTTGTCATTGTAAAACAGTTGAATAATAATAATAATAATAATAATAATAGTAAAACAGCAGCATAACGATTATAATGAATGATACAATTTATAACTGCAAATTATTAAACCTCAGCTTATCACATTGTAAATAGTGATAAAACAAAACAGAAATGTGCCAGAACAATTCTGAGACAGAGTAAACACTTAAGAACTTAATTAAACAGCAGAAGGAATTTATTAGATTTTATTATGAGAGGAAAATAAACATGCTGAACGATATAAGTAATATTTAAACTGTGTCTATTCGATTGTCATCTTTACACGTTACAAATTACTGGGCAAAATCCATATTTTAAAAAAGCATAAAGAAAACCAGAACGAAGTTAGATAGATAAATCATAAAAATCACACACAACACGCAACGATAGTAGATGGTGTGTATATATATATATATATATATATATGTATATATATAGTGCTATAAAATATAGTTCAATATAGATGAACGATACAGAAGAATCTCAGAATAAAAAAGTTAAGTAACCGTTTTGACTTTTTGCTTTATTAATATTTGTCCTTTAGAGGTATATTCACCTCTATTCGATGCTCGATCGAACGAGTTTTTATAGTCACTTTTAATAATTAAACTCGGGTCAGTTACTGTAATGGACGTCTTCCAGCTGGTCGATATGACGTCACACTTGGCATTTAACTTTTTATTTTTTTAAATATGCAAACCGCGCAAATTAATCCGGAAATTGGCGGTTACACCCAAATTTATAAGCTCTAAAGAGATTTAGAAGTGCTATCACGCATCGATACATTTTTATATTTTGCAGGAAATTAAAATACTTTTAAGTAACAATTATCGAATCATGTGATAGTACTTAAGATAACGTTAAAGAAGCACTTACCTTTATTTTACTTCGTTATGAAGTAATTTTGAGTTATATCTCATCCTCGCGTGCTAATAAACGAATTCGGAAGCATAAATTGCATATGCGGGTAGCGAATTATACGGTTTCAACGATATAATTTACAATGGTACCTCATCACGTTGCCAGCGAGGATCGATCAACATGGCGGACAGACAGGAAGTACGTTATGCCATCTGGAGTTTGTTTTGTAAATAAAGGATTAATATTTTAAATTTATTTAATTTTTATAGATTTTAATTAATTAAGAAATAAACTTTATAATAATATAAATTTTAATTAATAAAAAATATTTTAAGCATTTAATTAATTTAAAAAAAAGATTAATGAAAATTATGTTATCTTCGGGGAGAGTCTTTGACGAAGTGTGATCGAATTTAATTTAATTTTATATTTCGTTATTTGTTTAAGCGTATCCGCTAATTTTTTTCCTTCGGAAATTACGCATTCATATTCATTTTTAGATTATTATCTATCATATTTTTTTGTCGTATCACGAACAGTGTGTTAAATGAAGTAACATTTGACATTATAAGGTTAACTAAGCAAGAAAAAAGAAATAACTATACACCATTCTCACGGAAAACGAATTAAATATTTATTTAAAACACTTATTTTTAAATTCACAATATTTTAATGGTTTTAGAATTTATTTATATTTAACAGAATATATTGTCTGAATAATAAAAACAACCATTTTTGTTAGCGTTGCGTTGTCGCGTCGCTTGCGTGACACCTAAGCGACGCAACGACGTAACGGCACGCGTTCTATAATGCTGGCTGTATTACTGATCTAACAATTTTCTTATTTTTTTAACAATAGAAAAATGTTTAAAAATTGTTATAATTTTTAACATTTAACAATAAAATCTATATTAGTATCGGAAGCTAAACCATTGTGCGCGACGCGACTCTTCGCTAAGCGGATATCACGTCCTTTGTGTTATACAAGATGGTCCATTTTAATCAGTCCATTGGAATAACTCAATACGGCCCTACAAAAACGTTATTAAACTAAAAATATTACACTTCAAGGAACCACGAGATGGGACTATCCGGTTTCATCATAAATGTTGCAACAATCGATAAAAACAGATTCAACTTCATTTTCTTAAATGTGAATCCCCCATTTTTTATTGCATGAAAGAGAATGATTCCATTAGATAATAAATTCCTAACGTCACCTTAAAATTCATTTGTGGTGATTATGGTAAGTTTGGTTTTGAGGCATATTAAAAGCCAATTGAAAATTTAAAATATACAGGGTGAATTTTTATCTTCAGACAATGAAATAACTTAATTGGATCTCATTATTTTGGGAAAAAGGTGTAGACCAGGCCTGGCCAACCCGTGGCCCGCGGGCTGCATGCGGCCCGTCACGTTAAATTGTGTGGCCCGCTAAGCGATATTATATATCTATTAAAACTTTTGTTTTCCATTATGTGTATACCAAAACAATTAAATAAATGAAAATTTGCATGTGTCATTGTTATAATGCGCAAGTGCGAGTACAAACTCTTGGTATAACAATAAAATCTTATTCATTTTGTATTTGTTTTACTTTCTTAAAAGCATGTTTGCCTAAATTGTGGCCCGCAAAACGATTTAGGTTGGCCAGGCCTGGTGTAGACAAAAGTTGTAGGGTTTTGAAGGGCCAACCAATTGGTGACCTTGACCTTGACATTCAAGGTCATTTGAGGGTCAAGTCTGTTTTTTCAATGGGAACACATATTTTTGACACGGGCAATGGAAAGAGTGGGAAATTTCACAACCGGATATACCTTTGACTGTATAGTCTAGGTCAAAGGTCAAGATTATTTTAAGGTTTAAGTTATAAGCTGTTTATAATGGGAAACCATACTTTTTATTACTGGAATAGGCAGGGAGGGAAAAGTTACATTTTTCATGACCTTATTACTTTGAACTTTAAAAGCATTCACTGCTTTTAGCACTTGATGTGGACGTAGTAGTTTTCTGCTCCCTTTGAGGTGCTTATTTTCAGTGAGTTCCCTTGTCTCTCACTATAGCAGTCCTTGTTTTTGGTGAGTCACTTTACTTCTCACCATTGCTTGAGACAGGGCCGGATTATCGAATAGGCAAAGTAGGCAAATGTCTAGGGCCCGTAAGTCAGAGGGGCCCGGCTTCAGTGCAGAAGATTTCTCTGTGTGGAAACGAGTTAAAAATTGAAGAAATTCGATAGGACAGAAAATGCTGTGCTTAACAATTCTTTTCTTACTAAGCTCCCCTCGACTACCCATTGCCTAAAAAAAAAAAAAAAAAAAAAAAAGGTTAACAGCCTCCCGTACGTCAGAAGTAACGCTACAGGATCTCTCACGTCATCTAGATATATTCCTAGAGCCCGCGTCTCGTAGTAGTACCGATGTATGGATGGTTATGATTTATTTTCTAAATCTACACCTATACGTCGCGACATCGCATATTCGATATAGCGTTCAAGTTGCTCGAGTGCGAAGATATTACAATTCAATAGTGTTTTATAAAAGAGTTAAAAAGGGTGACACTACGGTGTGACTTGGGGTGACACCACGATATCCGCACCGGGTGTCACCCATGCTAGCTACGCTAATGTCACATTATATAAGATTTGTTTAGAAGCAACTTATTTAAATGGGGCCCCAATTTAAATTTTGTCTAGGGCCCGCTAGAGGCTTAATCCGGCGCTGGCTTGAGATGTTGGTTTCGGGAGAAAATTTTATAACAAATGTTTAAAATGATGCCCTTCCACTTCGATGCATTTGTTGAACCACGCTTAAAATTATCATGCTTGAAATGACCTTCAGAGGTCAAATTTGGTACTCAAGGTCGTGGCTGATTGTGAAATTTCCAGCTCTTTCCATTGCCGGGGTCAAAAATATGCGTTCCCATTGAAAAAAACAGACTTGACCTCAAATGACCTACAGGACATACTAATTTGAGGTGGAGACATATATTAAGTTAAATAAATTAATTAACAATATGATTAAAAATCGCAGCCCCAACATCGTAACGATGTCACAATAAATAATTGCTCGTTCCAGGATATAACATTGTTGCAGTAATTAAGTGAATATATTTGCTTTTTAAATTATATTTGGGTATACTATAGATTACCACTTATGGAATTTCAAGACTTTGATTATATATTTGAACTCAGGGGACCGAGACGAGTTCAACGGTACCCTATTTTTGGACCGGAGACGAAAAATAAAAAAGTTATCACACTTTTTAAGTTACCATACTTTTTTAATGCTCTCATGCAGACGGCACCGTAGTTGCTAGTATTGCCATCTTGCGGTAAAGTCTGCAAACCATGACGTCGGACTACGGTCATCTCCCGGAGGGTTAAACACGCGATACGAGAGCGGAGAGAGCGACGCGACTTCTGATCATCGCGCGATCGCCATTTCGGTTAATGTTACTTATGGCAGCGAACATGGCGGCCGTTCCCACTGTTCGTGCTCCCGACTGACCTCTCGTATGGGAGCCACCACACGTCGCCATGTGCTAAACTAGTGATCGATTCACGGTAGTTCTTGAACAAAGTAAAAAAAGGGGGAAACGTCTACTAAAGGCAAGCGACGCGACTCCCGATCGCGATAGCGAGGCCGACTCAGCGGAGAGAGCGACGCGACTCCCTATCATCGTGCGATCGCCGGAAAAAAGTATGATAACTTTCTTATTTTTCGTCTCCGGTCCAAAAGTAGAGTATCGTCGAACTCGTCTCGATCCCGAGTTCAGATATATACCCAAACACACGAAATTCCATAGGTGGTAATCTATAGTATCCCCTTATATTTTTCTTTGTATGAATTTAATTTAATTATTTTTAAAATTATTTGTCAACAGATAGCGCTACATGTACCGGTAAGAAATCGGATGTAGGCTGAAATTAATTTAGTATTTTGGGGAACCGTATAGCTTAATGTGGATTCTAGGGTCTAAGTAATGCTCATACAAACTTTGGTCCTAATCAGTTTAGGAATAAAGATTTGTATAAAGGACAAACCAACAATTCATTTTTATATACAGTATATAATTAACTAGCGACGTGTGCCCGGCGTTACTCGGGTTTTTGAGGGGGTGTGGAATTAAGAAAGTGTGATAAAAACAATGGCCCTAGTAACCAAAATGTGCAATTATTGAACTGAGTATTTATAATGAAACTAAAAAACTGTCTCCCAATAGATGGACCCTGATATTCGTCGAAAGGGATAACTTTTTAACGTGATTCCATAGTGATGATGCCTTTAGGTAGGCATTAAGTTAGTTGGCGATATTACCAACAATCCAAAAATCAAAAATATATCACAAACCAACAACAATTAGCATTTATTTTTTTTTTGCTAATAGATAGCGCTACATGAAAAGGATGCAGGATATACATGGTACAATCCAAAAGTTCGGTGACTGCAGTAATCTATGACAGCAAAAACATGTATTTGAAGTTACAGCGTATGAAATGGATTCTACCAAACCACCTCTACGTGTTCAGGTTAATTTCACCCATGTCATGTGATTAAACCACGAGTGCTGTTTTTTTCCGGAGATAGTTACCTTTGTTCTGCGCCGTAATAAAAGTGGAGTTTCAAGAAGAACCTCCAACATTAAATTTTGTCAGCGTTTAGGTAAAACACCTACGGAGACTTTAAAATTGCTAAGAAAGGTGTACGGTGATTCTACCATGGCGAAGTCGAACTGTTGGAGGTTCTTCTTGAAACTTCACTTTTATTACGTCGCAGAACAAAGGTAACTATCTCTGGAAAAAAACAGCAGCGATCACGGTTTAATCACATGACATGGGCGAAATTAACCTGAACACGTAGAGGTGGTTTGGTAAAATCCATTTCATGCGCTGTAACTTCAAATGCATGCTTTTGTTGTCATAGATTACTGCAGTCCCCGAACTTTTGGATTGTACCACGTATGTACTACCCCATGACACTTTAAGGCAGAAAGCTGCACACCTACAGCAAATACCTAAAACAGATACTACCTGATAACATTCATTGTAGGCCTGGATGAACCCATGATGAACACTGGAAAAGGCATTCTTAGTGCTTACATAATTGAATCATATTTATAGGAACAAATCAATAAAGACAAGACGCTTTTAAACATTCAAATTTAATAAACAAATATTTTTGCGATGTACATTATGAAAATTCTAGAAAAAAACTTTACATAAATGTTATGTGACAAGGTGTAGAAACATTAATTTTTCATAAAATTCTCAATATGGTTGTTAACTGTTTCAGGTCTCTCGTGATGTACCCAATGACTTGCACCTTCTATCATTTCTATTTTCAAATTGTTGCAATGTTTTATAGAAGCTTTAACCAAATCTGTCGATAGTGCTATGTCGCGATCACCCCAAACTATTAAAGTTGGGGTATCCAGTTTATCTTTGCCAGTTACGTCTTTTTCATTTTTATCCAAAGATTTTAAATTTGCTCTGTAATAATTCAGAGGAGGAGTCAGTGCACCTGAAAGTATAAAAATTAGTTAGAGAATTCGTATGATTTTCTCAGATTCTCACATTAATGCATACGTGCAACTACATACTTATACAGGTGGCCCCAGTCAGTTAACTGTTTGTGATTTTCAGATAAACTTTGTAATTGAATCAGAAATTAAATGTGTTAAAGTGTAGCATGTAATAAGACAGCAATTTAGTCATTACAATGGTTAACTAACTTTAGACCATCCTGTAATATAAGTTTATATTATTATAAATATATTAAAAACTTACCTGGTTGGGAGAACACGTGTTTATAGCATTCCAGTTCCTCAGCAGTGAAATGGTTTTTGTTTTTTCCCTGATATATCTTTGATAAAACAGATAAATTGTTGGCTCGAATATAAACCTCAGGTAGAAATGGTAATTGAAAGAAGAACATATACCTGTTGATGTAAATAATAATGAATACACATAATATATAGTTTGAAAATATAAGGATATCGTTTGCAAATGATTTTGATGTAAAAATTCACATAGCAATAATACAGTAAAGCCGGTTTGGCCAGAATCCTACACACAAAGGTAGTGGCATAGCAAACATAACTGGCGCCTGGGGCACGACACTTTATTGGCACCCCTCCCCCTCCAGAAACACATATAGTTTGTCTTGGAGACCATTTGGGCACCCTTTTGCGAGTGGTGCCTGGTACATGATACACCCCTTGCACCCCCTCGCTATGCCACTGCACAAAGGACCATAAAATTTAATCTCTCTCATAAAATCATGATAGGAAACAAAAGTGTTGAAACGATTTTGCTTTAAGGGAATAAGATAAATAAATTTAAATGAACTAACTAACCAAGAAGAAAGATTAAAGCAAATCCAGCAGATACCCTCTTAGTGCCCAAAGGACAGAGTTAGAAAAAATCTCAAGAAGAGCAATTGCTTCTCCTGGTCTTCCTTGTGGGTGGTTTTTATACAGAAGTCAAAAGCGATGATGATGTTCCATATTTATGGTTGGTCCACACCTTATCTTAAATGTCTACCTTAACCCCTAGGGACTCCTATCTTAAACCCTATTCATGTATATAAGTTGTATTGAGTTTCTGGGGTAATACAGGCTGAAATGAACATTTTAATAAATCTTATAACTATGACAGAGGAATCTGATTCTCAATGAGATCACCCAGAATGAATGAAGAATAGGAACAATGTACAAACATGTGCTATTGTGAGAAACTGAGAACATCAAAATCAAATTGAATCCGAATTATTCATGATGATAAAATAATGCATTAAAACAATATTACAGCTAAACTTATTTATTTAACACACTTACCAGCTCATAAGAAATTGTTTCAAGCTTCTTCTAAAAACAGAAGAAAAAGCTCTTGGATGAGGACTATTGATGACAATTAATTTCTTAACTTTCTCAGGATGCAAAATGGTAAGATACCAAGCTATTACGCCACCCCAATCGTGACCAATAACTATAGCTGAATCTCTTCCTATAATCAGTCAATTATTTTATTGGTTGGTCTAACAAATAGTGAAATTTAAATGCATCAACTTACCAAAAGATGTAATAAGTTCATTGGCATCTTCGTATAATTCTTTAATTATGTAAGCTTTCACATCTGAAGGATGATCAGATTCTCCATATCCTCTCAAATCTACAGCTACCACCCTAAATAAACCATTGTTTAGCTAATTACTTATGATAAAACACAGATGAATTGTATTTATTTAACTGATCTTACCAATATTTTTGAGCCAATCTAGGGATCTGATGTCTCCAACTGTACCAAAAATCTGGAAAGCCATGCAGGAGTAATACTAATGGTTTATTTCTATCTCCAGCTTCCACATAATGGAGACGTATGCCCTATATTAATAAAGTAGTATACAATATACTGTGCTTTTGTGATTTTGTTATGTATTTATAACAAAACTCCTAAAATAGCATTTATTCACAAAATCAAATGTTACTGCTCATAGCAAGTCATTTATTATGAAATATTGGGACTTGTTTTTAAGTAAATCAATATAAATTAACATAAATAAATGCTCTCCTTATCTTATAACACTCTTTAGAATCTAGAGTGTGTTATAATTGTCTAAAATATAGACAATTTTTCTATATAACTAAGTTTGATGACATATATCCAGTTAGATCTTAAATCAATCTCTCGTTACTTCTCATTTTAGTTCTATTCAAATTTGACCTTGAATTGATCCTCCCATATTGACAAGTACTACTGCATTTGTCAATATGGGAGGATCAATTCAAGGTCAGCGCTGTAAATCGGACACAAGTATAATACATTCCAGTTTTATGATATAATTGGAGGTAGAAAAACAACATATATAACACTATTTTATCCAGCATTATCAATTCTGTAACAGTAAGCAAAAGAATCAATATGTAAATCACAATAATTATTAGAGGAATAACTGCAATATCACTCGTTATCCAGCTTGAAGGAATAATAGATTAAAAATGACAGTGTGACAGACAGACGGGATCAATATAAGTTTTACAAATTACAAATTTGTACATATTATCAACAGAAGTTATATTAAATGTCACAAGATATGACATTGGAAGATAATTTTAAGGCATTTAACATTACAGTTTAAATGCGGTTTTGATAATTTGTGTGTTTATAAATCTTGTATTTTATAAATATTTAGAAAGATCAATCAACTATAAAGTAAATTTTACCTGATTTTTCAGTTCAATGAATCCATGTTTTCCCAATTTAGGATCATAAAGAGCTTTTGGAGCGTCGACTATTTCGGTTTTGAAGAATTTTTTTCCATTTTTAATAGCTCTATAAACTGTAACCAATAAGACAATCCACCCATAGAAAATTGGTAAAACCAAGAGGAGGATGCTTTGTATCAGTTGTCTGACATCAGCCATGTCTGAAAAAAGAATTTCTAGATAACTTACTTATCTTTGTAGATATGAGTTTATCAATTATTGAGTTTCGAAGTGTAGTGATGTAATTAAAATAATATATTTTAATCATTTATATTAGTTGCAAGTAATTTTATATATAGGGTGGCTCAAATGTCAGTTAGCTGTGTTTCGTGTTCCACTTGCATGTTAAATACAAATAATAAACTTAGCTTTTTAAAAAAATATAAAGTATTTTCCTTTTCACTGGAGAAAACATGATATAAGTTGAATATAGCATTTAAATAATATAAAAATTTTGTATTTACAAGGTTAACTGGCTTTTGGGCTACCCTCTATGTCTAAATGGCTGAATGATTATATAATTTAAATATGTTAAGAATATACAGTGCCGTAACTAGGCAGGTGCAACAAATGCACCCGCACAGGGCCCACTTGGAAGGGGGGGCCAAAATGCATGTATTTGTTTTATTAATTTCCCAAGCCTAATTAGTTAAGGAGCCTAAATGCAAATTCTTGTACAGGGCACAGGAATGGCTAGTTACGGCACTGAGAATATATATATATATATATATATATGTCTGTAAATTGTTGTATAAGAGGTATAAAGTCTGAAACTGATTTTTATATTTGATAATTACTGTATTAACTTTCATTTTTAAATTTTGAAAATGTTTATGGGTTAGTTTGATAGAATAAGGCAACTCAACACAATAGTAATTTGCCAAGGAGGATGCCTCCCTGGAGGACTTTCGACGGGAAAATGGCCCCTATTAAGGTATTCAATAAGGCTGCGGAGAGGGGTCCAGGTTCTTTTTATCTATAGGCCCCTAAGTTTTTTCTGGGTCTGGGAAAAAATTCCGTCCTTCTTCTCTCGACAGCTCTGGTTAGACATGTGATGAAAACCTGAAAAACTCTGCATGGCCAGCCTGTTGGTGAGGTGTGAACCTATCAGTATTTACCAGTGTTCGGTGGTTTTATCCACTTGGCCATTGATGGATGCCACAAAATGGCATAAAGAAGCTTCATTTTGTGGTTAAGATTTGATGAGTTCTATAAAAATCAAGTAATTATAATTTTGCAGATAATGCATTAGTGAAAACATAGGAGGTCCCTCCATCACAAACATTAATATCTACATATAAACACCTTTAGCACGAGAAAACAGTGAGGTACCCATCAACTATGAAAAATACCTGAGTACATGATCCAATTTGAATCCGTCCTTTAGAGAAGCCACCTGACAATTTAACTTACACGTTATATTATACGTAAGGTAAGATAAAAACATACCTGATAATGATAATGAGTAGCAGGAATAAGGAAAATAAGTAAACTATAACATCAAGGTTACCTGTCAAAAGCAAAAAATTAATAAGGTTAAACGTGTTTTAAAATGTTAATTGTGTTTACAATGAATATAAAATTGTCTTAAAATAGACTGAATTTACATAACATTTACCAAATTATGAAAACTGTTTACAGCTTAAGTAAACAGCAGAAAGAAAGCAAAAACTTCGGCTCCTTAAATTTATTACTATAATTATAATTTTATTACATTCAACCTTGAATACGTTACGTAATGTGATATATTATTGCCTTTAGGCACTATTTACACAGGTATTCGATAGAATGGTCATAAATTTCGAAATAAACCCTGGATATAGCGCTACCCACACAAGCGTCAAGGATACATGTCAATGGATATTCGCCATTAGGATTTCTCATTTCCCGGTCTTTTGCTTGTCCCAGGATTCCGGGATAAAAGTGAACTGTTTCCTGTGGAATCGTGTTTAGTGCTTTTAAGAGAAAACAGATGTTATGTGTTTCTCCACCCGTAGCCTGGAAGATTTCTAGTTCGTTTTCGAGATTGTAGTACTTCTTTTGCTCTCTAGTATTCTTGATTTGTCTACCTCGGCTGCTTTAATAGAAACGTTAAGCTTATAGCCCAATAATTCGGCAGTTCGTTTGTCTTTAATAATCAGGTTTATGAAGAAAAACTTCACACTTGCAGACTTCGTTTGTACCCTTGCCCAATTTGACCAACCTGGCGTTACGCAGTTATAAAGCTACTGGGCATGGTTAAAAATTAAGACAGCGTAAGCACAATTATTCCAGATATTACAGGTTCTAACAAGTAAAGAATTTTCACAGTCCTGCCACAAATAAACTGTGTATAGATTATTGACCTTTCGTCATGCCATAACGAGAAAAAATTTAAAAAACTAATAAGTAGGTTCAAAATTAATAAATACAAATGTATTCTGACAGTTTGAGTTAATTATACTTTCTATTTGTAAAATTTCCTCAACCTTAACATAAAATAAGAAAAAAGTGAACTTTTAAGAAATTTGCGGGATTTCCCGGGTTAAAAAAACAACTGGGATCCTGTTTGAGAAATCCTATTCACCATTAAATATTAAATAAATAAGCTTTCAATAGGCCTAGCTGTTCGTTTGGTTGGGATCTTGGACATTTTTATGTGAATTTCGCGACACCTCTTCAGTTTTACAATAAGAAATTCCGAAGAATGTCGTCAAATTTACGTAGAAATTTGCAGTGTCTACAATCAAACAGACTTATAGATTTTGCATTGTGGATTAAATTGGATTGGATTATGGGATAAGGTAGTGCAACACATGGGCGATTAGCCAAGAAGATGTCTCCCGAGAAAACTTTTTATGGGAAACTGGCTCCATCTGAAGAAAACCCGGAAAACTTCACGCAGCCAGCCTCTTGGTCAGGCTAAACCTACGACTAATGTTCATTGTGGTGCACTGATAGACCAAATCAAATGACTATAACTCATATGACTTTCAAACTGTGTAGACTTTGGGACCCACCACTGGTGGGTCCCAAAGTCAGACGGAGTGGTCGTGGGTTCAGCCTTGCCAACGGGCTGGCTATATGAAGTTTACTTCATGTTTGTAACATCTAAACAGAGACCATTTTCCTTTAGAATGTCTTCTTGTGAGGCATTCCCCTCGGAAGATAGCCCACGTGTCACGTTATACAAACGAACAAATAATCATACTGGTCGTGGGTGCGCATCTCATCAATGGGCTTGCTACATGGATTTTCCAAATTTACTCCATGTGTCTAATACCTAAAGAGGAGCCTGTTTTCTATAGGAGGACCAACCCGGAGCATCCCTCCTTGGTAGATCACCTATATGTTGTGTTGCCTTATCGCATCAATCCTGGTGTAGTCAACATTGCTTGAAATACTTGTTTAGCACCAAACTTAATTTAGTGTTAATTTCGGATGCATTAAATCAAAGTTTTACTGTGTAGTGAGAATACAGCTAGTTAGATGGGTGATAAAAACCATTTTTAGTTTGAAAATACTCATACTTGAGATCTTTCTTTCCATTTGCCATTTTGAAAAATTAAATTTATGTTAAATTCAAAATTTACCTACTTTTTACTTCTGAGTAAACATGAATTATGTTTAACAGCAGAATAAAAATTACATCTACAGTAACGAGCAAAAACACTTGTATAAGGAAAACTATAATGACAACCAGGAAAAATATTCAGGAAATTCTTCCAACAGCATTTAAACACAAATATTTCTTTTAATTGTCATTGTTTAGGGAAAAAAAAAAAAATGCTATTTTTAACGTTGAAATAAGAAGGAAAATGATAGCATGCAAGAAACTCATACAATTGATTCCTGAAAAGAAAGATGAAGAGGATTGAATTGATGGATTGAGGCAATGCAACACTTGGGGGATTTCACACGAGAGGGCTTCAGGTGAAAAACTGACTCCTGTTAGGTGTTAGACACGAAGAAAACCAGGTAAACGCCAAGTGACCAGTTCATTAGTGAGGTGCAAACCCGCGACCAACTAAACGCCAATAGTATTCTGGAGTTTTATCCACTCTGTCACTGGTGGAACCATGATGAAGTGAAGCATTGTGTTTTATATAAGCTGCTATTTTTTATCTTTTGAACTCTTTCCATTCTATGGGCACTAGAGGGCCTTTTTAGCAAGTCCCTTATGGATTTGACCAGGCTCGACATATCCAAACGGACCATCCTACGAAGAATTCTTGGTTTTTCGACCAATCCGGATTCGATCCCGGGCTTAAATTTCTTTTTTATTATTTTTTGATGTATCAATAGTTTTTTAAGGGTATTTGTATTTCGGGATGCTTTGACACTGAATGGCTCATTGTGACCGGGTCGAGCAGAAATACAGGGGGAGGAGAATAACATATCTGGAACACAATATTCTGAGTGCAATATTCTGGAACACAAGATCTTTAAGAAAGATCTTGTGTTCCAGAATATTGCACGTAACACAAAGAATTAAAACAAATTGCACTTAATACAAGATCTTTAAGAAAGATCTTGTATTAAGTGCAATTTGTTTTAATTCTTAAAGCGATAACACTTTTATGTATTTGTATTGTTTATATTAGACAAATTTTGAAATCGACCTCTGAGATTAGATTCTAGATCCGCTACTGTTTTGGTTAATGTTACCTATGGTTCCAAGACAGCGGCTCGTCTCTGATTCCAGTAAATAGAAGAAGAGAAACAGTGGGGACGCACGTTCTAACCTAACCTATTCTAATAAATTACCATAATTATTACCAACAAAATTATTAGAATAGGTTAGGTTAGAACGTGCGTCCTCACTATTACCTTGCTGGAATCAGACGAGCCGCCATCTTGGAACCATAGGTAACATTAACTCTACTTTTTTAGACAAGACTGATGTCAGACAACTGATACAAAGCATCCTCCTCTTTGTTTTACCAATTTTCTATGGGTGGATTGTCTTATTGCTTACAGTTTATAGAGCTATTAAAAATGGAAAAAATTCTTTAAAACCGAAATAGTCGACACTCCAAGACAGCGCCGGATTAAGCCTCTAGCGGGCCCTAGACAAAATTTAAATTGGGGCCCCATTTAAATAAGTTGCATCTAAACAAATCTTATATAATGTGACATTAGCATAGCTAGCATGGGTGACACCCGGTGCGTATATCGTGGTGTCACCCATAACTTTTTAACTCTTTTATAAAACACTATTGAATTGTAATATCTTCGCACTCGAGCAACTTGAATGCTATATCGAATATGCGATGTCGCGACGTATAAGTGTAGATTTAGAAAATAAATCATAACCATCCATACATCAGTACTACCACGAGACGCGGCCCTAGGAATATTTGTAGATGGCGCGAGAGATCCCGTGGCGTACATTACTTCTGACGCACGGGTGGCTGTTGACCTTTTTTTTTTTTTTTTGTTTTTAGGTAATGGCTAGTTGAGCGGAGCTTATTACGAATTGTTAAATACAGCCTTTTCTGTCCTATCAAATTTCAATTTGAGTTACGAAATCGAAACAGAGAAATCTTCTGCACTGAAGCCGGGTTCCTCCGGATTACGGGCCCTAGACATTTGTCTACTTTGCCTATTCGATAATCCGGCCCTGCTCCAAGAACTCTTTATGATCCTAAATTGGGAAAACATGGATTCGTTGAACTGAAAAATCAGATAAAATTTACTTTATAGTTGATTGATCTTTCTAAATATTTATAAAATACAAGATTTATAACACAAATTAACAAAACTGCATTTAAACTGTAATGTTAGACTCACTAAAATTATCTTCCAATGTCATATCTTCTGTTGATAATATGTACAAATTTATAATTTGAAAAACTTATACTGATCCTGCTGTCTGTCATGCTATCATTTTTAATCTATTATTCCTTAAGGCCTGATATAACAAATGATATTGCAGTTATTCCTCTAATAATTATCGTGATTTACATATTCTTTTGTTTACTGTTGATAATTCTAGATAAAATAGTTTTACGTATATAATATACAGTAGTATTTGGCAATATAGGAGGATCAATTCATGATCAGAGCTGTAAATAGGATAGAAGTATAATACACAGTTTTATGATGTAATTGGAGCCAGAAAAATTAAGCAAGCCAGGTTTAACGGTAAAAGCTGAGGTTCTACCCTTGGAAATAAACTGTATAATACCATACCGGAATCAATAACCAGTATTTAATAATAATGACAATTTTACACTATTATAATTAATTAAAGGGAGGTGTTTACTAAAAGTACATTTTACTGTACATAACAGGAAGGGGATGAAAAGTGGTTCAAAAACTGTACATATAATTAATAGCAAGCCTCTAAATATACAGATAAAGTCTTAAAATAAATAAAAAATATATATGTTTATTTAATTATTGAGTTTATTCATTCATTAACTTTTATTAACTTACTAATCAGCTATTAAATATTTGAAAATGTATTTTAGTCACTTTATAATCTCATTGATTAAGTGTTTGCATTGCTTTATAAACAGTTCCATATTAGAAAATAAAGAATATTAGTACATTGTAACTGATTTTGTTTTGTCTTTTTAAAGGGGATGAAAAATTTATTTACCAAAATAACATTTTCCTATTCTTTTAAGCTATAAAATAAAGTTGGGTGTGTTGTTAGTCATATTATCGGGTTTCGTTGGTGCGTATTCGTCTATAAAATTTAGCTAGTTGGGCTGAATTTTATAGCTTATTGGCGATTCAAAATAAAAAACATTTTATTAAAAATGTATTTTGAATAGTTTCACAATTTACAAACAAGATATTATTATGTAGACATAGATATTTCTTAAATAATTTAATATAAGTTGTTGATATAAGTATACACTTGTATATAATATAAAATGCTTAACTTATATTAAAATAGTCTCATTTTATAAATTAAATTAAACTAGTAAGGTGTTAATTGTTTACTGAATTGATTTCATCACTAATATCACATAAGTAAAACAGTAAACGGATTTGTTTTTCGATAGGGTGAATGTATTTTAGTACGTAGTTTGATAGGGTCAGTATTTTAGTAACTCTTTTAGAATATTTGATATATTACTAAAAAGTGAGTTTAAATATGTTTTTCTTCTTTGGATGGACCTTTGGTTTATAGACTTTATGCACTACAATTTCTGCTTTGACTGTTTTGATGGGATAAGACAACACAACACAAAGATGATCTGCTAAGGAAAGGACTTTTTACAGAAAAATGGCACCAACTGTAACATATTATACATGTACAGTTTCATACCAAGGAATAAATCATTGGGGCTAGAGGGGCAAACTGAAAAATTATGATTGGTATTCTTTTTTAAGCCAGCATAGGTTTATTAGCTATAGTTTAAGTATATGTGATGAAAGCAAAAGCATGAATTATATTATATATACTGCATATGGGCACTACTAAGCTGAGGGAACTTAAATCACCTCACAGGACCTCATAGCTACAAGTCTTTATATGTAAAAAAACAAAAACCTGGGAAACTCCATGCAACCAATGCATAGACCAGGCATAAACTTGGGACCAACTACCAGTATTTAGTAGTTTTATCCACTTGGCTACTGGTGGGCATTTTATACTTTGTTTACTTAAGCCTAGTATGATAATTTAGTAGAAATGAAATATTTTTTATTACTTGAAAGTGTAAATAAAACACGCAAGAATGCTCTTTGTCATTCCTTATAACAAACAATAAATTTGCTCCTTTTTGTAGTTTCTACTACAGTTGGATAAAATGTAAAATGGTAAAAGTTTATTTTTTCTGTTAATTTTGTATTATAAAAGTATGTTTATGTCCTTTTTTTAAATAAAGATATCTATCTAAATGTACATTTTTTGTATGTGTATGTTGTTATACTGAATGAATATACATATGAGAGTTTTCAGAAATAGGATGCGACCTTCTAATTAAAAAAGTTCCTCGCCTCTGCCTTAATAGTTTGTTGGGAAATGATTACGTAAGAATGGTTATAATGAAAATATTCTTACATAATTTAGAAATTATTGTGTGTAAATTTTTAAATTATTTATCATTCAACACTAGCAAATAAAATTTATTTAATTTTTGTATTCATTTCAAATTCTAATCTTTTTTCTTGAATTTCTACAAGCTTTTTTAATGACTCATTTATACCCTTTAAACTACATTTGATATCATCATTTGTAGTTAAAAGTTTTTCTAATTTTTCTTCTAGAACTTCCCATCTGTGTTGGTATTTCCTTTTTATCCTCTTATCCCTGGAAGCTAAAAGATAAATGTTTGATTTTAATCACGTTTAATGGATTTTTATAAATTAAATAAATAAAATTATAGGGGGAAAAAAACTTACTGGTATAAGCTTCAATTTGTTTATTTACATGATAAAATGGAGTTTCTGTTAAAAGAGTATTCTCTGAATCTTGACAATAAACTATGGTAGAATTAACTTCAATGGCATTATCTGTACTTTCCAATATTCCTTCATATGGTTCCTGAAAATTTTAATTTTTTAAATTTTTAAGATAGAAATGTTCATTAGTAAGTAAGCTTATAACATAAACCCAAAGAAAAGATGGAAAGGAGAGACGAGGAAGGATGCAGGAAGCTCCTTATCTCTTCCTTCCGCAGAGAGTAAATATATTAGAGTAAAAAAATAAGATGCAGAGAGGTGGTAAAAGCAGTAACAAGGTACTTTGTTTATAAAAGTCAGATGATTGATAATAGCAAAACTTAAATGATGGATGATTGAGTGGTTAAAAAGGCAGCAAATTGCTCCGGAGGATCCGGGATTGAATCTGAATGAATCATAAAAAACCCCATAAATTTTTTAGAGGGTGGCCATTTTGGATATGCCAAACTCTATCCCTTGCTACTCATCCGCATATGGGTTTGTTTATTAAGTTACGGCAACACAAAATTTGGGCGATCTGCCTAGGGGATACTTTCCGGGTGGTCTTTTTAAGGGTAACTGGCCCATATTCAGGTGTTACAGATGTGGAGATAACCCGGAAAACTTCACGTGGCCAACCCATCCTGGCGAGGCATGAACCCACGACTGAATTCCCAGTGTTCAGGGAACTCCCACTTGGCTACTGGTGGGCCCTGCAAACAGGGCCTTTTAATCCTTTGTTAGTACCTACAGGTTGAAAAGAGTTCACAAAAAGAAAAAAAAAAAGCACAACTTAAAAGATTATTTAATTACATATACAGTAATACAATAAAATTGCACTAACCTCTTGTGTTGTTTCAACAGTACACTCAACTTCAATATTATTATTACAGTTAATAAACTTCAAAATCCTTTTATCGATTGGAAGCAATTCAGGAATAGGATATTTTTCTTCCGAATTTCTGGCTAATTTATGAATATTTAAAGCTTTCTTCTTAATGCGGCATTTTAAATCCTGCCATTTATCACGCACTTCTCTACCGCTTCTTACAAGACCAATAAAAGAACAACTGTTAACTTCTTTCGCCACTTCTTCCCAAGCATTTCTTACTTCGTGAGTCGTTTTAAAAACCTTTCCTAACTCGATATTATTTAAATATGGCCGCTCCTCCACGCAACTTACCAGCCTTTCAATTTCTAAATGAGAAAAATTAGGCTTGCGGATTCTCTTTGTTGCATTGTCCTCCATTTTAAAACAACAGAAAGATTAAATACTATTGGCTGAAAAGGTTGGAACAAATCAGCCGTTACCGTCACTGTTAGATGACGTCAATGCCGATGTTCAAAGGCCATTAACCGCTGACGTCATTTAACGATCGATAGCTTAACGGTACTGGTAATTTGTAGACTTCGTTAATAGTTGTAAATCGATTGATAATAATGTAAAATATCTAATTTTATGAATCAATAAATTCAAATACTAAGATTAATCGATTTAAATGTATGTACTGTACTTCGTTAAATAAACATGTATCTAATGCTAGTGTTCTTTATCGAACGAACAGATAACCAGATTACTGTTAAGAGGTCAAGGATAGTATAAAAAGCCTTCTAGTGCTGGGTATTTTAGTTTGTAGGGAAATATTTTATATGTAAGATTAACGATATAGGTTTTAAGCTTTTATTTGTGAAGTGGAAATCTATTGCTACCCCACCAGTTTACCTCTATTGTGCGCCGCCATGATAAAATACGTTGGGTACGACGCTTATGTATGATAAAATAAATAAGAGAAGTTAACCACTTAAATATAAGAAACTACTCATATTTACATAAGCTTTTCGTTACTGTGTGAAGTATAATGTTAAATAATCATGAAAGTTGAATCACGTAATGCGGAAGAATAACATTAGAATCTGGGACAGTATTACAAGAATAAAAACGGTCGTTGAAACAAGGAAATTTTTAATAATAAAAATATGTAACTGAGACTAAATTCGAATCCAGTAAAAGTTGGACTTAATGGTAATTTTAAATAAAAATAAAAATAATAATTAATAAATGTATAATCTTTAACGCGGGCTTTTCATATAATTTAAAATGAGAGTTTGTGTAACTAAGACAAAAATCTGAAATTTGCTTACTAAGCAGGTTCTGTTTAAATACATTAAATAAATATGAAAAAATTTATAGATACTAATGGAATTCTTTATTTGTTAAATTTCTCTGCTCTATGCGCACCAAGATCTTTTTCCCATACTCATCAGAGCCCATTGGTGGCCGAATAGCTAAGGTCCACTAAACACTGGTGGTTGCGGCCGGATGGCCGAGCGGTCAAGGTGGCAGCCTACCGCTCTGGGGACCCGGGATCGAATCTGAACGGTCGAGAAATCCCCAGGAATTTTTCAGGGGGTGGTCCGTTCGGATATGTTGGGCCCCGTCCCTCACCACCCGGTCGCCCCACTGTGGGCCTGGCCGAACCCATAATGGGCCTACTAAAAGAGGCCCTCTTAGTGCCCACAGGGCGGAAAGAGTTAAAAAAAAAACACTGGTGGTTTGTCATATATTCACTTCTGACCGATGGATTGATCACGTGGAGTTTTTCAGATTTTCTTCACTTGTTCTACCCAACTAAATAGAGCCATTTTCCTCTGAGTTGTGTTGCGTAAACATACCCTATCAAACCAAATCACACCCGCTATGCGGTTTGGCCATACGCACGATAAGGTGATGAGCGATGAAGCCCAGTAACTTTAGAACATCCACTACTTTTTTTTTTTTTTTTTTTTTTTTTTTTTTAACTCTTTCCGCCCAGTGGGCACTAAGAGGGCCTCTTTTAGTAGGCCCATTATGGGTTCGGCCAGGCCCACAATGGGGCGACCGGGTGGTGAGGGACGGGGCCCGACATATCCGAACGGACCACCCCCCGAAAAATTCCTGGGGATTATTCGACCCGTTCGGATTCGATCCCGGGTCCCCCAGAGCGGTAGGCTGCCACCTTTACCGCTCGGCCATCCGGCCGAACATCCACTACTGTATAATTATAAGTGGACAGTAGAAAGCCCGAGAATTTTACTCTTTCCGCCCTGTGGACACTAAGAGAGACTAAAATCGTGGTTTTGAGTAAGCCCACAATGGGGATGGCTGGATGGTGAAAGATTGGTCCGATTTCCCAGGAAAATTCTTGGGGTTGTCACCCGAATTCGATCCCGACTCTCTCAAAACAGTAGGCTGACGTTGTAACTGTCTCGACTATCAGGCTAGCAATGGATATGATTATAAAGGTCCTCTTAGTACCCACTGGACGAAAACAGGCAAAAATGAGAAAAACCCGCTACAAATTAATTTACATTTTTTTTAATCATTCATAAAACCATTTGTCAACGCAGTTTAATTGCGAAATATCCTAAAGGAATTTGATGGGGATGTGCAACGTTATGTTAAAAACACAGTACACTTACACAGATTTCCTAATACATACTTAACTCATGTTTTTCTACAAAAATAAAACTATTTGAAATTTTTCAACAATTCGTGTAAACATTTTGATACGTAAATTATACAAATTAATGCTTCAAATAAATTTCAAATTTATAAATCCTATGTAACTTCAGATAAGCTTATAAATATTAGGTGATCGTAATTAAAGTACCGCCATTCAACAATATAATACTCGTATTTATTTAATAACAATTTTACAATAGCATTTCCTTGAATATAAAAAAAAAAATTAATTGTTCCGAATTTAATTTGTCGAGTATTAGAATTGTATTGTTGCGAGCCGAAGAGAGTATCTTCGCCTCTTGCAATTAATACTTTATGCAATTGAGAATACTGTATTTACCCCGTTCGGAACATAACCGTTATGGTATAACTCATTTATTTCTATCCTTTAGACCAGGCCTGGCCAACCCGCGGCCCGTCACGTTAAATTGTGTGGCCCGCTATGCGATATTATACCGGCTGATTATACCCACGTATCACGTTACGTAATAAACAAAGTCGTCTAAGCCCACCAACGTCACTGCCAATAATTGAAAAACAAAATATAATTATTAGATGACAGCTGATAATTTAACCTCTATTGAAACAATAGCTTCTGTAAGACGTATTCTTTGATGAAAACACAATAGGAAATTATTATGAGGAAAATAAAGACATTTTCTTGATTTACAGAATATAGAACATTCATATAAACAAAAGATATTTTGTTTTTTTGGACTCTTTCTGTCCCGTGGACACTAAGAGGATTTTTCAGGCCCATCATGGATTCTGCCGGGCGATGAGGAAAGGGGACCGACGTATCGGGTTCCTCAGAGTGCCAAGCTGATGCATTCGCCTCGTGCTGGGCTAATGCTTGAAAAGGGGCACATTTATATTTTGTAATGGACCCTGTAAAATAAGAACTCGGTTCTGTGTCAGTTCCATAATTCTTACAATGGTCCTGTGTCGTGTGTGCGTTTGATTTATCATACGACAAATTAGTTCCTACTATGGTCAATTTTGATAGTGTTGAATGTATAAATACTGTCAATGTTAACGCAGAATAAATATTGAAGATTTATTAACGGCAGGATAGACGAGACAATTAACGCGACACTCTACTTCTCTGGGGAATTCAGGCAAAAATTCGGCGAGCAACCTCAGGAATTTCCCAAAGGCGATTTGTCCTGGATATGTCAGGCCCATTGTGGGCCTGGCCGAACTCATGATGCGCATAGAAAAAGACCCTCTGATGAGCGAAAAGAGTCAAAAATGAAAAACATGCTAGATAATAGAAAAATATTAAGATCTTTAGTTTGTTTTTTTAATTAAAATACGTTCAAATATTTAATAGAAGTATGAAAACTAGTAAACGGTCTATACCGTAACCGCGTATACCGCGGCGCGAGGGCATCGCGACGCGTCGCGCGCATGTTGCCATCCGACAATATTGCAATAATATTTAATACTATCGATCAGATATAATATTATATACACGCTTTCTTTATTCAAAAAATACGCTAAATTAATTTAATTGCGCTTGCAGATAAAACATTATATAAAAAAAATCATTATCTAAATTTTAAATAAGGACAAATAAATCTCACCTTGTCACAAATCCTATAAAATTCGTCTTTACTTGTGTGTCGACACCATAAACAACAACAACAACTGATGACGTAAATTTTAAATTTCAGAAACCACCAATCAAGAAAGAGAATAGTCACGTGATTGTAATCTCGGTTTTAATTAGTTCATTTAAAAATGAAAATAATTAATTTCTGAAATAATAATAATAATAAAAGTAATATTTTATTGGCAAATTTAATTATAAATACTCGTATAATAAATTTTATAACTAAAAATACGAAAATAGACGCCAGCAGGGTTAATTTTAACAGGAAGAGGAAGTGAAGAGAAGTAAATTTGAACTTTAGGAAGGTTGTTTTGTTATTTATTTATATATTATAACTTAAAAAGTAATTTTAAATATATTAATTTAATCTTTTACTTGTGTTTACGCTGTTTATGCAGTAGTTATTGTTACTAAGGCATAAGAAAATTGAATAGAAGTTACTTTCTGGGTTTTGTACCGTACACGTGTACTGTGTACACAAAACCCTAATTATATGTACACAGTACATGTGTACATATAATCAATGGCCTGAAAGTAACTTCTACTTGGATGAAGGTTACGTTATTGTACAAATTAAACTTGACCTATATAAAGTGGCCACAAAAGCCTTAAGCATGCTAATTAAGTTATTTGTATTCTTCCCTCCATTCTCTCACTTAATTTTTATGCATGTTCTGAACATGCCATGTTGATGATAAGTTATTAAAGTTTTTTAAATTGTTTTAAGATAAATTTGATGAATATTAAGGTGACCAACTTTTTTACAATGAAAAGGATGACACACACAAATTGAAGGAAAAAATATTGTAAATAAAAGAAACATTTTATTTATTGCAACAATAATACACTATAATAATCTGTACTGCATGCGTATGTGCCATGCTGTGTTTCGGTAAGAAGTAAACAAAGCTACTTGCATGCGGCACACTCTTTTGAGGTCTCCCGTGCAGAGCACGTGTGTTTCATAATCGCATTTTGCTGCACTGTACCGAGCCTTGATGAACCGTCGTGTCAAATACAAACATGTCGCATCACGTTACGTGCAACGGATCGGCTCGGCATCAATCGAATATGGAGATTTACAGATTATTCTTCAAATATCAAAAAGGAGGACACTTTTCGAGGGAGGACAGAACTTACAAAAGAAGGACTGTCCTCCCTAAAGGAGGATGGTTGGTCACCTTATGAATATTCTCTCACAGTGCCTCAAAATATGAGTTATTATATGTTAAGTAGGATTTTGCAGATTCATTTATGTCTTGATAATGACATCACTTGACATTTGTGCACAGACGTTCTTAGCATCTTTGAAGTACGTCGTGCATGTATATGAATGACATATTCTCGGGTATGTTATTGATTGTGTGATGAATTTTTGTCTTAGGAGTTTTGATATTTTGTGGATGAAGTATGTAAAGATTGTCTGCAAAATATTGAAATTCTTAAGGCAAAAATTTGTTGTGCAATCAATAACTCTCTAAAAATGCATTACACTTAGGGTTGCCAACTCAGTGGATCAAAAATCCAGGAGTACTCTCGAATGCAGTACCCTACCTGGCAGGAAATTCAAAAATATGAAAACCATGTATATCAAACTCAAGCTATTTAAACCCCATAACTGATAATCTATGCTTTTAAACCCATAACCTGGTGGACAGTTAATAATGTAATTAATTAATTTACTGTTTATGTAAAATAAATTGCAAAATATCTTTTCAGAATCCATAAAGTCGTTTTTTACATAAACAATAAATAAACTAACTGTCCCTGTGTTATGGGTTTAAAACACTTTGGTTATGGAGTTATGGGGTTTAAAATAGCTTGGGTTTAATATATTGGTTTTTGCACTTTTGAATTTTCTGCCAGGTGGGTGCTGCATTCGAGAGCACTGTCCGGGAGGTGAAATAAAAAATAACAATGAAAATCTAATATTTTTTACACTGCAAGCAGCTTGCAATGCCTTTTGATTGGAGACAATAAAATCATGAAATTCTTTACAGGGGTATTTGAAATTTATGCACACTTGTATTTCAGATTTTACGTGTGTTTCATTCAGTTGATTACGACTTTTTGACCAAAGTTCATTTACTACGCTTGAAACATGTTCAGTAGTGGCGTTTGCGATAGGGATTGATAGAGTGAATGCAACAAGTTTTTTTATTTCTTTGCCTGATTCACCCACACATTTTTCAAAAAAATTGACCCAATGCAAGTCTACTGTCTTTGTTTTGCTTGCCACAACTTCATGAATTTCTCTTAGTAATCATCATACAATTTATCCAAGCTGCTATGCAACACAAAACATAAAATAGATCTTAGCAGAGCCCCAGGGTTTACTCCATTCCCCTCAGGGATGATAGATTCCAAAGGGACTTAATTTATATTGCTCAACCATATGTTCAACTCGAAAAAGGATACGTGAACATCAATCCGACCTTACAAACAACAGACACGCCACCGCCTTGTCTACGTACGCCACCAACCTGGAAGTTCAGGCGGACTTCTGGAACACCAGATTAATTAGACAGGCCTTTCAAATAGCTCATATTCGTCACCTGGAGATTTATAAAGCCAACTTAAGAGGCAACTGTATTAACTTTAAAGACGGTGAGACTATCGTGCATGCGTGGAGATACCTGTTTGAGGAATTCGAACAGTTAAGGGCAGAATGGTAAAATGTGATATATACAATGTTTAAAATCGAGCAGCATTGTTCTAATGGTCCAAGTAGGAAGCTAGTTTAGTTCAGCACCTGAAGCAGGCCTTGGTGAAGGCCAAAAATGTTCGGAGGTTTTGTTTAAGTTCAATACTGGTGAAAAGGTTTTGTTTGACATTCACTCCAGTATTTCCGATTAGAAGACTGTTATTTTATTTGTTAACTATCATACTGCTATGTTATGTTGACAGAGAACAATTATATAATTATCAATAATTATATTCAAAAATGTTGATATTTTTATTTTTTTAGATGATTTTACTTTCTGTAATCGAAAACAGATCATGAGAAATGTTTCGAACTACAATCAGATTAGGTATAATTTCTGGAGCTGTTGGAGGTAGTGTATTTGGCATAGCTCATTACAGAAACGAATTAGATTTGTCAGCTGTTGCCTTAAGGAGATTTGGGAGAGCAGCTGTTACCGTAAGTATATTGATTCTAACATAAAAATTAATAGATGATGTTTAATAGAAAATAAATGTTTTCAATTAATTTTAATGATTACCATCACATTCCAAGAGATTTTGATCAAATGACAACTTTAAACATCCTACAAATTTTAACTGTTTTTAAGATATTATTTAAAAATTATCTTAATTGACTTTTGGATCATTCTGTTTATAGGCTAAACTGCATTATAATATTTATTGTTTGAATTTAAGCACATGTACTTTTAAACCACGTATTTTTTTACTTCAAGTCTAAAGATGGCTGATTAAATATAGTTGAAAACATGTAAACATGTATGTTTAATTATAATTATTAGATTAAAGTTGTTCCTTATGCTATTTTCTTAATGATATAATTAATGTTTTGATTTAAATTTAAGTGTACAGATGTCCCTGTATAACGCAGTATTAAGGTTCTGAAAAAGTGCCGTGTTATGCGAATCCGCATGCTATACGAAACATAGGGTTATGTTCTAAAAGATACTACTCTTTTCTGTAATTAAGAGAAATATATTTACTAAAGCAATCAATAATTAACTAAAAATTATAATCAAAAGTATTGCACATTAATATGAATTTTTCCTTCCACTGCTAAACATTGTTAAATGAAGACATTGTCTTTTTGTCAAAATATTGTTATCTTCTGAATTTTCCCATTGATCTTAATCTGAAGTATCATCAACGTCTTGATTTTTCTCTACATTTTTTGTAAAATCTGATGTTTTCATTTGCTGCATTTGCCTAGGAGATCTATAAAAGCAATTCACAGTGACTGTTTTCGGTTCATTTAGAGCACTATCGCCAATGACGTCGACACTTGGTTTATAGGAAAGCTATTATAGAATAGGAAGCTAGGACAAGGAAGAAGAAGAAAAATTGTACAATCAATTCTCATTAATGAAAACTGGGCAAAAGGCATGAAACAACATTAAAAATTTTGTCTCTGTGCTGAAACCAAGCCCTCTTTTATATTTTGAGACATCAAGAAGTGTCTGGACTTTTTCACATTCACTTTATTTTCTTATGTACTTTACAGTCTTTAAACTAGTTGTTCCAAGTGCCAATACACATTTCGGGCTGGTGCCCCTCATCTGTTGGCTGATACATATTCTCTACGGCAATTTTTATTCTGTTGTTGATGTACATAAAACCAAAACATTGCTGTAAACCGGTTAAAAATTCCTAAAACTTGATGTAATTTCAATATTCTAAAATCTATAGGAAAATATGAGCTAATGCACACGCTTTCTTGAAAAATATCAAATGACAGTGTTTGAATTTTCAAATTGTGACATTTTGTATGAGATGGCTCCAATTATTGAACTGTGTTAGACTGAAACCATATTGTACGAGGGATACTGTATTATATATTTTGTTAAATACAGGTACTCCTCACTTTACGATCTATCTGCTTAATGACCACTCGCGCTTACGACCAATCGAGTTTCAACCTGCAATTCGGAGAATCCCCTTTCTCGGCTTTAGTGTCGGTCAGTGACAAATGGTGACATGCGCACTAAGCGTACTATAATAGTCTTTTTATGAATAAATTTGAGGTTTGTTGCATAATTTGTATAATTTTACAACGATTTTATATTCTCGGCGCAAGCTCCTCGTTTATCGACCAATTCGCTTAACGACGTAGTTGTCGGAACGGAACTCGGTCGTAAAGTGAGGAGTAACTGTAATTCACTATTTATCAAAATTATAGATTATAGTTTTTTCTTAATATTTTGCTTTATTTATCTAATAATGGCATTAATATATGTGTATAATTTTCTATAGGTGTCAAGAATTGCCTTTGATTATAAATATTCTCGTATTGGAATTCAGTCAAATTCAAATGAATACAATGATGTCATGTCAAAGGTCACTTGAAATATATATTTTAAAATATAAAGACTATTTTGTTTATTATTATTATTATTATTATTATTTTACATTGAAGCTAATTGTTTATTTTTCTATTAACAGATACATTTAAGATCAGCAAAACTTCTACTAGATTTATGTAATAAAAATGGTGGTGTTTTCATTAAAGTTGGACAACATGTTGGCGCCATGGATTATTTATTGCCCGAAGAGTATACATCCACTCTTAGTGTTCTTCATAGCCGTGCTCCAAAATCTTCTATAGAAGAAGTATTTCAGGTTATGAAAGAGGATCTCAAAAAAGAGGTGATTATAAAACTTTATTTTCAATTAATATACTAATATATTTACTAATTCTTTTTATATTTATAGCCAAATGATATATTTTCGAAATTTGAAGTAGAGCCTGTTGGTGCGGCATCTTTAGCTCAAGTTCACCGTGCCGTTCTGCTTAACGGAAAACAAGTTGCCGTCAAAGTTCAACATCCGAAAGTCATGTCTCATTCAAAAGTCGACATTGTTTCCATGACTGTAGGTATTATCGAATATTAAATTTTATAAAAATAAAATTTATATTAAGATATAATAAGCCTTAAAGAAACAAACTTGCTTAAATTTTTAAATCTTTATATTAAAAATTAGAAGAAACATTTTTTTTTATATTATGAATGGAAATTACGGTATAACATTGAATATTGTAACTTATTGCACTTTCAAATATGAGTTTTATTAGGGTTGAAGAAATACAGGGTGTTCCCTCAAACATCTTTGGTTTTAAACTCAACTGAACAAATGGATTTTACAGAAACGTGAATAAAATGTGTTGAAGAATGTTGGTCAATACTCAGAGTTTCATGTGCATATGCATGAAGAGGCCTCAGCTGCCGCATGGTGGTGATCTGGATTACCACCATGTGGCAGCTAGACATTTTAATAATCTTAGTTAGAAAAGCATGCATACTTAGTTAAGGAGAAATTAGATGGTAATATTTCGAAAACTACTTAGAGAGACCAATGGCTGGAAGTAAAAGATTAACAGCATATTCAATGGTTCAGTAAATGATGTAGAATCATTAAAAAAGAGATGGAGTTAATGGCATTCCTGAGTCGCCACATAAAAAAGAAATCATAAGCGTATCTCCATCTTGAACTATCCTTTCCTGAGATAGAGAACATTCTCTAATATATTTGTACTGTATTTTCATGGAATGACCAGCATGCTGGAAACCCAAGGGTTACTGACATACCAGTTAAAATACAACTAAAATTAATCAGATCTAACAAAATTAGTTAATTAAATGTTAAAGAAAACATTCTTCCGAGTACAATAAAATAATAACATTGTAATTTGACTGACTCAAAATCAGGAAGAGAGTTTTTGTTTACAAGATAACAAAACAATTAATGACTTATTGACATTAGTAGTAGTAGTAGTAGTTAGTAGTTAGTCAGTGTGGGTTACACTGACCATCTACCCCAACCTTAAAAATAACACCTTTCCTCTCAAATTTCACACAAAAGGGATGTTAATCTATGTAAGCTGAGATAATTTACAGCAAGTTTCTCAAATTTAATATGTTTATTTTTGCATTTTTGAATTAAATAACAATAAAATACATGTTAAAAAAAGCGCTTTGGAATTCTGTGAGTATTTTATGTTGTTAGAAAGAAGACAAAATGAAGAAATTAAACGTATAATCATAGTTTTTGATTTAATGCTGACAGTTTCACAATTTTAGAATAAAAACTTGTTAGTTTTTTGTAAGGGTGCCCTCTAGAGAGGGATGTATAATCTTACTTAAACCTGCATGCCAGCATCCCCTGGGATAAACCAGCATGCTGGATTTTACCATACAGAAATATCTGATTTTGTTGTCTCCCCAGATAGACCGGCATGCCAGTCATTCTACGAAAATACAGTATAAGGCGAGTAGCATCTAGTCATCCATATTGGATATAATGAAATGAGGATATGGATGAAAGACTGGTAGAAAGACGACATACACCTGTCTCTAAGAGACAAGAGAATCTTTTGAGAGATGAAACTCGGACAGTGAAGCATTCTATTTTATGTTCCATTTTCAATTTAAAGAGGAAGAGGACTATTAAAAATAGTCGAAAATGTTTTTATTTTATTAAATTTTACTTGTTTGCTGGAAATACCAAGGTGTTTTGTTTTCATTCAGTCTTGTTTTATGTTGTTGGGCTTTCTAGCCCTTAGAAGTCTTTAATGACGGATGAGAATAATTGTAAAATACTGCAATAATCCGTGATTGATTTAAACCTCATGTTAGTTTTTTTGTTTTGTTTTTATTTTTTGTTTTATTTTTATTTTATTTTTATTTGTTTAAGAAATATTGGCATAATTTTGTAAATCACGATAATCCTGTTTATTTTATTTTATTTTATTTTATTTTTATTTATTTATTTATTGTAATCGTACCATTAATTTACGTAATATTTGTTCTAATTTCGAATTTCATATTTGATTTAAAGAAGTAACTGAAGATGGACGCTTAATGTGTTTGAAAACGTTCTTAAGATTAAAGAATTTTTGCTGAAGTTTGAATGGTTGTTTATTTTATTTTATGACAGCTACTCTATCGACTGATGTATGTTGCATACTTCTTGGATAATTATTAACATAATTATGGTAATTTAAAGTGGCAGCATTCAGTTTGGAAGATCCTGTATATGTTTATGCTATGCTGAATTTGTATTTTGAATTCTTTCTGTTCTAGAACTCAATGGCTAAGAAAAAGTCGACTAGAATTGTGTTTGGAGAGACGTGATGATCTCTTGAGGTGTAAACAAATGATTAGCCAATTGGTGACCAGCTTGTGACATAGACACTGTCTCTCGAAGATGAGAGACGATGACCAGAATACAGTTCCAATATCCAGTATCCCAATGAATGTGTTGAGTCAATATATATTGATACACTTTACATACAGAACATACCTAAGAGGTCATTGGACAAAATCTCTCACAATCTGGAAATGCCACGCCAGATAAGTTTGAAAGGCATTAAAAAAAGTTGCAAATGCAGCCATAAATATTGCAAGTGCATCACACACAACATGCTTATCAAGTCATTATAATGTCAAGATTGTGAAAGCTGGATGTGTTGTCATCATATCAGTTATAAAACAACACCTAATGTACTATTTTACTTGCATGATCAATTTTTAAATGTGGGACTTACTTTATAAGCACTTTATATTAAACATTACTATAAGGTTGAGAACTTCATAAATGCATAAATTTCAATTTTAAAACTGATTTAAATAATTAAAATACATTTTTTCAAAAATAATTTGATGATAATGTTTTAAAATAGAGTAATTCATACGTTAATGAATTACTCTATTTTTTTTTTCTAGTTTTTAGTTAATGCGATTGCATGGTTGTTTCCCGAATTCTCATTCATGTGGTTGGCCGAAGAAATGCAACATAATCTGCCTTTAGAACTGGATTTTTTACATGAAGGAAAGAATGCTGAACACGTTAAAAGGATAATTAAGTTCCCTTGGCTCAAGGTAAGTTTAAATTAAATGTTTTTGGTATATTATTTTATACATACAATTATACATAAATTATTTGTTATGATTTTGTAATCAATGACAAGTTCAGTTCTTACTTTTATGCTTATTTTTTAAGTACAAAAGTAAGATAAATTATACATTTACAATAGGTGATAATTGACAGTCCCTGGCAGAACAAACTGAGTAATATGCTGGCCTCTTGTGTCTAAATTTATATAATTATACTTTTGTAAATTAAAAATCCATTGTTTTGATATAACTAAAATGTAAATATTGTTTATTTCATACAGATATTTTCCACAGATTTGTAATTATAAAAACAGTGGAGCACTGTTTATCCTTACTTGAAATTTAAGATTCACCACAATATGGCACAGCTAGCTAACTTTTATGACAGACTCATAATATTACAGCTTTTAACAAATATTTTAATATTTATTTTATAATTCAGCAAAACATAAACATATACAGGATCTTCCAAACTGAATGATACCATTTTAAATTACCATAATTATGTTAATAATTAGCCAAGAAGTATGCAACATACATCAGTCGATGAGTAACTGTCCGAGTTTCATCTCTCATCTGCATTCAAATGTCGTTATCTAGGAAGTGTCATAAATGAAAATCTGACTAAAATAGAGATGTTTTGTGTTTTCAGTTCAAAAAGTTGGAATCACTCGTCATTGTGCAAAATGAATAATCTGTTGGAGCCATAGAATTATGGTTGTCGTGGGAGGAATGACGAGATATATGCTGTAATGAATATAAGAAGAATTTCAGTATCGGTCAGGCGTGCGCTCTGACACGAGGTGCACATGTTGAGAAATTGTAATGATCAAATGGGCAGTTTTCCAATGTTATAATGTACTACTGTACATTACAATGTTCTTGGATAATAATTAACATAATTACAGTAATGTAAAATGGTAGAATTCTTTTCTGTATATTTATCAAATTGTAATTTTAGTATTTGTCTTGATTACTAGGTTCCACAAATCTATTGGGAATTTTCATCACCTAAAGTATTAACTATGGAATATTGTGAAGGAGGTCAAGTTAATGATAAAAATTATTTAAAGGAAAATCATATTTCATCTACTCAGGTATATAAAAAATATTAAATATTTTAATTTTGGTGAGTATTATATTATTATTTTAGAGAGAATAATTCTGTATCAAAAATTAAATATGAAATTGATACAGGTGATGTGTGTGTTGATCCTCCTTATCAATGTGTAAGTAACACTTTGTAACATTTTCGTTTTAATATAAAATTAGAGAAGAAAACGTCGAAAACATAAGAGATAATTTGTCATAAAAGGATGAACAATCTTTATAAACGATGCAAAAAATACACTGAGTTCAGCGTTATATACACATTTGCTTGTCGCAAGTACTTTCGACGAACCTTATTGCTGTCGTTGTCAGGTGAATACATAAATTTACCGAAAAAACTTTAAATAGAACTAATTTGATATTGAACAGAATGCATAAAGCTTTGCCAAAGCCGTTAAGAACACAAAACAAAAGTTCAAAAACGTTCAAAAACCGATCGAGCATCTGGCTCCATGGCCAACGAAGTTGCGCATGCGGCGACTCAAGCTCATGCTGCACGTGTATGAGACGATGCTAAAACATGCTCAAATGCTTGTACAGCGTGATCCATACATTGGGCAGATCGAGAGTAGGAGTGTTGCATGCGTCCAAAGTGGTGGTAAGGAGAGATTCCCAGATGAAAACAATTTTTCTATCTTTACAGCTCTTGAGCATAAGTGCTTGCGACCATAGTGGGTTGTAACGTTGTTCGAGTACCTTTCTCGTAAGCTCTGTGGTGTGCCTATCCCTCACCACATTATCTTGGTGCTCCAGAAGGCGGCTGGCAAGCATTCTAACGCTGAACTCAGTGTATTTTTCACATCATTTACAGTATTTGGCGTGAAAATTATCATAGTGACATTTGAGCAATCTTTATTTTTGCATTCTAAGATATTGTCATGTTGATGAGAGAGATTCAACTTCAAGTCTGAATCTTAATTAAGATTCAGATGTTATGGATAAAGATAAGCCAACATAAGCAAGGATAAAGAATGAAGTTAAACCTCATTTTTTATTCTTGCTCATGATTCTTGCTCATTTTTGCTCAGATCTGGCTTAAATAAGCTTTACTGTAATTGCAAATGTCAAAAGATGCTATCGGTTCACTGACAGATGTCATAGATAAGAGAAAATATGATCACACACTGTTAATGCAGTTTAGTTTTCTCATATTATTGATGCAACATACCAGCATACTAAGTCATACAAGTTCACCTAATGGACAGAGCTGAAATTGACTGTATGACTTAGTATGCTGGTATGTTGCATCAATAATATGAGAAAACTAAACTACATTAACAGTGTGAAAACTTTTGACATTTGCAATTACAGTAAAGCTTGTTTAAGCCAGATCTGTATGAGACACTCAAACTTTCCAGCTTAAGCAAGTTTTCTGTTTTAGGCAGGCTGAAACAAGGAAATGATCATCCTTCAAATGCATTTTACAAAGTTTTAATCTAGACATATTATTGTTATTATTGAAATGATGTAAATGTAAGAAAAGAAAGTGCACATACAAGCTCACATGTTCAAAATGAAACTTCTCACTGAAAATATAGACTTAATGCCATCTTGGTTGGTTTACTCATTTGAATTTGACACACTGAATTTATCTTAGCCATAATTAATGGTGTAGTAGTCAATATGTTTGGTAATATGTTATTTTAAAGTGTATTAATGCATTGGGAAAGCAGAGCAATCTTCTTGCTCTTAAAATCAAATTGGATTTAACAGGAATACAAATGCCTGAAATACAGCATAAATTTGAGAATAGAAACAGAAAACTTATCAATATTTTCTGAAGTTTCTTCTTTTACATGCTAGAAAATTTTCTGTTGAAGGATAGTAATAGAAGTTTGTCATGACAAGATTCTCTCTACACAAAAAATGGCAGATACTTTTCTATGGTCCATGTGGGAATTGATATTTAAGTCTAAATTTATTATAGGATTAGTTATTAATAATGAATATGTACATTAAAAGTTTACTAATTTTTAATATATTTCACTTTGTTCTGTTACTCTTGTTGAATAAAGTAATTGTAGTTCATGTAGGCCTAAATTATATATCTTATTTTAAATTGATTATTTGAGAAATATTTCTTAAAATCCGTTATGATATAAATATAATATATATATATATATACATATTAGTGGTTGCAAGCTATTGTTAAACAAATTTACTTCTAAAAATACAGATAATGTCTCTCTCATTTTGGACATAACAGTTTTAAATTATAAAATTAATATAAAGAGAGACTTTAACAGAAAGAGAGTAAGCCCAGGCCTATTTGGGCTTACTCTCTTTGTGTAAATTTTGGGGGTGGCAAAATTGGTGGGCATAGTATAGAAATTTCATCAAAAGTAAATCTCAAAAAATTTCAATAGTTATAATTAATTATTAAGTCATAAATAAATAAAGATCACGATTTAAATAATCTAATTACATCAGATAGTTTTGACAATGTATAATGTAAACATATGCCAATATGCATGATATAATTTTTTATTAAAGCAGGATGTACCTTATACTTTAACTATATTATTTAGTAAAATATATCGTATAATTAACCTGTTCACGGCGTCCATAGATAAACGTTTAGGCAGCTGCTGAGCGTTACGAGTCATGGGTGACTCGTAGTTTATTTTAATACAGTGCGGCACGAGTCACCCGAGCTTCGTACTATTAAATTAATATATTTTATTGCACATAATAAAATAATATTGATATATCAAGTATGATGTTTGTAGAATAATGTTATCAAAACATATGCGCCGCCCCATGGAAAAACAAGCAATTATGTCTGTCGCCCTAAGTAGACATGTCAATACGAGTCACATGTGCCTTGTAACGCCGTGAACGTGTTAAAAAAGGTGTACTAAATTTATTATTATGTAATTTGTCACACGTCCTTTCTTTAATTTGTCTTTTAATAGCTAAGTAGAGTGTATAATGTCTTTGGTTCACTATTCCACAGGACTTCTTACCGGTTCTTTTAAATTTAGTTGCTAAATTTAAAAGAACTATCTCATTCTTACTTGCTTTGTAATAAATTCAGTACTTTCATATAATATTCTGTAATTAAAGTCCAAGTTAGTATCATGTAAGCATTTATGTTTATGATGGTACCAATATATAACTGTCTTTTTTTAGCACCTTTATATTTATTTGAAAGCATTTGTGGTATATTGCTTTAATTAATTGCTATTATTTTTTTGCTTTTTATTATGATTTAAGATATTTCAACAACTTGGAGAATTATATAGCGAAATGATATTTGTGAAAGGTTATGTACACTGTGATCCTCATCCTGGCAACATTCTTGTTCAAAAGAAATGTAAAGATGTTGATATCATACTTCTAGATCATGGGCTATATTCTGTAAGTTTCTAAAATACTATGTTTCAAAACATTATTAATTTGAAACTAATAATAATTAAATTCACAGAAATTATCAGACCAGTTCCGTCTACAGTATTCAAATCTGTGGATGAGTCTCCTGTCTGCTGATGTTGAAGGAATTAAACACTGGGCAAAAGCTTTAGGTGTTGAAGAATATGGTCTTCTGGCTTGTATCATGACTGCACGGTCTTGGAAAGCCATACAAGAGGGAATTAATCGGAAACAGAAGACAACGGAAGAGGTATTGGTCTTTAACATTACTTTTACTTCACTTTTAACTTTTTAACACTATATATATAACTTGTATATAGTGTAAAAAATGAATGATTTTCACATAAGAGCATGGTGTTATTTGTGCAGAAATACAGTGTACGTTTGTGTATGTGTATACAAACACACTATATTTCTGCAGATATCCTGCATCACTTATAAGAGAATGTTCTTTCGTGTAGCAGTTTATTTTAACTGAAAAGAACACTGTACTTCGTCACTGTATTGGTTTGTGTACATTTAATTTACACTAACTATTTGGTGATATCTGTGTGGTAACCATTTTGAAAAATAAAAAGTCAAAATAAAATGCTCTCAATATTATAAGTTTTTAAAAGTAGTGAGATCTTTTAGATACTTTGCTGAATATAGTGTAGACTTTGTCCCATCTATAAGAGCATGCTCTTATATGCATAGCAATACAGTGTGTATGCAAATTAAAGATGTGAGCTTTAGAAATCATGTGGCAACACATGATGCCAATGACTCTATAAAATAAGGCCAACGTCATCCATCTGCTAATTGGTAAAGCACTACTACAATGTCTTATACTTACAAACACGCTGTGAAATGATTATATTTTCGTGATTTCACAAGTATTACACGTGCAATGCTGGAAATATGTAGAGTAAGTAAATAAAACTATAATTAACGGAATTTTGGTTTTATTGACTCTTGTATTAAAAATACATGCTAAAATAATTAAAAGCTGCATACCTTGATTATTTATTAATTAATAATTATTTATACAGTGTCATTTACCTGCTGATCTTAACGTAATTGAAGTAAGAAATGACAACAATGAAAATATTGTACCGTGAGCAAATAATGATCAAAATGATTGTTTAAAATGCTGATAATGATTGTGTGATTGTGGCTGATAAAATAATAGACAGCTTAAAAGTGCTTCTTTACCATTATTTTATAACACAAAGTTATAATGGTAGATTCTGATTATGCTTATAATCAATCTTCCTTACACACCGGTGATTCAATCAAAAAATACACTTACGTAAAACCAACGTTTGCGACCCGAATACTAATCACTCCGGTTATCTGGTTTTAGGTAAGTGTATTTTTTATGCTTATAATGTTATGACTGTTTATGAGGCCTTTTTTTAAATTTCTTCCATCTCCTGGGCACGTAGAGTGTCTTTTAGCAAGTTCATTAGGGTTTGGCCAGACTTATAATGGGACAGCTGGATGGAAAAATCCAGCTGTCCCATTATGGGTCTGGCCAAACCCTAATGAACTTGCTGGACAGGTCTGACATGTCTGGATGGTTCACCCCAAAAAATTTTTGGAGTTTTTTGATTCATCTGGATTCAATCCTTGGTCCTCAGAATGGTAGACTGCCATCCTAACTGCTTGGCTATCTATTTTGGTACTTCTTGCAGTTTGTAAGGTTATAATGAAGCATTTTGTAATGGAAAATACCAATGCACAAACTAGTGTAGCTTACGAACAAAATTGTTATTCACATTGTTTACAATGTTTGTTAAAAATGTTAAATATTTTATTTCTATTCATTTTTGACATTTATTATTAAGAAAATGATATATCAATTGAAATCACTTTATTATATTAACTGATGTTTACTTGTGAATATTTGTCTGCATAAGTTTTATTTAATAACATTATGTAAAATAATAATTTATAGAATTTTTATAGGTTTATTAACATAAAATATCGAATTGTATTTTTTCAGAGCAATGAAGTACGTCATCACGCTGCTGCATTAATGCCAGAGATTGCAAAATTGTTAGGTAAAGTACCTCGAGAAATGCTGCTTATGTTCAAAACAAATGATCTTCTAAGAGGAATAGAAACTAAATTAGGTAAAAATAATATATTATTTATTTAAAAATTTTAAATAAAATTATAATAATTGAGTTTATACAATAGCTAGGCCACAAAGTCCTTGTATGTAGTAGTTATTTGTATGCTCCTCTCTTATTTCTGTACAAATTTAAAATTTTTCTCTATAATCAGAAGAGAAGAGTTTAAATAAATCTAATATATGCTTTTGAGTCTTAAATTGTTATAAAGCAGTTTGATATATTTTCTCTTTCATAATATCTTAGGGCAATTATCACCTTTTAATTCTTGGGTATGAATAGGACCCAGATCTAATCCATTGTCCATTGAATTTATTAAGATATTCTCTAACTGAATGCTATGTTTTTTTTTATAGATTTTGTGGCTACTCTGCATTATATGCCTGCATTTTGTATAAATTTACTGTATTGGCATGGGAAGTGGGGATGATGACAAGGGTACATTTCAATACATTACATTGCAGTTCACTGATGCTCTGAAGCATATTGGAATGTACCCACTATACCCATCATTCCCACATGTTTCAGAGCCTCGGTGAACCGCAACGTACTAAAATGTGTTCTGATTGCCTGAGAAGTAAAATTACAAGAGTAAAATTCCCCAGGCCCGAGATTCACAGGGAAAAATAACAAATGGTGAACATCATCCAGCTTGTTCTTTTACAAGCTAATTACTAATAAAGCACTATTGTAATATAAAGTGTTAACAATAACAGAGCAAATGCAAAACAATGTTCTATGCACCAAGTTGAATACAATAAAAACAGTTGGTTTAGTTTGGATGATTGTTTTTGAACAATTGTGCCAAACATTTAATTTCCACTCATAGTTTGTGTGTGCAGCATGATGTGTCACAGCTTTGCTTCATTTAGCATTGATAAACAATTGATGCATTAAATTTTAGCATCAGTTTAACTTTGTATGATAAATACAGGGAAATTCTTATGATCCATTCCATGCTGTTCATATTGAATTCTAAGAATAAATCGTCATTGTGACAACAAGCAATATTCTAGTTGTTGTCTACACCATAACTTGTAAGCTCATAGTACTGCATGTTAATTCAGAAAAAATATTTCATTGCAGACACATACTCACGTTTGACAATAATATTTCCCTTTTGACTATTTTAGTCAAAATTATATTTCTTACTAATCAAGTCACAATAAGAAGCATAAATTCACTTTCCAGGGACACACGTTATCTTGGGTACTTGTTAAATTTGAGCTATATGTGTCATCTGAAAATATATAATTTTTAAATTTACTCTTCTGCTCAGACTCAGCTTCTTAATGAATACAGTAGAAACATACAATACACCTTATTGCTGAGAACAAACAATTTATTACCTAAAACTTTAAATTTACTCAGAATAGCTTTAAATCTCTGAGTTTGAATTGGAATGCTCTTACATTTGAACAGTAATTATAGAACTATTTGGTTAATGTAACCCTTGGTGCCAAGATGGTGGCTCGTCTCTGATTCCAGCAAGGAAACAGTGGGACGCACGTTCTAACCTAACCTATTCTAATAATTTGGTTGCTAATAATTATGGTAAATTATTAGAACAGGTTAGGTTAGGTTAGGTTAGAATGTGCGTCCCACTGTTTCCTTGCTGGAATCGGAGACGAGCCGCCATCTTGGCACCAAGGGTTACATTAACCAAATAGTTTAATTCAATTGTGAGCCTGATTAGGTCCTATTAATAAGGCTAAAAACTATATGTAACCAATATGCACTTGCTGGAAAGTAAGCATTCATTTGTGAATTTATGGTATTTTCCAGTTTTTGTTTTATTATTTACACGAGAATATGGCACGTATATCAGAAATTATCCTCCTCCTTGTTTTTCTCGGAAATTGCTTATTGTACTCTTCATAAATATAGTACTTTTGCCATTTAGTAGTATAGTAATTTCCTTTAATGGTTAGAGCTTAGACAAATAAAAATTATTTGTTACAATGAGTATGTACTGCACACTGTGTAGTGTTGAATTTTTATTCTAGAATACTTTATGTGATAATATAAACACTAAAAATTTATAAATTTTCAATAAATCTGCCACTTTAATTTAGTCGATTTTAAGTTTTGTTTATTCCTTTGCTTATTGATGCTTATTACTTTTTATGCTTTACCTTGCGACTTTATGGTGAGTTTTATATTAAAATATTTTTTTATCATTTTATAATTATGCTTGTGCAATTTTTTACAATTTATTTCTCAGATAGCTAATATTTTAAGTTATAGTTTAAGTTACACTTATTTTCGTTATAATCTGCTATTAAACCTGTAGACAAATGATAAAATTCAAATTTTAGTTGCAATTTTTAAAACATTGTTTACTTATTAAAAATTATCTGATTTATGTATTTATATCTATTTTACAGGTGCGCAAGGACCAATGTCTTTCATTAGTATGACTCGTTGCTGCATTCGTGCAATAGGAGCCGAACAGGTAAAGAGATGCTTGAACTGGTGGTGTTCGGCTCGTGTATACTTGTGGATGCAGTGGCAGCAGACTAAGATTACGGTTTACACGTTACTCTTGCAAATTCAAAATTTGTGTCAAAATGTACCTCTTCTAAATAGGATTGTAGCTTATTAATTAATTAATTTTTTTTTAATAATACTTAAAAAATTTGGAATATATTTATACAGGAAGGCAAATAAGATTCTTTTTATTAATAATTAGAAAATATGCAATCAACTTGCTTTGTTAAACATGCAATAAATTTATTAATAGGGCCTTAACATGTTACAACAGTTTGCATTACAGATGACGACATTTTTTATTACTGTATTAATGATGATTATTCTTATTTATTAAAATAATATATTGCATGATGTATTTTTATAGAAAAATAAAATATTTTTAAGAAAATTCCTAAAAATAAATTTATTTTTGCATTGTTTACATTACAGCGATACAAAATATAGTAAAGATATTTGTATTTTTTTCACATCTTTACTCCTATAAAATGTTAAGTTTGTCGAATTTAAAGTAATTTTGAAATATAGTTTATATATCAAGTATCATCGTAATGAAGATTATAGTCATTTAAAAATTTACTATATGTTAACGCATCAGTTTTCTTTCCTGTTAAGCATTTTTGTTCGAGATAAAGAGCCAGAGGTTCACGATGAGGTGCTGCTATGCTACGAGCGAAACGAGTTAGTTTTATGCCTAGCAGATTTCGGACGGATTCCGTGATTTTCTGTAAAAGTAATAAATTGTAAATATATAGAATAATCAAATGAAAAATTTACTTGTGAAGAGCAATTTGGTGTGGTGATTTTCAAATATTATCCTTGAGTCCATAATATACAGGTGTATTAGGAGGAATGTAAATACTTTGGGAGGTGATTCCTCACAATGAGGAGTGAGAAACTTCATAATGACTGATGTATGGAAATGAATGGTTTCTAAGAAAAATACACAAATGCCAGTTGATGTAGGTGCCCTTTCTGAAGATCCTGTTCTTCAGAACACTTCAAACTGTGTATGGGACTGGATAAAGGATGAAGTCCAAGAGAAATTAGACTCCTGTGTTCAACTTATTGTCCAGATAAGAAATGCTGCTACAGATACCAAAGATGGGAATGCACTTTCAAAAACTACACGCCGTTTACTATGGCATGCTTAAAAACGTATTGATGCTGAGAGTGCACTTTGAAAATCATCTTGATTTTGCCACTCCGTCGGATCATGAATCATCGTCACGCACAATGGACTATAAATGCTGCAAGTTGATATGTCAAATGTGAAGTATTCAAACTGCTGTATCTTTGTTAACAGTAATAAATCGTCATATGTTCACGTAAACTTTATTCATATACTTCCCACATTTACCTTTCCTCCTGATACAACCCTAAATAAAATATTCAAGATTTTAATGGTCTGTTGTGACATGTAGCAGAGCAGCAATGAGTATGGCTAGCTCGTGACATCCCCAAGTGTATTCTTTACAAGTAAACTTTTCATTTGATAATCTGTTACTTTAAAAGAAAGACGATATTTTGATAAGTTAGAAATATGAATACAGTGGTACCTTGTACTTCAAATACTTCAGAGTTTGAACACTAAATTTCACAAAAATAGGCTTTAAAGTTTGGACTAAGTATGTAGTGAAAAAAATGCACTTGAAGTGTTAACGCAAGCTCATTAAGTGCCCAAGTTCTCTCTCACTCTTCTGTTATGCTTGTATGTTTTCAATGCTTTATTTGTATTTTTTATCTATCTGGTTGTGTATATGTATTGTATTTGTTGATTGTTAACAACTACTTCCTGAATTTTTCTTCATTGACAGCTTTGGGAACCCTATACATTTTGTATCCTTTAGTTCAAAATATCCTGAACTAAACTTTTTAAACTACATTTGAAGTTTAGGAGCATCTTTCCCGTACACATTACACTGTTTGTATGGTATTATATCCTTTCCGAAATTCATTGAGCATAATATGCTTGACATGCTTTTTGTCTGAAGACATTTCAACTTATTTTAATCTCACATTACCAATAATGTGTTATATTTCACAACTATTATAATTAAATCACACATCAATGTTAAGTAAGGATAGCTGTTAAAAATGTGCAAAATCTTTCTATTCAACCCAATAAAACCTTTAACCATGGCACCCATGAAGTGTAAGAGGAAGGTTGTAATATAGATGATTGAAATGAAAAAAAGGAACTTATCATGAAGGATGAAAACAGTACACTGGCAGCCGTGTTTAAGATGCCTAAATCAACAACGTGCGACCAGTAAATGCAATATTCATTTTACTATAGAGTATGTACTGTACACTCACTGGCCAATGAATTAGAAACCCCCATGCACATTAAGTAAATGTATTTTGCAACTTATATGCAAAACACTTGAGTCATGTGAGTTACCACTTGTTTATACGCTTCTATTTAAAAATGCTGTTGGTCGGTATGGTCATTAAGTTTCTGAAAATGGAAAAAGCAAAGGACTTGACAGAGTTTCAAAATGGGCTGCTTGTGGGTGTTCGTCTCGCTGGAGCCACAATATCAAGAACTGTAGAGATGACTGTTTTTCCAACGGTGAGATATCCCAAGTGTTGGAATCAGTGAAAAATAACCCATAGTCAATGTCTAAAAGAAGTAACTGTGGCTCCAAAACACTTAATCAGGAACAAGACCAATGTTGTCTGAAAAGGCTAGTGTGGAGAAAAAGAACTTTCTGCAGCAATTGACAAGAATTTAATGAATCCCATCCCCGACCCATATCCATCCGACTATGTGCAGGGAACTGAAAAAAATCAGTATGAACAGGCCTATACGAAAACCACTAATTTCTGCAAAGAACCAGAAAGTTCGTCTACAGTGGTGCCAAGAATGCTGTGATTGGACATCTGAGGACAGGAAAAAGTAATATGGTCAAAAGAATCACGGTACACCTTATTCTGTACCGATGGTAGACAGGAGTTTGGAGGGAGCCCCATGAAACAATGGAGCCTGCTTGCCTCATTAACACGACTCAAGGTTTTGGTGGAGATGTTATGGTTTGGGCATGTTCTGTCAGGACAGAATTGGTCTGCTGATATTCCCAAAAGGTTGGGTGACTTCCAACAAGTACTTAAACATTCTTACCAATCAAGTTCATCCTGCAATGTTGCATTTTTTCCAGCATGTGACGACTTTCTTTGATGACAATGCTACTGTCCGTCGCACAAGAATTGTTCAGCAGTGGTTCAGCAAGTATGAAAACGACTTTTGCCACCCACCCGAGCCACCACAAAGCCCGGATCGTAACCCCATTGAGAATGTATGGGACATGTTAGAACGACAGATCCACCAGCAAAGTACACTTCCATCAAATCTACACGAACTAAAGGAAAGTCTAGTGAATGTGTGGTGTGCATTGGACAGGCACTTCAGCACCTTGTAGAATCCATGCCAAATCGAGTAAATGATGTAATTTGAGCTAAAGATGTTCCAATAAAATATTAAACTGCTGTTTCTAATTTATTGGCCAGTGAGTGTATTTTATGTATTGTCTTTGTGTTTTAATTTACTATTTTTACCTTAAATTATGTGTATTTCCTATTTATCAAAATAGGTTTGTTTAGGGTCTGGGAACAGATTAATTCACTTTCCACTATTTCTAATGGTAAAAATTGATTAGGCTTTGAACAATTCAGAGTTCAGCCTCCTGGGATGAATTAAATACAAAGTATGAAGCATCACTGTAATCCTTTTTATTTCTGTCTTAAGAATTGAGAATAAGCGGAAATATTTATTACCTTTATATGTTTGAAATCTTTAATGCCCATTTTACACAAATTATTTGCATCTAAAAGAATCAATTTTCTTCCAGTAATAAAATTCTCAGTCATCACATTCTAAAAATATATTAATATTTAGTATAAATTATTACTATTGATAATTATAATTTTATTTTAACATATATTCATTTATTACTTTAAATAAATATTTTAATTAATTTATTTATTTTAGATACAATAGGAAAAGTCTGATTAAAGAATAAAAATTTCCAACCCCCTGCATAACACTTTAGTATTATGCAGGGGGTTGGAAATCTCCCATAACATTACATAAATAGAAGAGGGATTAAAGATAGTGGGGAATAAACATTAAAACAATCCTGAAAATGAAAATAAATGATTTACTATTTACATACCTGCACCTTTAATACCATTTCATACTTATCGCAGGTTTGACCAGCCACAATAGATAACCGATTGGTATAGAGTGAGACCTGCATGTTCACATTAACTCATAGTGGTTCTACTGCTATTGTTTTATCATCACTGCGTGTGATAAAACAAATGAGACGAGGTTGTAACACAACTGAGATTATTGTCTTCCTTGTGTATATTGGTACATGTCTCGATGTTGCGGCTAACAAAGAATAACTAATTGCCAACTGTCTCACTGGGTGAGTTCAGACTCATTCTAGGAAGAGATAAAACATACCACCTGGGGTTTGTTGCTTGTTTTCACAACGGTTAAAGATGGGAATGGTAGCATTCGCCACAAACTTACCAATGAAAATTTCATTCAATCACGATTGAATCCTGGTAATCCTAAGCAGCAGGCTGGCATCTTTGTTGTTTTACTGTCTAACAACAAAGTGTTACTCTAAATTAATTTCAAATTGTTAAAATTTCACTTCCAAATGTTTAAAATTTTCTATTGAGGTTTCCTTGCCAGCAAAAGTACATAGACTTTGTTCAAAGCTGTAAATGTTGCACATCATTTTAATTAAATGTGAGGGTGACCCAACAATCGGAAAGTCAATTCCGATAGATTAAGAAAATTCGCAAATTTTCCCATAGACTAGATTTTTGGTGGGAAATTTTGGAAGCAGACAGTAGTTGCTATGACGACTCAGAAGCCAAGGCAAGGTCATGCCTGTTCACAATTTGTGAATTCTTTTTGCTTTTTTCCCTTGATTTAAATACATTTGAAGCAACTTTCTACATGATTTCAAACTAATAATATACATTTGCACTCTAACAGCTGATAATCTTAGTAATCCATCATTTTTGAATTCTTTTACTCAATAAAACTATTTGCATAGAAAACATGACTTTACTTAGTTAACTATAAGCATTTTTATTGTTATTTCTTTTGTTATTAATACGTTCTCTCCAATAGAAACTAAGAAGGCCTTCTTTCATGTTTGTTTTAGTTTAGGTCGGGCTTAAAATGGGATGACTGGATGGTAGGACCTCAAAGTTGACATACTTGGTCAAACCACTCATGAAAATTTGTAGTTTCAATCTAGACTTGAATCTGGATCTTTGAGAGCAGTGGGCTAATATCTTAACAGACAGACAACAACCAAACTGTTGATGTGTTTAGCAAGTATTTTGGTTCATGTAGGACATATGTTTTGCCATACAATCATTTTGCTATAAGGCAATGGTTCGTAATGTTTTCTGCTGCCTGCATTTCAATTTAAAAATTCATTTTATTTTTGTAGTGGTATTGGACCTATTCCTTCCCTCCTACTGCGGTCTTGTCAGCCCATATCCAATCTCTTTATAAGCAGTCGTAAACATAATAAACAAGGGTGATAGACAAAGAGTCGTAAAAAGCAAGGAGAAAAAGTGGGGAAAACAGGAGATGGAGAGTGTAGGAGGAGAGTCAAAGTAGAGGTGGGAGGACGGCAGAGTTAGCGAAGAGAGGAGCTCAAAAGTGGGCAAGGAAGGATAAGAAGAGTCTCATTAACTGCGTAAGATTTGTGTCCCCCTTTATTTAACTCTTTCTGCCTTGCAAACTATAGGAGGGTCTTCTTTTCATAGCCATCATAGGTTATATATACTAGACCAACAATGGTAATGACTGGACAGTGAGGGATGGAATATCAAAAACCCGGGAATTTTTCATGGGGACAGACTATCCATAAAAATTCCTGGGATTTTTATGGCAGTCTGGATTCAATTCAAGGTTCTCTCGAGTGATAGGCTGGTGCTGTACCTTAACACCTTAGCCATCTGACCGTCAATAAAAGGTTTGCACCTGTAGAAAAGGGGCTTTGCACTAAAAGAGACATATTAAGGAATTATAAGAGACCCAGTTTGAATCCAATCTGACTTAACTTTTCGTCAGTTGTTTAGGTCAGTATCGTTCCATCTCATCATTCAGATCAGGCTTGTGTCGCCGGACAAAATTTATGCAGAAACACGATCTAACGTATGCTGATATCAGTGGCATATCCAGAATTTGAGAATATCAATGCTGCTCAAGACAGATTTAGAGGACCAAGGCATATGTCCACTATTATTTTTTGGAGAATGTTACTCAATTATCTTAGAATTACTTTAGATACCTAATTGAAGTTGTGTGATATTCATTATAACATTTATTTTTATTTTAAAATAATGAAAAACTGATTGCTTTGGTATCAAGGGGTGCAGCACCATAGCACCCTTCTGAATATGCCCCTAGCTGATATCTAATCTACGGACGTCTACCAGGGAGATACACATAATCGAAATTTGACTGCAATGAATCTCAATTAGCATTGAATTACTGTTTGTCATCAGTTATATAATACAGCCAACCACTGCTGCATGCCACTGGGCTATATAATGGCTATATTATTAATACATTACCAAACACTTTGGCCCTAGAGGGAGGCGTTATATAAGGCATATGATGGCATACGGCAATGGTTGGCTTTATTATTATAATGTGTCGGGTTTTCGTACAGTTCTTTATCAGTTATATACTTGACATGTTTGATAGATCTGTAGAATTACCTTATATTGTGGGAATCCTAGTTCAACAATCCAATTCTCAACATCCTCCTGCGTCCACTCATAGGAACATTTAGGTACTAAGCCGTCAATATATTGCCGCTGCTTTCTTACATATTTTTCATCCCTTTTAGCCATGAATTCTTGTTTATCACTCTCCTCTTTGGGGAGAGGAGCTCCACAGAATCCACAAGGTGGAATACTCTTGCATGGTGGGGTGCATTCTTTAAATAATTCTAAATTCAAAAATTTTTATATGATAGAATTAATTCAAGATATAAAATAATTAACGTGAACGATTTCCATTCTAAAATATTCAAAATTATTAGAAAATTTTACCAATATCATTTGTAATATCATTCTGGCCTAAAGGCATGGTGATTAAATTAAATTTTGTTTTGATTTCTTCGATCACATGGATCCCTGACGTTTCGATGACGTCACAAAACGTATTTCGTCAAAGGAAATATACATTATTTTAAAACTTTAACATAATTAATTGTCTGTCATTATTATTATTTCCGATAAAATTGTAAGTAATAATCACTTAACATTTTCAGGGATTACTAATTTATTAAAAAATAAATTTAAAATAAGTTAGAATTTTAAGATCTTATTGGTAAATATAATTAGAATTAAATTAATCAATAATTTTAAATAATTAATACGATAAATTTATTTATAATTAAATAAACGATAATAGTAAGAAAAATCTTATTAATTAACTTAATTACTATTTCGAATTTTAACCACTCAAGTTACTGCACGTAAATTACGCAATCTTTGTTAAAACGTTATTTTAGTCACAACGATTTCTATTGGACGAATATTGCACGAGTTTAGGTTTTTATCCATTCAGAAGTAGTCGTGTACGAAGTTTTGTTAGTTACGATTTTGTCTTTCTAGAAAGATAACATGGTTATTTTAATTAATTATTTCGATTCAAAAAGCGAATATTTTCATGTAACAAATGACGTTAATGTAGAAAATATAGTAAATTATGTTTGTAGGACTAAAGTAAGTAATGTTTTATTGAATATAATAGTTTTTAAGTGATTTAAGTGAAATAGGCTTAAACAATGGGAAAGTCAGCTGATGAAATTGATTGATTTTTTGAAATTTAATTTAGTTTTTGAATTTTTTATAATCTAATGATTTTATGAACTCGCGCCATGTATTAAAAGTAAACTTTTACCAATATTAATATAAAATATTAAAAATGTATAATTTTAAATATTTTATTCATTGCATGCTTAATAATTTCAAGAATAATCATGCACACATACATAATAAATGATTAAATGCAATTTCTACTGATAATTCTCGTGTGTGTAGGTAAGATTTTATGTCTGCATGAGAGGTTTACCCCCTTCTCATTCAGAGCTAGAATCTTACTGTTTACTGTGTTATATTATTGTGTACAGAGGTACAATTACACCTCTGAATGGCTATGTTCAATAGACCCAACAGTTCCAGAGCTGTTGACTATTTTTCTGATGAATGCCCTCTACAGTAGTACTGTTTTGGAACATGTTTGGTATTTTGACATCACATTTAGTAGCATCTTTCATTTACCTATCTCTATCTGAAACCAGGGCTGTGAAGTAGTGATGATTTTGAGGTTACTCTTGCTCCTACTCTAGAGTTAGATTTTTAAACGTTACTCCTACTCCTTGAAAAACTTTTGATTCCTCTTACTCCTTACTCCTACTTGTACTCCTCAATAACAATATTTCATCATTGCCATATGAACATGCATATGAATTGTTTTTTAATGTTTGACTGTGTAATGTGGTGGCCAAATAATTGTAACCTGGCGCTGCATACGAAAATTCAGGCGGCGCTTTCAGGCGAATATAAAAGCTTGTGCAGTCCACCCGCCACGAGCTTTTTCCCGCTCTTTTCTGGCTTGTTCACTTCTCTGTGGATGACTTGTATGGTTCTACCTTAAATCTTGTAGCTGAGATCTCTTTACTCGACAAGTGTAGCAAGTATTGGAGATTACTGTAAATAAATCCATTTGGAAAGAAACTTTGCTTCGGATATTTCAAATATTAACGAACATTTAAGTGGTGATACTAGTCCACCACAGGAATAAGGAGTTTTTCTTAACACACCAGGATGAATATAAAATCTACTTTACTTAAACCAAATAACCGGAGCAAAAATGTTCTACTGTTGCGAACGTTTTCGATGCTGCTTTTACGTAAATCCGTCATACATCAAAAATGCTCCAAAAAACCTTTAACATGCAGCTTAGTTTTACTACCAATGAACGTTTTCGGTCAGCTTCACTGACCTTCTTTGTTTTTAAAAAAAGCGTTATAGAATTTCCGTTTGGCAAAAGAATTTTCAATTTGAATGAAGTTTTTTTGTGTTTGAGCCTGAAGAAGGTCGGTGAAGCTGACCAAAAACATTCATTGGTAGCAAAATTAAGCTGCGTGTTAAAGGTTTTTTGGAGCATTTTTGATGTATGACAGTAAGTGCAGTTTGAGATATAGGAGATAGAGCGTAAATCCGTTTTCTGTAAATTTCAGAACAGATTTATGTAAAAGCCTGAAGGAGAGCACAGAAGGGGCGTCAAAAACATTCACAATAGTAGAACATTTTTGCTTCAGTTATTTGGTTTAAGTAAAGTGGAATAAGGAGTAACAAATATGTTTTGTTACTCTTTACTCCTACTTGTACTCCTACTCCACAGCCCTGCCTGAAACTGACCAATAATGGTTGCTTTTTGTTCCGATGCATATGGCACTCATTCAGCAGATGTAACTATGTAACAGCTTCCGATTGAAACACCTTTGCTCAGTTACAACTGTTGACTCTGCTGAACGCAGCCAATGATACAGGATCTATCGGAGCTGTAGACCACACCTATAAGAGTAAAAAAGTCAAAGGAACCATACCTGTACGAGTGACCTTTTGTGAGATACGGCCTCCGAAATTGGTCTACTTTCAGATTGCATGTGGTTGGGAGTTGCATTGCTTTGCTAAGAATATCATCTTTAGCTACTTAGCTCACCTGACTATGCTGGCTTTGAATATCTTGCTTGACTGTGGGGTATTTGATGTTATGTAGTTTTTAGGGGGTGTGGGGGCATGCCTCCATGCGTGAGGTGCAAACAATAATGAGCTTGTGGAGCATGGAGAATAAGCAGTATACTGGTATGCAGTGAAAACTGACCTTTGGAAGTGAATATCTTGTAAAGGGTTGTGTGTGCAGATATGGTTCCTTTGACTTTTTGCTTTACACAGGTTCTACTATTCTGGAATGGGAAACCCCTCATTCAGAGTTTACATCTTATCATGTGCAGACTGTAATATGGCCCTTAATAATTCAGCTTCTCAATTATCTGGCATACTCCAACTGTGATTGCCTATGTATTTCTGTTTCCATTAACATATTAGTCATATCAGACTTTCTGTTTTTTCTGTTTACTCGTATTTCATTTCAGTGTATGGTGTTGTATGTTAGCATTGTCTGTCTTCCTACAAAAAGAATTGGTATGGTATAGATGAATAATAAGTCATATCCATCATTGCTTGTTGATAAGCTTATACATTCTCAAATCTGATATCCTGTTTGTGTTCAGAATTGCCAGATTAACAATAGTTGTATGAATACATAAATTACATCCTTCTATCGTACATACAGATATAGTTATGTTGCTTAATGTTAACGATATGTTCTGTGAAATAGGATGTTTAGCGAATTTGCTAGAAATGAAGATCCAGAATGGTTGGTGGATCCATTTGGAGTAAATGTGACCAATGTGGATCTGTAGAATGATTCAGTACTTTAAGTAAGGTTCAGGAGAATGAGAATTTCTGGACTAGTGCTGAAATTGAAGAAAATTCTCTCAGCTCTGGGACAAGACAAAAAAATCTTTTTTTATACGTGGTACGATCCAAAAGTTCGGGGACTGCAGTAATCTATGATATGTATTTGAAGTTACAGCGTATGAAATGGATTCTACCAAACCACCTCTACGCGTTCAGGTTAATTTCGCCCATGTCACGTGATTAAATCGCAAGCGCTGCTGTTTTTTTCCGGAGATAGTTAGCTTTGTTCCGCGACGTAATAAAAGTGGAGTTTCAAGAACAACCTCCGACATTAAGTTTTGTCAGCGTTTAGGTAAAACACCTACGGAGACTTTAAAATTGCTAAGAAAGGTGTATGGTGATTCTACCATGGCAAAGTCAAAATGTTGGAGGTTGTTCTTGAAACTCCACTTTTATTACGTCGCGGAACAAAGGTAACTATCTCCGGAAAAAAACAGCAGCACTCGCGGTTTAATCACATGACATAGGTGAAATTAACCTGAACACGTAGAGGTGGTTTGGTAGAATCCATTTCATACGCTGTAACTTCAAATACATGTCATAGATTACTGCAGTCCCCGAACTTTTGGATCGTACCACTTATCTTTCCTTATTTGATTGAATTAACTTTTAGTAGAGTCACTCATATCATAATCTCAAAATAGATTTGTCAGTTATCAAGAATAGAAATTTTCGTAAATTGGCTGAAAATTTGTTAAACATAAACCAAAAACTTGCTTTTTTTTCATCAGCTGTAAGGCTCACACCAAGTCTTAACTTAACACTCAGACTTTTATATTTTTTACAAACAAGAAACGTGTGCAATTCTTTTTTAGTTTAGTTTATAAATTTTTTGGTTTGTTTAGCCATGTTTTAAGTTTTGTAATAATTTAGCATTTTTTTAAATGAAGGAATTTTCCTGAAGAAAGAAAATGGCACTTATTGACTTAATGAAACTGAAAACATTTATTTTCATCTGATAGTTCTAATTATCATTTCATCCTTGCTTACTGTTTAGTAAAATGTTCAAATGAGATGGCCACAGGGCACAAGCTTTCAAGGAGGGCCTGAGACGAAAAGGTCGAGAACCACAGCTTTGTAAAGCTTTATTTAACTTTAATAGAGTGTGATTTCAGTTTTTCAGTATTTAGTATATGAGAATTTAATATATGATGTTATCTTCTATTTTCCTTCCCCATTATGAGCTGAAATATTCACTATGAATGCCAGCTGATATTTGAGAATAAAGTGATGGTGACGAGATTGAAATTCCCGTATGTTATGTTTAGATGGCTTGTAGGTTTTAGCTTCATTTTTTATTTCAATTGTGATGTCTTTGTTCATTATGTGATAGTTTCCTAAATGCGCAACCATGTTAGAACAAATGGTACTATCTCTACAACACTGTTTTCTATTATTGATTATGGTTTTATTTAAGAAAAATTTTGTTTTCTATAGAGCTAAGTATACTGAGTAGACTCCTCATTCATTTTGGATTTGTTTACTGCATTACTCGCCATAGAAAGCGCATACATAATTATTTGACATAAACTATGGATACATATGCTGTTGTGATTTTTGTCAAATGAATTATATTTATAGCATTTATTTTATTGAAATTTGCCTTGCTTGCCATGTATTTGTAGCAATATATCTACTAGAATGGATAGAAAGCATTCATTTTGATATCTAAGGGAAAAATTAGAAGAAAATTATTAGTAATAAAGAGGAAGAGATTGACTGATTTCAAGATCACCAACTTGTTCATGGGAAAGAAGTTTTATCATTGTTAATGTAAAACTTCATAACACTTGAATGTTACTTGTTATAATCCTAGATGGTAAAACTTACAAAAAATAGTTTTTTTTCTTTACCTTAATTTATTAAAATACAGTAAATTAGGAAAAGTAAGTTTTGAAATATGTCCTTTTTAAATGAAAATAATGGTTGTTGAACAATTACTGTACTTTATTAGTGAGGTTGAGGACAAAGTTTTAAACATGAAAATGTGTATGTTGGATGTTCAGCGCCGCTTTCTCATAAGCCTAGAAGTTTGACAATGGTGTTTTGGAAAGTCAGTGGAATCGTGCTCAACATTCCAAACTCTACTGTCAAACTTGTAGGTTTACAGGAAAGCGGTGCTGAACATCCAACGTACACGTTTTTGCGTTTAAAACTTTGGCCTCAACCTTGCTATTAATTAATAAATTATCAACCTTATAATAGCATAACCTGATTGTTTATCTGTACTCTTGGTCATATAATGTTTAGGGTAAGTCTATATTATTTCTAACTTAATAGGTTTAAATATGTTTACATAGTATACTGTACCTCTAAAAATTCTAGTTATACATCATTTGAACTTGAAATTTAAAAAAAAAATTACTTTTTAACAATTCTTTGAAGTTCTTTAGATCTAAATTTGATCATTAATTTCACTTATAGATGATTTAACTTCATAAATTCTGTGACAAAAAAGACTAACATCCAACAATCACCTAAATGATCAGGCTAAAATTCTGATCATAGCCCGATCATTTAGGCGATCATTGGATGTTTCTATGTACTTATCGGGTTTTGTGATAGAATTTATAACTTCTAAATAAAACAGGTTGAGGAATAAGAATGAATTAAGTATCATTGAAGAATTATAACAAATTTATATTATGATGCTGAAGGAACTTATGATAATCAAGTACAGTACCTATAAATACTTGCCTATGTATGATAGGCTTATGGTATCTAATTAGCTTATTCTACAGTTTGCATGTTATTTTCTGATTTTTTTCCATAAATATTGTATTGAAAATAATGCTTCTTATTCTAGTAGGTCCATGCTACAAACATTTGGCAAGCAATGCATATTTTGATAAAATACATGCTATAAAATTAATTTTATTTGACAAAAACTATGATGGCACATGCAGTCTCTACAATGACATGCAGTAAATAAATCCAAAATGGCTGACTACCTGTTCAGAATATCTAGATGCTCTAGTTTTCTGCTTGCTTATTGTCTTAATTTTTTCTTACTAGGCATTTTTATTTAATAATAATAGATTTGTTTCTCTTATGCTGTATTCACTTTGTTCATTTTGTATTGGTGAAATATCAAACCAATACTCATTTTATTTATTTCGTTTCATTTTTGAAATTATTACTTGATGGGTAAATAATGCTTTATAGTTATTTAGTGTTATTTGGGGAATGGGTAGAATGATTGGGTTAACAAAGTACAAAATTTTGCAGGAACATAGTATGAATTTTGATCATATTTAATGGATAAGGTCATTCTTGTTTAAGATTGTTTTACAAGAGGTTTTTAAGAACAAGCAAGCTATGCTAACAAATCAAGGTTTCTGTATACTATATTATTAAGAATCCAATGCTGTTAAAGATTTAAAAATTAAAAATCTCTGACAATGGATGAAGTCTGAAAATGGACTGTTAAGACTTCAATTAAATTGCAGTTAACTTGTAAACTAAATTTATAATTTAATGTGAAAAAGATTATTAACAAAATTATTTTCGAAAGAAGCCCAAAGAACAATAAGTGTACATATCAAAATTAAGACCACTTTTAAATTGATTACACAAGTTTTTTCATTGTTAAAATAAATAAACGTATACATAATGTAGTAAAAAATATGTATTCAAAAGCAAAATTAATGTGTGCATAACTGTTATTTCATCTAAAATGAAATTTGTTGTAAAATAAAAAACGTATCTGTAATTGTCCATATTTCGTTCAAATTATTTTAACTTAGAACTAGCAAGACATTAGGCAGGTTTCTAAAGGCAATTATCATGACACACATAAATGCAAATCAAAACTTAATTTCTTTTAATATGTAAATGAAAATTATTAATTTAAATAACTATTGTCTTACTTGCTGCTATTTTAAGGAACAGCAATACTGTTTTATTTATTCATAACCTAATTCTTTTGTCTATATTTTTTAAGTGGCAAGTAATATAGTGATAGAATTTTTACAAACCCAACTTTAAATCACGTGATTTTTTCTGTGGAAATTTGTGCAGCAAAAAATTTAATTATAGGTTCAAGTGTGCTGTGAGATTGAAAAGGTTGAAAAACACTGGTGTACAAAATAAATTTTAATCATGTTTTATTCAAGCTACATTACGTTCTTTGTACTGAAAACTTTTCATTTCTGTGTTGGACAGGTTTCTTGTTTATAGTAAAATTTAACATAGAAAATCACTCCATTTCAAAGAATTTTTCATTTAGACGGATTTCCATTTTTTCAGGTTCTGTTTTAGACAGGTTTTACTGTATAATAATTAACATTTACATAAAATGAAATAAGGAGAAAATATGAAAATGTAAATACTTAAACTACATTTACTATATGCTTGGCTGCGTACTGTCGATTGTAATTTTGTTATTTTTAATGAAGCAATAGCACTGTATTGGCAGAATTAATATCATCATCAGCAGTCGGATACGGTGTCGCCGGGCAGTTCGTCTTCTTCAGACGTCAGCTCCCCGTTCTTAGAGATCTCCCCCCTATTTATACTCTAAGTCCCTTCCGCCACGATCACCAATCGCGAGAGAGGATGATGACTTGAATTCCGTGACTCAGGTCGGATCCTGAGAAGGAGGGAAGTGAGTTTGACGGCGGAAGATTGTACATCCTTCGAAACTTGATCGTTATCGCGGATCTCGATCGTTATCTCCCGAGAGGACTTCGAAATAATTAAAATTTAACATTGGCCCGGCCTAATACGGGTCTCACACAATCCTTAACTTTTTAAGAATTTGTTTGGACAATGGCAGAACTTTATCGAACATGTTTGTTTTTGTCAGATCCCCAATGTTTAAACAATGAGGACCTGGACTATATTAATCAGAAATGACACGATGTTTGCCAGATATTGTCGTCTAACTCCATTTGCTTTGGTCAGCCCCGAATCCTGAATTAAAACAGAGAATTGGCAACAGGAAGGTCTTCCAATTATTATAAAATGAAGCCAAATAAGGATAAAGCGGTAACTTCCACAGAAAATGGAACTGGAGATAGATTTGGCAATTTAAAAGCCAATTCATACTCCAGCATTAAACCGTTTTTAAATACATGGCATAAATGAAAGAGAGTTTATGCTAATTTAAAACATCAAAAATTAAATATATCCGTGATGTGGTGCAATCTACTAAAACACACCTTAAGTCAGAAAAGTAAATTATATTTTACTTAGTCTTTAATTTTTAATTTCAACAAGATGCCAAGTTTTCTCCTTTTTGTTTTTTCAATTAAGCTGATTTATTATTTGTTTTTTAGAACAGTGAATGAAACTTCGGGATGTTAAATAACAACATGTAATTATTTTTTTTCTAGGGTTATCCTAAAGAAATCCTAAAAGTTATATATAATGGACGTTATGTTGATAACCAGTGTACAGTTGCAAACAATGGCATTGTTCACATCTCCCTCACATTACTGGGAGGGAAAGGAGGTTAGTCTTAATTGTTTATATTCTTTCAATGTTACTTACTTTTACTTCTAGTATAAATTGATTTTAAAAGTTGCTTCACAAAAATCTGTAATGATTTTCATTGAAGATCAAAACATTCTTGTAAGAAAAGAGTTAGGTATTTATTTTCTACTATGTTACTTTATTTAGGATTCGGTTCTATGTTACGAGCTATTGGGGCCCAGATAGAGAAAACAACAAATAGAGAAGCCTGTAGAGATCTGAGTGGAAGAAGGTTAAGAGATATTAATGAAGAACAGAGATTAAAGAGATGGATTGCTAAAAAAGCAGAACGTGAGAGAGAAGCAGCAGAAAGAAGAAAAAAGAAACTAGAGAGGTTGCGTTGTCCTCCGAAACATGATTTTCAGGATTCTGAATATGACAGGGAAAGAAGGGATATGGCAGAACGTATCGATGACGCACTTACACATGGTAAGATTTAGTTAAATTTATTCCTGTAATAAAATTTTTATTTCTACACTAATCTTTCATACACCCTTTTTGTTCAAGTTAATTACAAAAAAAATTGATAAGTGAAGTGAAGAATTTTTTATTTAAATAATAGCCATCTGTTATAAGATTTTGATTAGTGAGATTACAAAATCAATCAATATATATATATATTATAAAAGTAAGTGTACAATGTGCGTGCCGCTAAAACTCAAAAACGAGTCCTGGTACGATCAGGGGAGTTATATAGTGTGGTAGCCCTCTATCCCCCATCCATGAAGAAGGTTCCCGTTTTTACCTGAAGGGCGTGCTGTTGAAGATATAAGGGCTGGAAGTTTTGCCCTCTAGAAATTTCTAGAACAGTCCAGAACATTCAAGAGTATTTGAGAGCATTCCAGAATGTTCTGGGATGTTCCTGAACATTCCATAACATATCCCAGATCATTGTGGAACATTTTAGAACACTCTCGAATGTTCTGGACCAGCACAGAGCCCAAACAATTACGAGTTGAAAGTTGAAATTTGGTACACGGTATGTCATGAGAACATTTAGAAGGGATTTTTCGAAATTTCCCCATGGGGAGAGGGAGAGAATTATAGCTTATCCTGAAGAACTCTGCTTCTACTATACTATTTTAGATGCAGTTTTTTGTGTTTTTGACTGTGTTTAATAGGGTACGCTACGAGAATGCACACTAAGAAAGGATTTTTGGAAATTCCCCCATGGGGAAGAGGGAAAGAATTAAGGCTTATCCTAAAGAACTCAGCTTCTACTGTACTATTTGAGATGCAATTTTTTGTTTTTAATTGTGTTTTAGTAGAGTACCACGTGAGGATGAAAGAAGTTTATTCCTTAACAATGGAAGTGTTAAGAGAAAGCGGTGTGCAAGATTTTTCAGGCACAGATTCGGTTTTTTGTGGGAAATCAATCATATTTTTAGACCCATCTAAAAATTCTCTAATTAGTCTGGAAACGGGGACCTAATTCTTGCATTCTGTGAAAAAGGGTAAGATTGGCTATAATATAATAATTTTAATCTTTGCTATCGTTACTGTTTTGTCCAAGCAACACCGGGCTTATCTGCTACACTCCGCGACAAAAGTATAACCCACCCCCCTAATTTTTTCATATCTGATAAAGAATTATAGTTATATTAATATATTACTAATACACAAAATTTGGGTGTTAGTAAGTTTATTATACTACCAATACATTATTTATTAAATGCATAATTAACCAAATACAAATGATATTGAGTTTTGCAGTGCGACAAAAGTATAACCCAGGTAATGAAATTTAAATAAAAATTCGAGAAAAATATAACAAACAATAATCATTCATATAGATTAATGTTTAGTAGATCCACCACTTTTACTTATCACCTCAATCATTCGGTCCGGTAAACTGTCATATAGCTTTTTAATTATGTCTTGATTTATATTTTGCCACTCGTCAACTATCACCTTCTTTAACTCTTCAACAGAAGTAAATTGTCTTGATCCACGATAGACAGCTCGTGATAAATTTCCCCAACAATTCTCAATTATGTTCAAGTCAGGAGAATACGCTGGCCATTCAAGAACTTGAATATTTTTTTTCAGTAAAGTAGTCTCTAACTACCTTTGCACGATGGATACTGGCATTATCTTGTTGAAAAATGAAATTAGGACCAGCAATTCGCATTGCATGAGAGTTAATTTGCTCGTTTATTACTTCTATATATCGTTTACTATTTATTTTTCCAGAACAGAACTTAATATCCATTTTACCTGAGTATCCAATACCAGACCATATCATTACACTACCACCTCCGGCTTGTCGACGGCTCAATATAAAATTATCTTTTCTTAAATCGTGAAAATAGTAATTAAAACCATCAGGTCCATCTAAATTGAACTTCTTTTCATCAGAAAAAATAACTTTTCGCCACTTTTTTTTCCATTGAACATGATCTTTTGCAAATTGTAATCTAACTACTTTATGTTTATTAGACAACGGCGGTTTTTTTGTTAATTTCTTACGTTTTAAATGTTCACACTCACGTATAATACGTTGAACATTCCTTAAATTCGTATCAACACCAGCCTCCGCTGCGATTTGTCTTGCGGTAAGCGTAGAATTGGACGCAACTCTTAAAATTGATCTTCTTTCTCGTGGTGTAGTTGCTCTCGGTCGACCTGTCCTTTTTTTCTTACCATAGTTTTCGGGATCTTTTAAAAAATTTCGCACAACACGATGACTTCTGTTGATGATTTTTGCAATTTTGACCTTAGAATAATTTTCAGAATGTAATTTTTTAATTATATCAATTTCAGTTTCGTTTAAGTGTTTTCCCCGTGGCATTTTAAATAAAAAATAGACAATTATTAACTTAAACAATTTATTTATGCGTAAAAACTTACGAGTGACACGAAACAAGTATAAACATGAATTGACATGTCCAGTGCACCGAGCTGCTTGAGCCAATGAGACGAATGGGTTATACTTTTGTCGCGCTATCAAACCAATAACTTCGCCGCTGCGTAACAAAGCAACATCGGAACGTAACTATATATATACCATAGTTCTAGAATCAAGTGAACAATGCTGGCGCGTTAGGAATTTATTTACTTATATTTAGTTTTACCGTAAATATAAAAAATTAGAGGGGTGGGTTATACTATTGTCGCGGAGTGTAGTAACATTAAATTTTCACTTATTTTATTCTTGTTTTTGACAGATTAATAGTATTGGAGATATAGTGAAGCCTTGAAAATCTGGACTATTTAATTTGTCTGGATTTTCAAATGTGTAAGTTAACATAGCAAATGCTGAAATTCTAAATAAACTGTAATTCAACTTTGGTGTTCTAATTTCAAGTCAGTATTTCACAAAAAATGTAGAAGTGCAAAGATTCAAAATATAATATACAGGATCACTATTATATGGCTGAAAATGTTCCTCCAAAATTAGAGATTCTCTTAGATTAGAATGGTAAACAAATGGAACACTTAATAATTGCTGTTACCTTATCTCCTGCAGGGTCACAAAATATATCTGACTAAATCATGTTTGTGAACTGATATAACATATATTTAACATTGAAATTAGTACTACTAGTAGTATAATAATAAAAATCCTATATAAATGAACACTACTGATATATCACTGCACTAAGACATCACTACTGTTAATGCACACTGTAAGGCATATGCTATCATAAACTGTATGTAGCAGGACTATCATAATGTTATGCTGTGTAACTATCGTGTACTATATACAAAATCCAATTTCAAATTTAGCCTACAATATCTTTGGGAATTGACTTGAATAACAGGTTTAGGTGTAAATCAGAATTTTTAGCTGAAAATCTTGAGGTTGACTTACAAGCCAGCATATTTAATGATGATCTGTTGACAATATCTAGTTGTTAGAAAACATTTAGAAAGAAAATATAGGAAAAAATTAATGCTTCTATGCTTGTCTTACAAAATGGTAAATTTTAGACTTCTGATAACATCAAAGAAGAAATTTCCAGATTACGAATGGTATTTTGATGTTCGTCTTACAGAAGATATGAAAATCCGATCTGTTATTCTTGTCATGTATTATGTTGAATGTGAAATTCTGTAATACGCTTTGGTTTAATATTCAAATCATTAATGAAAAATCTACTAGAATTAATGTTTAAAAATTTTATTTAAAAATTGAGAAATTGTAATTTATTGTTTTTGGTTGCATAGTTATGAGTATTTAAAATATCGATTTTAAGATTTCAAATTCACTCTTAAATAATTCTTAAAAATTCAATTGTAGATACTGTTTTATAACTTTAATTATTTGATTATGAATTTTATAATTCATAAATATAAAGGTGATTTCTTAAATTTCTGAATAAAAACCAGGAAACTTTCAATTTTTAGAAATATTTCTTCTTTAACTTTGAACTTAATTGAATTAGCCAGTAATTCCCAACATTACCAAAATTGAGTCCAAAAGTTTTGAAGACTATATGTGCACTGTTAAGTGATGATTTTGCAAATCGAAAGCTTGCATTGTTTTTCTTCATAATCTTTTGCATGCAATCTATACAATGTATTAGTGCTGTTTTTGTTCTGTTATTAAATGTAAAGTATATATTAACTCATTAATTCATATTAGTAATCTAATATTGATGTAGTTTATTAAGTTGATTTTATTGTTTTAGGACTTAAAACATCCAACAAAAGAAAACCAGATGAAGAATTAGCTGTTCCAAAGAAGAAATGTTTATGGTAAGTTTTTATATAATAAGATTTGTTTATTTAAAAGATACCAGTTATGAAATATACATTTTGATACATCAAATTTTTCAAAACTTTGTTTCATTTAAAATTTCATTTACAAGGTAGTCAAAAGTAAATTTAACTCAGCACCCTCGGCACAAAAATAGCAAATTCTCCAACACTTTATTTGCTGAGAAACTTTAATCATTCACCAATGTTTTTGAGTTACACTACTCTACACTTAAGGTTGACTTATAGATCAGGTCAAAAATGTTCATGAGGGATTAAAGTTGTTTCAATTGAACTTTTGGCCCTAGTTTAATGCGCACACATCATTTTAATTTTCAAATTAATTTTTGTTAACTATTTGATGGTGCAATCAATAGTGACAAGGTCAGAATAATAAACATAACACTTTATATGGCTGTTTCAATATATATTTATTAATGATATGCACTAGAGATTTGCATGACCATATAACTAGTCTTTTTTTTTTCTTTCTTTGCCTTTTGCTGCACATAACATAAAGTAAGCATTAAAGTTCTAACATTCCTTGGTGATTAACAATTTCCTGAGAATACACACTTCTAACTTACCAGCATCTGTACCATTTGTGAAAACAGCCCCAGAAGTCAGTTTTATAATGTTTTTAAAGGCAGTGCTGTGGCTTCCACTTCTTTTGTTTGGAATTCATGACCTTTCAATCTCTTGATAAAAGATAAAATATCTCTAGATAAAAATTTTGTGGGGGCAAGATCTCATTTGATGATTTTATTTATTATTTTTCTGTAGCAGGTCTTTTCGAATAGGGATCATCTTTGATCAATTTCTGACTGTATTTAAACTGCTTACACATTATAAACCATGATTCATTTTATAGTTTCCTCACTATCATCAAGAAGAATGTTCAGTAGATGTTCTTTTGAAGATGTTACATAGTTGCATACAAAATTTTGTTTGTTTATGCTTTGTGTCATTTCTCATTCATAAACTTCCTAAGATATTGCTCTACAGCTTCAGTCTTATCAAGCTGCTTTTGATAGAAACAAAAAATATGAGGGGTAAATACACAAAAAAATGAAGTTGACTTACAAAGAACTGATGCCACAGTTTCACAATTGCATATAATATAAAAAATCCAACAGTTCTGTTAATTTTTTTATTGTACTTCATAATTAAAAAATTTCGAAAAATTACCAGTACATTCTGAAATTTATTTATTTATTTTTTTTTGTGCATTGCACAATGTATTAAGAAATATTTTGCTTTGTTCTTTTAAAATTATTTCAATAGTGAACTAATCTCCAAATGTGAACAATTGTTTTAACCAGTAAATGACCATAAAAATATCCAAATAATAGTATTGAATACAACTTTTGTTAATGTAAAATCTCAACTTAAATAAAAAACAGTAACTTTTTATATTATCATTAAAACAAAATCAAAACTATCATAAACTAACTGATTCAAGTCAAACCAGGACTTTGGACTGTACAGAATAGACAGATGCAATAAGAAAGAAAAGTACATTTGCTTGTTGTCTTTGCTTTCAACTAATGCCAGGTACTAGCAACATAGGTTTTGTCAGCATATCTGAATCCAAATTGGACAGTCTCTTGAAAATTAATCATCCAGGAAGCCTCTTTATGGATCCGAGAAGATAAGATAAATCATTAGGAATGAAGTCTGGACTAAGATGGATGTGACAGTGACTTCCGGCTCTATTCCAGGATTTTGTAAGTGGTCAAGTGGGCCATGTGGTATTTACATTATTTTGCAAAAACAGGACTGTATGTTCAAACCAGATTGTTTCTTCCTGTGCTTTCTGTGTGTGATGAAGAATTTGATCAGGAGTCAAGGCAGTGACTCCTTGTCAAGTAAAAGTCACTGACTGACTACATATACAGGAATCAGAAAATGGAATGTCAATTTTTGGGGGTAGATTTCTCCACCCCAAACACCTGAAGTAATTCTGAAAATCTCATTCAAAAGAGAATGTTTTATTAGGTAGTGTGCAAAATTTCGAGATTTTCCATAAAGTGGTTGCCAAAATATGAGCAATTGAAAAGTGCAAAAATTGCCAAAAATGTTAAATTTTTTTTCCTTTCAGATGCTCATAGAGAAAAAACTACTCAATGTAGAAAGCTCAAATTTTAAACTACTTTCTCATTATCAGTGAGTTGCTTGCCAAACTTCCAGGTCAATAGGCCAAAGTTCACAGGGCCAATTTTTCTAAATGGTGTATTGAAAGCATTTGGTTGGCGCTTGGCATCAGCCATCGAGCTTCCACTGGACCGTTACGTCAGGTTGGGTTGCTGCAAAGTGACAGTTTAAAATGTAAAAATTTTCTCCGAGGCAAAAACTTATGACTAGATGACAGTCAAAATCTTTCTTGGGAGTTTTTCTTTGGTAAAGATAAGCTTGGCACTTGGAATCAGTACCCACAAGATTTTTACCTGTATTATTGGTTTCTGCAATTTGTTTCCAAGCCCAAAGCTTATTTATACAAAAGAAAAGCTCAAGAAAAATTTTGGCTGTTGTCTAAATTGTCATAAGTTTTTACTTGCTAAATTTTTTTTACATCTCAGATGTTTGTTAGGATAGAAATAGACAATGGGTATGGTAGCACCAATGGGTAAAATATCCAGATGAACGACGAAACTAGCATGTTTTGAAATGAAAACTATTGTTTGTCACTTTGCCTTCAGGTGCCACCAATCATCAGAATGATATGGTCTAAGATAACTCAGTTCATGGCAAACAACATAGCAAAGAATGTTTTCAAATTTACACTTTTATTCTGACCGATATTGTGGTATTTATCAAAGTAATTCATTTCTTTTGCTTTCCATGCCTTAATCTTCCTGAACTGCAAATGATCATGAATAATGATGTATCATTTGTGCATTCATGCTTCTGCTGTTCTAGACACTGATGTCCTTAGAGTAAGTTCCATCTCTCCGCTGTAGATTTAAGGTAGATTATCTGCTGATTAGCAGATAATCTAGAACATACACCTGTTCAGAATTCACATGTGAGATTGTAGTTAGCTTGGAATTGTCTTGGCCAGAATTATCAATTATTGAGGTGTATTCTTTCTTGAATTGTTTGCTCCATTTAAATGTCTGCATAAAATTTAAAGTTATTGGTGAATTTCTAACAGTTTGATGTCATAGTTTCATGTTAGAGAAGACAAAACACTGTAATTGAGTACTCCAATTGCAGTCCACCTTGTTGGATACTTTGCTTCCATATCATTAGGCATACACACATCATTTATAGGTGATAGAAGAACACTTACTGTTGCCAGAAACTCAGCAAATTTGCATTCTTCATGTCTGTGGATTTAGCTTAGTTTGACTTGAATGACTTGTAAATCATAAATCTTAGGCTGACTGAAAACTGGTTGATATTGCAGCAACCCATGGATGTGATGTTTAACTAAATTTGTACAATTGTAGATTTAACTATTGACTATGTCATCATCAATTCAATGTCACACTGTCATTCATACCGTTCAGTGGAAAGGAGAGGATGTGGTTCTTTTCACGACTCAGATTCAGTATGTTGGCTTTTATTCGTGATGATTGTGATGTGTTCATGCCAGTTATTTCAACCACAAGCTGAAATTTCAAAAAATTGATTGATAACTTTATTAATTCAATGTCAATAAAAAATAAAAACACACACAGTTGCAATATATCATAATTACTGATTTTTTTTTGTCATTTTGTAAACAAATGCTTTCAAATGATAATTAATAGAGGGGTAGAGGAAACGTTTATTGGTTCTCTAGAACTACGTCACAAGGATATCAAAATCATAGTGCGAGATCATCGAAGAACAACTATGATTTTTGTAGTTTGAACTGACATTGCATTGAAAGTGATAGCTTTGACTAATTTGCTCTAAGCCTTAGTTTTTACATAATCAATAATATTACATAATGACTAGAAAATAGTTGTTGACAAAAATAAAAAAGGGGGTATAACAACAAATAAAATTTTTTAAAGAATATTATTGTTCAGAACTAACTGTGTTAATTAACCTTTAAATCGAAATATTCGGATAACAAGTTAAAGTTTTTTTTTGGACAAGATGACAAATAAATCTCATGACAAAGTAGTTTAAATTTGAAAATCAAAATATTTGTAAATTAACATGAATAAATTTTACATATTAACCCATTGAATTTAGTTAAAAATTAAGTGACTGTTTCTATTCATAACATAAAAATGATTTTATAGTAAGCTTGTTTTCATAAAATTATGTATAATAGTTTCAATAAGTCTGATATATGAATAAATTAGAAGTAAGATTAGAAATTTATTCTAAAATTTTATTTCTATGGCTATGTTTTTTTTGATCTACATTTAGACCAAATTATATACCGTATTTTATGGACTATAAGACGCACCTTAATTTTTAAGCAATTTAAAAAAAAAAACAAATACCTATAAGACGCTACGGACTATAAGACGCACCTGAATTTTGGAGGCAATTTTTCGAAGAAAAAAGTGCGTCTTATAGCCCGTAAAATACGGTAACATTTGAGAACTTGTGTAGCATTTGGTATGACATTAGATTTATTCTCTAATGTTTGAGACGTGTGAGAATTGAATTTTTGTTTGTATATTTAAAATTGACAAATTTATCTAACAGCAATGAATAGGAAAAAAAAATATGAAAGTTTTGCTATAAAAAAAAAATGATCAATACACTAGAATAGAATGGTCAATTGAACTAATACTCTTAAATTGATCATTACTCTCAGTACTTAATATATGTATAATTTAAGAAAAGAGCATACAACTTGCATCATTATTAATGATCGTTTATAATACTATAAGATTTCATGTGGATAAAAAATTACAAATACAGTATGTATATAAAACATGGATTCAGTTCCACAAAAATATATTAATGAAGTAAAAGATTCTTTAATGAAGCATAAATTCAAAAAATAAATTTAAAAAATCTATAGCTATTGAATTTGAATTTTGTGCTTTTTACAGCATATTTTATCATATTTAATATTTAATAAATAAATAAATATATATATATATGATATAAATATGGGTATAAAAAGCACTAAATTCAAATAGCTACAGCATTTTTTTTATTACCAAGATATATACAGTATATTATGTGTAATAAAATTTAATTTCTTGACCATTCTCTGTTTTTAAATACTGTACAGTTGTTCAGAATAAATACAACATAACTCAGAATATTTCTTTCGGTTTCCTTAAACCTATTTAATTCCGTATTTTTGCATATCTGGATGAAAATTCCACAGTTTTTTTATCTAGATATCTAAAAACTCGGAAAACTCTAATGAGAATGTTTTAATAAATACACAAATACAAATTTGGAATTACAGTTGTCTATCATTTTTGCTAATTAATGTTTGTTTTTTTTAATAGTTTTGTAAACACTAAATCAATATACAAGCAATAGAAAGAATAAGCTTCAATTTTCACTTTCCTGGCTGTTATGTATAATGGAAGGAAAGTACAGTGATTGGTCAAAAAATGACACACCCAAGATTTTTACATTTTTAGACTCTGAAACATTGAGAAATGCAAACAGAAAAACTCCATTTTTTTTTTTTTTTTTAATATATTGTTTGTGTGTGTGTGATTTTGTTTATCCACTTTGAAGCTTAATTAATTCCTCTGCCTTCTGTTGAAAATTCTTGAAATTTTGCAGGAAGGTTTGCGTATTAGGGGTATTGATGATATTAAATTTTTTCAGTTAAAGGTTGAGGGGTGGGAAAATAGAGGGGCATCACTTGTCATATCTCCAAGTAGTGTTGGACTTAACGAAGATTTTACTTGTTATTAGCATTTGCAATTTTTTATAAAACTCATCTCTACCTTCAAAATTAAGCCTTTTGCCATTTTATAATAATTAGTAATGCACAATTTTATTTAAAAAAATTTTTATAACATGACTTCATGCACAGTTTTTAAAAGTTTGACTTGAAAAGTTATGTAACTTGTTGCTGGATTTTTGTATAATTTGGATTTGTTAAATACTGAGTAATTTGGCACTAGGGGTACGGGTACGGGCAAGAGAATGCCTATTAGGCACCATCTCTTATTAAATATAACAAATTAAATTAATATTTATTAATTAATTTAGAAAATTCTGGAAGAAAAGAATCTGTCTGGAATGGGATTCAAACCCTCAACTGCCACTTACAATCGACACCTTGAGTAACTAGTACGGTTATATCTAAAATTAAACATGTCTGGAAGTGAGGGATTGGATATAGGTTTTAATGTTTTAGTAATGTAACTGGCAATGCGTCCACACGATAACTTACAGTTGTGGGTTCAAGTTCCACTCTGGGCCAATTCTTTTTTTCCAGAATTTTCTAAATTACTTAAGTATTAGTTTATTTATAATTATTAAATTCAGTAAGAGATGGTGCCTAATGCCTACCTCTAATGCCAAATTTCTTTGTATTTAATAATTATTAGTAGCATTAATGTAGTCTAATTTAATCTGATAATTGTTTGGTTTTGACATAATAGTCTTCAGTTTGTAATAAACTTATTTTTTCATACTCAACTATTTGACTGTACTAGCTATTATACTCAACTATTTGAGTATAATGACTGAAATGTTTTGTCTGATATGTTAGACTATCTATTAATGGACCTAAATTAAACAAATAAACATAAAATGGATGAGTAGATGCTTATGTATTACACACCGTATGATGTTTACATACATTTAATGTTCAAATAACAAATACAACACAATCTCAATAATTCAACATATACGGGAGTGAGATGATGCCAGATTAAGATTATTATAATTCACATTACTTCCAATAATCAATGTGTAATCATTCAGAAAGACAATATTTGCTTGAATGGTATTTAACTAAATAATCAACCCCTAATTGCGATTTCCAGCACATAATAAACACAAATTTACTGCTCGAACGTTTTTGGCCGTCGTTTAGAGGCCCCCGTCGGGATTGAATACGTAAAAAGCGGTGCTATCATTTGAAAATTTCTATCTTTCGAACATCGCTGTGTTCCAACCATTTAAATATTTAAAAGGTGTTCGGTATGTTGTTTTTTTAAATGGTATTTGTACAATGTATTAATCAGAAACGTGTACAGAATAAATAGTAAATATGAAGGAAAGAAATCATATTTTACTATATTTTAGGGATCTCAAATTAATCGTTAAGTCTTTAAAATTTTCATTTGTCTTCTGTGTTTTGTCATCCAAGCATGCCGTTATTGTCAGTAATCATCTTGCCAATTTTGTAGTTTTCCACTGAATTCAGTGAGAAATTGAAGCAACCTCAAGAAATTTAGTGGGAAGTACAGTATTTCTGGTGGGAAATATCAGGAGACTGATTTTTTGTATTTATACATTATTGTTATAAAATATTGTACCTGTTTTTTGAATGGGGTCTAAGATGGTGAGCCTAACAATCTATAACATGCAATTTTTAGTAGGTGTTCAAATTTGGGAGAAACTGGAGTTTGAATTAGTACAAAGCTTGTCTATTATTTAGCAACATCTTGGTAATACCGAGAAGTTGACTAATATCAGATTACAGATGAGTTGAACTAGCAAATGGCTGGATTAAAGATTGTATACTATATTATGATTTAACAGATTATAAAAATGGTAAAATTTATTGTATAGACATATTATCCTGTGATAAATTAATAGCTATTATATACATAAACATATAATAACTTTGTATTTAAACATAAGCTAAGTAAACTTGATTTCTCTGACTTTAATTATGCGATTTTTGAATTATTCATATTATTTGGATCAAGTAGTGGAAGATTTGTCATTTCATGAAATTTAGTAATTATAATTATTAAAAACATCACCAAATGATCGACTTAAATCGAATGACAAATCGACTTTGGGCTATAACTCTGCTAACTTAATGATTAATACTAAGTAATTTGCTACTAGAGGTAGATGTTAGTTGCCATCTCTTAACTGAATTATTAATAATTTACAATTTTAATAATTTAAAATAATCTGGAAGAAATTATTTAAGGCGATCCTTTGGTGAGTTTCTATATACATATCTGGCTTTGTGCTTTTCTTTTAATTTTCTAAATTAAAAGAAAATAACAGTGAAAAGTGTGTTTGAATCACTTGGCTTTTGCATATTGGGCAGATATATCATCTAGATCAGTGATTCCCAACTGTGGGGGTAAGTGAAAAAAAATTAATAACGGCTGATGTTACTATACGAATATTTGGATTCTGCGTTGAAGCCTTTCGTGACGTCGTGGCAGTCAAGGCTTAGTTTTAAATGAAAATAAATATAATTATATCTGTGTCCTCTGTTATCCATTTTTTGATTTAAAAAAAACTTATTTATATGTAATTGTATAGCACTGATCAAGGTGCCACTGTGTGATGAACATGCGAAATAAAACTTAGGAAAATGGGCTGTGGGCTGCCAGTTTTCCTATGCAGGTCAAAAAAAGGATGGAAACCACTGATCTATATCACTATATTGAGTTTTGTACTCAGAGGTTACGTGTCATCTCTTACTATATATTTGATGTCATTGCTTACAAATCTAAATTAAAGCCAAAGGAATGCAATAATTGAGCTAGTTTAATGTTATCTTTTAGTAATTACTATAAAAAAATAAAAATGCTGCTTTACTGGAGTTTAAGAAGTTCAGATTTTTCTTCCTCCGACACATCACGTGGTTAAGTTTTGAAAATGATTTCTTGTTTGATGAAAGTGCTACTAAATAAATTTTTTGGTTATTTAAGCTCCAGTAAAGCAGCACTTTTTGCTTATTATTTGTATATTGTGGTGTTTTTCTCTCATTATATTATCACAGTGTTTGCTTATTTATTGTTTTTTATAATTTATTTTCTTAATATTCTAGGCTGGGGGTTGATATTACCGAACAAGAAGATTCGGATAGTAATAACGAAGAATCTAACGAAGAATTGTCATCTGACAGTATTAATGAAATAGGAGAGAAAAGTGAAGATAGTGAAAGGAGCCAAGATTCTGTACCACCTGTAAATAATTCTGTTTCATCTGAAGTTACAGATGCAAAGCCATCGTTTTCAAATGATACAGATCAGTGCAAAGAAAATATGACTTCTACCAAATCCACTTCTGGCAATTCTTTTGAATCTATTAATGTGAGTATACAGCATAAATATGTCTGGAAATAAATGTAAGGTTTATTTTTAAGTAATCAAAATAGAGAATTCAAATGGTCCTTATAACTTTTCATTGTAATGATTGGGTAGGAAGGATTAGCTGGTGACTATAAATAAGCCTATAATTTAACTGTATCTCTCTTATTGTTGTTACGTAATTATATGATGGTGACAAAAATTCAATAATGATTAAAATGATACTATTAAGAAACTGTTGACGTATAAGTAAGTTATTTAAAGTTTGCATACCAGGCTTCAATCTACACATTTACAAATTCTGACACCACGGAAAATTGCTTTAGGCTCAAGCTTGGTTTTCACATTACCAGAAAATGTTCCAGAAACAGAAATGTGATGTCCCTTCCTTTTGATTGAATGGATTCTGGATGAAGAGATTAAAAATACTTTTATTGCTCTATTCCATTATACGTTTCATTTTGATACTACACCAATTAGAGTTTGATATTGTGATGATATAATTTTTCTAACTGCTGGCAACGCTATTTGACAGCTTAGTTTTCAAATTAAATGGTGGGAGGTGACTGATTTTTAACTTTACATTCAAGTGAAAGATTTCATTTTGACGAGATATGCAGCATTATCAAAGTATTGTCATCTATTTTTTTTTGTTTTTGTTATTTTCCACAAGAGATTGTTGAGAAAGTCTGTGCTCTTTCTGGTGCAGTAAATATAGAACATAATAAGGACAGAAAAGCTTGTTTTGATTCTATTTTTGGTTTCCGCTAATGTGGAAATGAAGCATTAGACTCCATAGTCCTGCTATTTAGTTTATTGATCATTTTCTCCAATGGTTAAGTGAAGAGTTAAGATTTTCTAGATCAAGCTTGACTGCTATTCCTATAGTCCATATATATTGGACTATAGGCAGTCAAGCTTGATCTAGAATTTCCATGTTTTGTTACTTACCGTTTAGCAGAAACCTATCTTATGACGAATATAAATGTCAAATAAACAGGAAAAAGATCTTAAAGTTGAAGATTAAATTATATTTGTATCATCAAAAGTACTAGTTACATCACTGCCACGAATTTAAAACACCTTTTGTTACTTTCTTGGAATTATTAAATTAAATATTGGTTGTTCAGACTATGTTAAAACAAAAATAATAATGTAAACAAACAGCTTTTAAATTTTAATATTTTAGGATTTAAATGACTTGCTTATTTGAAGATTTTTCTCTATGTATATTACTATTAAGGTTTTGAGAAAAAAAAATGATTCTAAACTCAATTTAAAGTAAATAAATACAACAAAGAATAATTTTTATCTAACTAAATAAAGATGGAAAACTGGCCCAGTGTTGATTAAGCGCCGCTTCATTGTGCCAGTATACCAAATATAAATAACAACACGGTTTCGATTGTACCAAATAATTTTTATTATAGAAAATAAGTTATTTTTGGCCGTATTTATCAAATAAGACATCAAATGTCTTAATCAAATCTTGTCTATAATTGAAAAACTCTGAACGTTTAGTAACTAAAACTTTTACAGTCGACTTAACCTCATTTTTCAAGAATGGATATTCATCTGTTTTTCTAAATAAATTCTGGCACTGCATTCCTCCTTTTGCTTTAAAAGTTTAAAAATTGTGATATCCATCTCAAAATTTCACATTCAGTTTTATTTTTAACTTAAATTTCAGGATGCTAACATTCTTAAATGTAAAATTTTATCTATTCTGGTTTATTTCTTAGATGATTAACTGCTCGAAAATGGAAAAATTCATTCTTAATACCGAATTCTTTTTACTAATTTTATTTCTATCTTACCAGCAATTTAAATAACTTCACAAACTTTCAATTTTTAAAAGTAAAAGGGATAATGTGTATAATTTAAGAAAATATACAGATAACGTTATTTCAAGAATGTATGTCTGAGATAATGAAAAGGTTTGTCTGCAAAAAATTTTGATGTCCTATCTACAGTTTACTCTTGCTAGCAACTTGCTAACGTTCTAATAGACATAAACAGAAAAATTGCCTTTTTATGGAATGTATTTCACAAAAATACAAGGAAAACAATGTATTTATGAACAATTTATTGTCAGGAATGCAGTTCTGTTACTATGGAACTTTGGAAACAATATAAACAATAGAATGGAAATCTCTAAAACTGCTGTCGTCTTTACATTAACAAAAACCTCAAAATTATGGATTTAAAACAAAATAGCAGCACCAGCAGCACAAAACTAAAATTGACGTTATTAAAGGACCATAATGTTTTTTGTTTTTTGGGGAGGGTGGGAAATTCTGCGCATTTGTTTTTGTAGCAGCTATTTCTGTTTTGTCTTTTGTACTTGTTCGTATGCTTTCGTAGTAACAGAACTTTACTCCTGATGACAACAATTTGTGTTTGAGAGTACAAGAATATTAAAATTAACAGGAAAAAAAAATGCTGTCATTTGGCACAGAAATTTCTTAATGTTAAAAATACTAAGAATTTTATTTCAAAAATTCTTACTCAATAAACAGTTTGGTAAATGTTTTTGGTTGAATTCGTTGTTTTAAATTGAATGTGAAATGAATCTTTTCATAATTTACCTTAGTAATTATATAAGCCAGATGTTAAAAACAATCCAAGCAAGTAAAAGTCTTACGTAAATCATAAAATATTTTTAGATTTTCAATTTAATCTTTTTTAAATTTAAGCATATTTTGTTTTCCTTTAAGCCAGACAAAAGTTTTTGAATAAAGCTTATGTAACAGGAAGATATTAGGTTTCATAGTAAAATTATTTATTCATTTACATTTTTATCATTTAAAAAGTTTGTGTATTTGTACATAAATTTCCATGCAGTAACTGTTAGTTTTTGTTTCAAACAGTTGGAATTAATAAGTTAAAACTTTTAAAATGTTTGTTTAAAAACTTATATTTTCAAATGAAAGAACAAAATACTGAAAACATTACAAGACTTTCGGATTAAATGATGTAATAATACAATCTGAATGATAAACTTTATCAAAAAAATATAACATGCAAATCTTTTATTTGCTTTTCGGACGTTTGGGCATTAACGTTAACGGACGTACATGTTTTTGCAAGTAGGTTACGTCAGAAAGATGGGCTAGATGTATTTGAAATGTAATGGTGCTCCGGAAATTTTAGAACGCAAGTCTTTCTTTCAAAAGAAAGCATAAATTAAGATTAAAATTAATCAATGCTAATAATTCATGTACACCCAGGATTATTATTTAACTTAGAAATAATGAAGAACAATACAAAAAGTTCCAGTCTATTTAATTCAAGTCGGGGCTGATAGCAGACAGCTTGAAGATAAAATGACTAAAATCTTCGTATTTTATCTTCGTGTCTGTTATCGGTTCCCGACTGGAATTAGAAAGGCCGCAACTTGTTTGTTTCGTCTTCATTACTTAAAATTCAATGCTAACATTAGAATTAATTGATAGGTTTTTTCAGCAAACCGTTCGGAATAAGACTTCTGTATTTGTACCCGAGGTCTGTGCACTTTAACATTAAGAATACAACCCAACAGGAATAAGTAGTTTTGTTACCGAGTGCGATATTTAAGGAAAAGTTTAAATCATTACAAATTTGGGTGATTATATAAAGGACAACCCAAATTTAAAATGCTTTTATTAGAATTTTATTCTAATTTCAGAGAGGTTAAGAAGAATGTTTGTCTTTGAATTTATGGTAAATGCAATTTTTAAAAAGATTAGACAAAAATAGTGCATTTAACTATTTATTTTATGCTGGATTTGAATTTGAAACAATTCAAGTAAAGATTTATATTCTTAAAAACATCTTGTAATAAAACTAATACTGCAACATACCGCATCTGTTAATTTTATGACAACTATAAAATAGAATTTAATGCTTAATTGGAAGAGTTTGCGGTGGTAATCTTCTGATGAGCAATTCCAGAGTTGAAAATGATTAAGATTTCAGACATTAAACTAAAGAGCCGAGTCATTGTTTAGGTTAAATTCAGTAAAATTGCAATTAAAAGTGGGCTTAAAGTATCTTGTAAAATAATCTAGTTTTTTGGTTTGTATTTGTTGAGATTTTACTCGGATACTTAGGAAGATATTTTTATTACAAATTATTATTTTAGTTAGGAAGAATTTGGTTTGATCTTGCAACCTACATAAATCGAAAAGATGAGCTCTCCCTTCAAAGTTCATCAGTGATTTATTTATTCTTTTTCTTCCTAGAAAGCTTGTAGAGAGAAAAATTAGACTTAAATATTTCTACTTTTAATATTACTGATTGACCTAAGAATTTAATGGCTAATGGTCAGTGTGAATTCCAAGTATGTCCTAAATTTGCATGTAGGGTAGATGTACCAGTTTTGGCCAGTGTAGTACCAGTTCTGGCCAGAAAACAAATTTAACTTAAAAATATAATCACAAATGAAACAAACTTTTATTGTTAACAGTGTGAACAGTTAACAATAAAAGTTTGTTTCATTGGACAGATTTGAATATATGGTGATTATATTTTTAAGTTAAATTTGTTTTCTGGCCAGAACTGGTACACTGGCCAAAACTGGTACATCTACCCTATTGTTGAGTGAATTTCTTTATCACTTATGTGAGTGTTTTTATATTAATATCTCCATCTATACACTGCAACAAAATGGTATTTAAAAGTAAAAATTCTGTAAAGCTGGGATTAGTTTTTCTTTAGTTGTAATTATACACTAATTTTTTAAATAAGTTCTTACAGTTCTGTTTCCTGCACAGAGGATACAAATAATACGTTTATTCTGTTTTAAAGTTAGCATTCATCAAAAGCTCTCTTTACTCCTATATATTATCAAATCTCTATTGCTGTATTAATCATTAACATATACTTTTAGACTATGTATTTAATACTTTTCCTTCTTGACTTTAATAACAGTTTGGTGTCACAAGCTGCTGTCAGAGACTAATATTTTGGATCGGTTTCCACTCGGATCCATCACAAGAAAAAGATTTTATTTATTCTAAAGTGCTTTCCAGGATGAATTCGTCTCTCTCGATTTCCATAAGTATTCAATTTCCTTAATATGTGAGAAGCTATTTTTAGTTGATTATAAAACGAATTTACTACCATCCGACTGGTGCCAACGACATAGGGGTTAAAGTAGTCGCTAAAATTGTTTTTCTTCACAAATTTGCATCCCTAGTTAAATAACCGCTTTATGTTTATGCGAAATATCCAGTTCTAACTAGAAAATAAGATGCAAACAGCGTGTAATTATAGTTTTGAATGCGTGCTCTTTAAATAAATTGATAGTGTGACGTTTGATTGTAAGAATTTTGATCTCACGAAGAAAATTTCACTTGTATTTTCAGGATGTCCAACCCCTCGATTTAATGTCCTACAATAGCGTGGAGGAGCTGGAAACCCTAGGATTAGACCGCCTCAAATCTGCCCTCGTATCCCTTAATATGAAGTGTGGAGGTACCCTACAGCAGAGAGCCCAACGTTTGTGGTCAGTTCGAGGATTGGAACCCAGTCAGATTAGCCCTTCGTTGCTAGCTAAACCTCCGAAATCAAAGAAATGATATATACGTATATAGAATTATATATTACTACATAAGACTTTGTGTATACGAAATTTTAGTTTTGTAAAAATACATAATAAAAAAAATTATATCAAAAAAATTTCTAACAGAGGCTGCCATTACTGATTTAAAAGTACGACCAGCATCTACTGCCTCACTGTAAATAGCACTTCATGTAATCTGATTCGATTTATCTGTATAAATTTTAATCTTTGGTGTTTAATAAATTCCTTAAAAGGTAAAAGGACGTGGTATTTTTGGAAGGGAGGGAGAGAGAGAAACGGGCGTGAGAACGTGTAGAGGGAGGGGACCCAAAAAAAAAAAACCCTGCGAAGGGGAGGATACGTATGACATAAACAACGCGTTTAGCTTATCTCTGCAGAAATTGCTTCGTTTTGGATTTACGTAAGGTCGTTAAAGCTATATTAAGCAAAAGGAGATTTTAAAAAGCTGAAGCGTTGGTTTTGATTGTATTTTTTTGGATGCGCACGTTCGACATCTTTTAATGTTCCGATAAGAGTGTGTCCTTACAAGAATTAACGTATCATGAGAGAATGCTATTTTTGGTTCAGACATCATCGCACTTGACACACGTTAGTGTTGATTAGAAAAGTCTGTTCTAGTTCCTTCTAAAGGAGAAGTATGGCTCCGGGTTCATCTGGTCCCCTTCTTATACAAGTCGATTTCGAAGTTTTCGGGGACGTTCAAGGTAAACTTTATCTTTACGTTCTCTTCCAGTATCGGTGCTTATCTCGCTGTTACGCGTCACGCTATAAAGGGGGCGACATTTTGAAACTAAAGTGTTTTCTCTTACTTCAACGCGGATTTTTTTGGGTGTTGAACACGATCTTTGCAGTAAAATAGATTTTTTTTTTTGTTTTTTTAAATGTAAATATATAAAAAAGAAATTGAAATTAAAACTAGATTTTTCTACGGAATTTAACCATAGATATTTTTGAAATTCTGTCAAAATTCTAATTTTGTTTTTGATATTTCTTTAGTAGACTAGAACAAAAATTGGGTCAGAAATGGATCGAGATCATTTCAGAAATATTCTGGAACGTGTTCAAATTCTAGAATTAAAAAAGTTAAATTTATTATTATGTAATGAATGGGTGTTGTAATTGTAAAAAAATGATACTTTTTCCCCTTCTTTGCAGGTGTTTATTTCACTAAGGTAAGTTCTTTTTCTTGTGTTTAATTTAACGAATAGTATTTTAAATCACCCCTAACAACTATATATAGTAATTCTATATACGGGTAAGGTCTGACGTTGTTGAATAACTTCCGTTCCGTTGTCGGTCGCTAGAATAATTACGCTTGACACTATCAACGGTAGTGTTTCGCGATGACACAACCATTGTTTCAGATAATTGACGCGACGTCTAAACAAAGTTTAGCTGTTCTACCAATTCGGCACGTATCTAACAATTGTTTAACTGTAAACACTTAATCGCCATTTCTTTGATGAAATCCTTATAAAAACATGAACTTTTAAGTATTTAAGACATTTAATGATAAAATTTTCCAGTATGCCAAAGATATGTGCAACAGGTTGGGTCTGAAAGGATGGATTCGTATGAGTAAATGGGGTACAGTCGTTGGACAGATTCAAGGCGTGAAGGATAGAATAGATGAAATGTAATTCTTTTGTTTTTTTTTTAATTACGCATGCTGCATATAAGAATTCACAGGTTTAAATAGTGTTTCTTTTTTTGTAATTTATAGGGCTCTATGGCTGAGATTGCAGGGCAGTCCCGGTGCCAGGATAGATCAGTGTGATTTTCGCAACTGGCAGGTCATAGACACCATGGAGTATCGCCACTTTAACGTCCGCTTCTGATTATTTGTATACGGACAGAACCTGTGTAACACGTCCAGCTGAAGAAATAAAACTGTAATTTATGTAAATCAGTGCTTTGAAGTATAAGGAAAACGATACTAGAAGACATTCTTTACCACAGTTTATTCCCATTGTATAATTTACAATTACATATATCACAATACAATAATTTATATAACAGAGCAACAGCTTTGATAATATCACAATGCATAGCGTTTAGAAGTTTTGTTTTACCCACTTTTTTTTTTAACAAAATTCTTATTATTTTTTTTTCTTTTTGAGTTCGAATATCGAAAATACGATCCGTATCCCTCCAGCCTTCTAAATATATACAATCAACAATGGTTGTAACAATATATGTACATGAGTTTTTTTAGTGTAAACACTAACACAAAACTGGAGAGACGACCGCAGAAAATAGGATACTGTACAAATACATCCATAGATTTTTTTTCCTTGAAGAAGAAAATTCGTAAACTCGTACAAAAACACACTATCAGGTAACAATATCCTCGTTGCATCTTTGTAGAAAGTGTCAGCTCGCAGTTAAGAAGTGTTTTTTTTTTTTTTTTTCCTAACCCTCTTAAACCTAATTTTCAATTGTTTTCACTTATTAAAAATATAATTTTGAGATTTGTATAGTCGTTTTGTAAGAGTAGTGTACATTTTTACCTCCATTTGACGTCATTTTATACTAACCAATCACAAACAAGTACAGTAATGACGTAGAAATGTACACTATTCTGACAACACGAATGCTCCTTTGTGTTTTTTTTTTTTTTTTTTGCACCCTTTATAACTGATTGTTCCAATGCCTACTGAAGAGATTAATATTCTAGCAAATTTGCGTTAATTTTAGCATTTTTTTCTAACAAAAATTTGCTTGTTTTTCTTATAAATTTGTTCAATTTATTGCTTGCAGGTATCCACAACAGCCTTGTTTTTAACACAAACGTGTGTAGGAAATAAATGAAAACAACCGAATCGTGAGTTGATGTTCCTTTATAAAAGTCTTTGATTTAAAGGATTGTCTGTTTTCTAATCCGCACCATGCTTTACATTTTGTTAAAATAAACGTGAATTCGCACCATTTAAACACCTGCAGACTTAAAAAGAAGAAAGCACTTGACTTTTTGTTCATTGGGCACATCTAAACTGCAAATTGCAAAAAATGGGTCTTAAATCTAACTCTAGTGTGTGAATTTCTACAACATTTACACAAACAGCAAATGTATAGACAGGAATTTATAATTTTATTTCCTTAAATATAAAAACTTAAATCGTCGTATCATGCTTTTTTTTTATCACATTGTTAAACAGGATTTTTGCCATTGTCCAACATGTTTCTGGACAGCAGGACTTGTTAAGTCCTATTTTTTTTTTCAAACACAATTGAGCAGAATATCCAATTGTCTAAGCTATAAAATAATAAATTGGAATGTAAAAGATGCAAAATATTTTTATTTATATATTTTCTATATATATATAGATAAATAATTGAGCAAAAATATACATATATAATCAGGGTGGTAGTGATTTTTTTTTTTTTGGAAAGAGAGGAACTCCGAAACTTCATGAAAATAAAGTAAAATAACCCCTTCCTTAAGCAGCAGTGTTGCATTTTTAATAAAATAAGCAAAAAGAAATTAACTTTGCCATCTGCTAATTTATATTTTTATAAAATGACAAATGTATTTTTTGATGTTTAACATGATAACTTTTATAAAAGTTTAGAGATGATAAAAACACTTTTTTTTTTTTTTTTTTGGTTTGCTTTTATAAATATTTAAATATATATATATATAATAATATTAATTTATTTATTTTTATATACAAGTAATACTTTACTACATATAAATTTGAAAGTTTGATTTAAATTTTTTGTATGTAAAATGGATAAATTTGAGATCAAATATAGCTTTTTAAGTGGTTTAAAATCTGTTTTCTTTAAAAAATAATTGTTACTCGATAAATTATTAAGTGGTGATGTCTTTTTTTTTTTTTTTGGTTTTATTTAAGTAGTGGAACGTCGTTTGTGGCGCAGTTTTTGCTAATTAGAAACGAAACAAAGTGTCAAGTGTCAAACGAAACGTGTTGTGCGGGTGGTGCCGATTGTATAATGCCAAAAAAAGGTATGTTTTCGTACATATACACACAAACAAATACAAAGATACTGGCCCGTTTCGAGTGCTGTATGCATATCATTGATTGTTATCAATCCGTGAATGGGTATTTTGTTCACTTTATACTAGAAACAACACACAGAAACCGAAACAACAACAGTAACAACAAAAGAAACATTACAATCGATCGGTAGTAAAATTAATTATATACAGTTATTTGCAGCATAAATTGTCATTAGAGGATAACGAGAAATAAATAATGCGACTTTAATATGTTCTGTTGATGAATTTTGTTGCATTGCAGACTCTCTGGGTAAAAATTTTTGTTCTTTTCTGTAAAGAGAGAGAGAGAAAAAAAAGGACAAATTTTATAAAAAATCTAATCAGAGCGCGCAAATATGTGTCATTAACTATGGAGTAAATTGTCCCATTTCGAGAAAATTAGAATAATTTTCAAGGGAATTCGGATCCTTGGCTGATGACCATCTTTAATTAAACAAAAAGTGTTTCTAACTTAAATTCCCCGATTTTGAATACCTTTCACAATTCGTTTTGTTTGAAAATTATACACTTGTACAGTACATCCAATTGAAGCCGCTAATGACAGTTTACTTATGAAAAACGGTAAGAATGACGTCAAATTGACGCAATAATGTGCATTATTCAGACAAAACGAATTCATCTCTTTTGTATCAATAACACTGAAGTCCTGCTGTTATTGCTTAAGTTTAATAATACTTTATATATAATGATATCATTAAATTAGTTTTACTACTAACCTAGAACGAATGTATTCAAATATTTCAGTAAGCGCTGAACAAATTATCCAATAAAAAGGCACGTTAGATAAATACAAATCGAACAATTAAACTGTGTGCTTTCATTACAAACGACTGGGAACGGAATCAAGAGAAGCATTTGATAAAGGTAAGTTCATGTTCAGTAGTAATTATTAACCAATACGCTTCTTTAGCCTGTATAAATCTTATAGACCAGTCAATTGTTACGGTATTGTGATATGGGATCAAGACTTGGAAATTCATTAATAACGATATACAGGGTGACCATATCAGGCAAGAACCATCAAGATATCTCCTAATTTGATAGGTAATATTATTCAAGACATGGTGGAATATTCCATGAAGTTGGTTAAGGTGCCAGCCTTCGCTCTGGAGCATCCAGAATCGAATTTGGGCACACCATCTACGAACGATTTACAGGGAGTTGTCACCATCCCTCACAAGCCAACAGCTCTGCTGTTGGCCTGCCAGAATGAATGAAGGATATGATTAAATAGGATCTCTTAGTTCCCATAGGATAGAGTTGGGGAAAAAAATATATTAGGTGACAATCCCACATAGAATAACTAGAACTAATGACACTTGGTGCCAAAAATATCCATGACTAATTCCTCGGAAATGGGTGTGCTTATCAGAATTTCTATTACGATGATTTAATAATTACAAGTGTCCTATTATTATAATGATGATTCCTAATGAAACAGTTGATGACCATGTAATTAAACGTCTAATAATAGGTATCTAGTTATTGGATGCTATTATTAGTAGTAATTGCGGATTTCAATATCATTACTTACCATAGTTTTTTTTTTCATAATGTGATCTCTTCGTTAAAAGATATACTGTTAAGAAACGCGCTAGAATTTGTGTCGTATTCCTTTGCTGCTTTGTTACACTTCTCTTCGAATTCCTCTTGCAACTTCACATCGGTCTAAGAACATAAATTACTGTAAATAACAGTGTAGATAGGGGTTGGTCCAAAAGTAGGTTCGTGCGAGCACCTAACTGGTTAATGTTACCTTAGGTGTCAAGATGGCAGCTCGTCTCTGATTCCAGCAAGGAAACAGTGGGACGAGCCGCCATCTTGGCACCTAAGGTAACATTAATCACCTAACTTTTGGGCCACCCTAGATTATTTTAAATAAATTTTTTCTAATTTCTTACTTGTGCCTTCTCCTCTTCAACCTTTTTCTGGATATCTAAATGCTGTCTTTCCAAATCATTGACTTTCTTGTCTAAAATGCTGTTAATCTGTTTTTTTAAACAATACAGTTAATAATGTGTGGAAATTCAACGAAAATATAGCAAAAAAATTTTTTTTCTTTTTCTAATACCCTTTGTCTCTCTGTTACGGCTTGCTCGATCAATTTTTGATGTAATTCCCTCTTTATTCTAATAAAAAAAGGGGGGAGTGTAAAGAAGTGACTGAAGTGGTTTAAATCTAAAGAAACACTTGATTTTCTCAATTACAAACCTGGATAATTCGTTCTTATCCGTGTGTTTCTTACTTAATGTTTTCATTTCTTCTTTCGTTTGTATCTCTAATCGCTTCATGAGTTCCCCTACTTCTCTGCAAAGTGTAACGAAAGTTTTAATACATAGAATTCCTACTGTTTAGCACTGATAATCGAATACAAGTAACGCCTTACCTATCGTGAAGACCCTTCAGATAATCGAGTTGCGCTTTCTGTGAAGTCTGCATAGCTTTATCGATAGCGGTGTATATCTGGAAAGTTCAAGTGTTGGGGGTTACACTGTGTCAAGCTCTTGAACGCGAAGCAAAACTCGAACCTCTTACTCACTGTTTCGTTATACTTTTTGCTCAACTCCATTTCGATGCGGAATTGTTCTTTGTTTATTGCTAGCATCGTTTGTTTGTAATCTTTTTGTAGGTCCTCCATCTGAAACGAAGATGATCGTCTATTCAATTTATTATTTTAATATAGTAGGCCCAGACTTAAGCGTATTTGTAGGTAAACGTATAGACCCAGATCTAACAAGTGCCCATAAAATTTCGTTCGTTTATTCGTAAATGTGATAATCCTGATTCAATTTTTGTGCCCTGGGCTCTGTTGCATAAAACGCTTGTAGTAGTTACAAGTATTTACAAGCAATTTTTATGCAACAGGGCCTTAAGTTTCCTTAATCCGACAATGATGATCACCTTTTTCTGTTGATCTTCCGTTGCATTCTCTTCGAGTTCTCTCTTGTTCTTGTGCTTCAGGATTCGACTGTGGAAACAGAAGATCGAATTGTAAGAAAAGGATGCAAACTTAAAGCAAAAAAAGAGAAAATTTACTACCTAAAATGGCGACTTATAAAAGATTTCTGTTGTTCGTACGGTTTGGCGAGTTTGTCCTCCTTAATTCGATACAATTGCTTTTCTTTTTCTCTTAACTGTTTAACGAACCCCAATTAGTTTATCTGTGTTTATTTTATCCACACGTTTAATCGGTTTTAATAATACCTTTTCGTGTTTTTTCCTCAGCATCTGTAGATCATTCTCTAATTTGGCCATGACCTTTTGCACTAGTTTGTGCTCTTTAATTTTATCGATGCTCTCGGCCATAATGTCAGCTTCCGGAGATTCTGAAACAGAAAAGATTTAATCCGATTACATTGTCTTACAACATAAATCAGTTTTTAACGACGTGAGGAAAGTATAATAAAGAGCATTACCCAGTAAAGATAACGTCTTGCCCTGAATATTGTCCTCGGGTAAACTCCTTATTGACTGTGTCATGTTCTCTGGAGACGAGAGGAAGGAAGGATGCAAATTTGTGGATAATTAAGTAAAAATTCGAGTAAAATTAAAATTGCTAATTCTTACTTCCTGCTGTTTCCTGCCTTTTCAGAGGTGGCAAAAATACGGGAGAAGTGCTTCCGGCTATTGGCATGTTTGTCTGTATGTTTCCATTGATTGCACTGTACTTCGATGGTTCCGTCTCTGCGTTATCATCTTTGAAGGAGCTCGATCTAGTTTTGTCTTCGCTATTTTTATTCGAATCCGATTTTGTTGGCGCTTTTGTGGGTTTGCTGATTTCTGTAGACTGAAATTTTCAATATTATTGAGTTTAATTGTATACCAAAAAAGTTCGGGATTTGTTATTATTACGCTTACTTCGTCAACGTCATCCGTTAATGCCATCAGCTGTTGAGCGTGCTTTTCTACCATCGACTGATACGCTATAGGATTAGCTAATGCATCTGCTAGTTCTGTTTGCATAAAACAAAAACCGGTTGGTTCGGCTAGAAAGTCTATGTTCGTAATTAAGAACAGAACCTACCCGATAATCCATCTGGAATGTAATCCTTCACCACAACGTAAACGAATAACGTTGGTAACGTCAATGGCTGTCCCGATTCGTTTCTTAAAGAGACATGCCTATAACCTAAAGATGTCATTTAGTCAAAAAATGCTGCATAGTTGATACAATGATTGGAGTAAGTACCTGGACGTAATCCGCAGACGGGCAACACCCTGTGTCCCAGGAATCTGCCGTTGTCTTCATAAACTGCGATCCGGATGATTGCAAGATCTGGCAACACAACCTGTAGAAAAACACGATTTTTTTCACGAAAATGTCATATTTTTCTAGAATTTTTTCTGCATACATTTCGGAAATCTTACCTTTTTGAAAACAAAAGGGTCCTCATCGTATACGGGGTTTAAACCATTCGCTGGAACGGTTTTGGTTCGGAACCTCCTGCGAACGGTATCAGCTGGTAAACCATACATATCAACTTCCACGTAGGTGCCAACCCTCTTATCAGACAGAAACTGACCAGATATTATCTGAAAAATTTAAGCAAGTTGCTTTGGAGTAATTTAGCTTTACCACACTTGTAACTCGTGAAGAATGGATAGCAAATTTCGGATATCCGGGAAACATTTTAAAAAAGAAGCGTGAAAACTTGCATGTAACTTACTTTAACTGATACTGTCCCAGCAATAATCCCATCCACTGTAGATTCCGTGAAAGGATCGAATTTCCTATCCGTTCGCCTCATAAAATCCGGTTTCAAGAGGAACCCACTTCTTCCATTGTATTCGAATATGCCCAAATTTAATTGCATGGCCAAGTCTAAAAGCGTTTAAGTGTCTTAGCGATACGGGATTAAAAGTGTACATTAAATAAAAACATGTCTGGATACCTTACCTAATGTTTGGTAGTTTAATGCCACCAATTGGCATCCGGCATTCCAGAATACCTGTAGAGAGAGAAACGTATAAATCGTCTTATAATTGGTTAATTTAGTTTTTAAAATGCTACCTGAGGCATATAATTGCTGGAGTCTACTCGAGTTCCTTTAGGATATATCCTGCTCAACTGACGTTTGTTATAACTTGTATGTTAAAGTCATTATAGTCCCCACAGAAAATGCAAAATTATATAAACCATTGTTGACGATTGGAACAGATTTCCCGTGATATGTTCGCCATTACTTTTGTTTCTTTAAACATCGCCTTCAACTTACACACTTAATGAGGAGGAAGATGGTTTGTGGCACTAAGTGACTTTCTTACAGGGATTACAAGTAAGTCTGACACTATTTCGGGTCACAACGTCTCGCTCACGTCTAGTAAGACCTCACTGTGACCTGCAATGGTATCAGACCCACTTATAACGAATGGGGGTTAAATATGAACGATAATTGATGGAGTGAGGCAATGCAACACTTAGAGACCAATTGCTAGATCATCCAAGTGTTAGATACGTGAAGAAAAACCGGAAAACTCAGTCCTTTAGTGAGAAACACAATAATTTTAAATTCTACATCAAAGGATACTTTACAAATTCGACAGGATGTTCCTTAAGTAAATTAGTCGCTTGAGTTTCTACAAAGGAAGATATTTCGTAACTTCTGTTCCTTTCTAAATGATTAAAGAGGAGATTAGATATTTAACAGTGTTTACGAAGTTAAATCATCTGTTCAATGACAGAAACGTACTTTCTGCATGCTCGAAACTGTGGAATCGTACAGGTTGGATGTAGTTGACTAGTGCAGACATTTCAGCCGAACCTTTCTCTACTGCTCCCTACAGGGAAACAAACAATTTTTATTATTACATAAGACATTATATCTTGTTAAATATTAACATTCTAACCTCTTCGGATTTCTCTTGCACATCGTCGTCATCAGAAGAGATCTCGCTGTCCGACTCATCTATATCGCAGACTATATTTGTACTCTTCCCTTGTATCTGCATTTCGTTACTCTGTTCGTTAACCCCGTTTGTTGTTTGGTTTTCGTCGCCACCAGCCGAAAGCATGGTTTTTTCGGGAGTCAGTGACAATTCGCTCTCTTCGTCTGCATATAATCTTCTCGCTGACAGACGGACAAAAATTAATATTCGAAAGATACGAGACAAAAATTACTTTTGTTTTTCCTCCGATACTCACCCGAAGAATGCTGTTTCTTATTTTTGATGATGATTTTTCTTAATAATTGATTAGGAGAGGGTAAAGGTTGACCAGGTTTTAACTGGAATTAATAATAATTTATTAATTTTCGTTCGTTAAAAAAATTACCAAATTTAAGGAAATGTTTGTAGTATTTACTTGATTAGTCGATAATGGTTCGAGTAAGAGCATGTCTCCGAATATTTTTCTACAGTAAGAAGCTATTTTTGCTTGCTGCCTTGTTCTAGAATTAAACAAATTAATTATTTTTCTCTGTCATCGTGTTATAAGATTTTTTGGGTGTAGAAAACGGAAACACTCGTTCCGCACTTCAACAGTACACAGTCACTGGCGGAAACACAAAATGGCCATTGTTCGTAGTATATTCTGTATACTCAAAAGAGTGATCGCTGCTTAGAGTTGGCCTTTATTGGAGGTTCGACCGTGTATGCTTTTTAAGTGTTTCAAAGTACTTAATCTGCCGCATTTGCATCAAATTTTGAATCACCGGATGAAGCGAAAGTGCTCAGAATGTCTATTGTCAGTGTTGTGTGTAACAACACCCAGAAAGATGAGGCGGTTAAGGTGTCAGTCTATAACTCTAGTGGGTGCAAAATGAAATAGAATCTGGAGGAGCAACTCATCGGAAGTTTTTAATGGGCAATCGGGGCGCGTCCCATTGTGGTCCTGGTCAAACCCGCACTGGGTACGAGGAGAAAAGGCTCTCTTATTGCCCGCAGGGCAGAAAGAACTAAAAACTAAAAAAAATTCATCATTGACTATAGAAGTACGGAATATAAGTTTCGGTTTTCCACAGTAAAAGGTCCGTATATTTAGGAAATTTGGCAATTAAACTCTATAAAAAATGATTCCGAGATTAACTTACGAACAATGGTTTTCAAACGATAGAATCACGGGATAGTCCGACGTTTTAAATGCACAATCCGCAATGGCTTCTAACACTTCCTACAATTGCATGGATCGTTTTTAAATTAATTGAGATACTTGAAATTTTATAAATTACAGAAGATATCATTCAATCAAATTACCTTAAGTAAAATTTCGGTTACAACCGTAAATCCGTGAGTTATGATTGGTTCCTCGTCCGAATTTCGACCATTCCAGCAGTCTAGTTCAACACAACGACATCCTGCTAGTAAGCACTGGCGATAGATTTCCACTGAAGATTTTCCCGTTAGTTGATGACCTTAAAATTTCCAAAAATTCATTTTATAAGGGGCTAAATTTTGCATATTAATTAATAGAAGCGTTTATTCTTCAAAAGAACAGGGAGATGGATAGATCTCCATTGTAAATAGGGAGATCTAACGACGTATTTCTAGTATAGTGTGTATCTTATAGTATCTTAGAGAATAATTGTAACATTTACCTGTTAAGTAAGTGTTGTGTGAAGAGTTGATAAAATAATGACTTAAAGGTTGGTCCATGTCTAAATTCAAATCGAATTTTTCGGGTGCCACAATGGGGTTATCGTCGCTCATCAGATACCTCAGAAAACCGTCGATAGTCATTATACCTAGAAAAGATTTTAGAGATGTTAATTCAGTAATCTTACAGAAATATCGGCATTAAAAATGGAAGCTAAGAGAAGTAGAATTTTATGCTCCAGTTGCAGAAACTAATTCTAGAATAAGCCACGAATTGTAGGGATAAATCATCATCTACGCCAACTAATTATTGTCTTACGCAAGCATTTGCTTAAATTCTAGAGCAAATTAGAATTCTAGAACTAGTCATACAATTTAGTCTTAACTAGTGCTTAAGAATTGGGTAGCACATAAGTTGATTTTCAATTCTCGCAAGATAAGTGAATTATTCAAGAGTAAATGGACATTGGTGTTATGAAAACTAGAAAAAAAAATCAGATTCGTTTTCAACACACTATGATGATGATTGAAGTCCACATGAAGTCTTCTATTGCCCACAGTTTTTTAAAATTCCATTATATTTTTTTTATTTTTTGCATAAAAATGGCTCTTGGACATTTTGTTACTGTTGTTTGAGTAAAATATAAGGAGGATACACTCAATTCTGCTGTTTTTTTTTTTTTTCTTGCAGAACGCTCAAAGATTCCCTTCAAACACTGTTGATTTAATAATTGTATTCATAAATTCATTATTAAACCGGAAGACATTACCTTTCTGGGCGTAATTCTTATTAGGTTCGTATTCATTAATAATATCACGAGCACGAGCTGGATTGGCATAAGGATACAGAATCTCATTTAGACGAGGATCTCTTTGTTCTTTGTTGAGGAATTCTACTAATTGGTCCACCGTCATCCCCTTTTTCTTGTTCCCTCCGCATCTGTAACAAAAAATTTTCAATTTTTAGATAGAAACGCTCGAGCTTTTTCAAATTTTTCTATCTTAAAAATGGCGATGATGATGTAAAAAAAAAGAGATAATTATTTTGTATTGTGTTATTACTGAATGGTCTCTTTTCTTTATTTCCTCCCTCCCTTCTCATTATCACTTACGGTATTGAAGTCTGTCCCCCCTTTTTCTGCTTTATTATTTGTATAACAGTGAGGACATCGACAATAGAAAGCGGGGAAGTTATTAAATGGGATAAGATGCTATTGAGAAGTATTGGAGTCGAAATTTTCATCGAATTAAAAAACATTGAATGAAGTAAATTAACTCTTCTCATTAGAAAAACTATGTTAAAACTCTATTTATTTAAGGAGGAGGACGGGGAAAAAATAAACACTGTTTACTTAATGGCGCGAAACAATACGCGCATTTCTAGGAGACAATCGACGATTAACATCACAATGGAGTCAGTACGAAACAATTAGCTTAATAGAATGCAAAGTTTTAGTTGCAACTTATCATTTAATGGCAAAATTAAATTGTTTCCGCCTGAATTTGCAATTTAAATTTTTCTATGAAGTGTAGATGATTTTGTATATCGTTAACGTACTATCTTTGATATGTCTTTCGACATAAATTACACAATTATCTCTATTTTTTTTCTTTTACAAATGTTTATTATTTAGAGACTATTGTTATTTTATTAGTGTGTTAATATATACAGCAGACAAACAAAAATAATTACGAACAGAGCAGACATTGCGAGCACAGGCCTGTGCTTGCAGCTATTTGCTATACACTAGTCGCAACTGTTGTTCTGTTTGCATATTGTGATTGTCTGTACATTAAACGGAACAATAGTTGCGAGCACAGTATATACACACCAACATAATATACATACAACAACACAGTTGCCAGCGCAGTGCACAAAGAGAAAGCGATATAAGATATACAAGTATATATAAGTTAGAATAAATACTATGAATAAGAATATACAAATAGCTGTGTTCATACTTATTTGCATACAATCAGATTCGATTAAAATGGGGTAAAATACAAACTTATGACAAATTTTTATAATTTTTTTATCTAAAATAACACCGATGTACACATAAACAAATTGTTTTGGGAAATTGCAGGCTTACGATAGAACAATTTTTAATATATATATATATATGTATATAACGAACTCTTCTGGTAATCATTAAGTGTTAAATTAACGGGATATACGTCATTAGATATTAATTTACAAGATAAAAATATAAATTTTAATTATAAATCATTAGACTTTTTTAAAAGTAATTTAAAAATTTTATGCGACTTTCCTTTTTACAGACTTAATTAAACTTGAAGGAAAAAAACTTTTTATAACGTGAAATCTGGTAATAAATATTCCAGAATATTTGGAATTTTAGATGCATAAAACATAACTGAAATATAAACAAGCATTAGTAATAACGAATTTAAAACACAGAAAGATACAAGAAACTTCCCAATTAAAACACGGGCGAACAGGAGAAACGTCACAATGTTAGAATTATTAAGGAAAATTTTTAAATTGTTTCAACTATTAGACAATTTAAAGGATATTTCACCTGTGTTAGGAAATTCAAACAAGAAATAAATTATGGCCATCACCTTTTATATTAAAGAAAATTTACGCAGGAAAAAACACTAGGCGATCTGTTTCCTTGTTTAATTTTTATAAAATACTTTAACCAATACAACTGGTGTAGAATTCAAAACAACTCTAAAGAAATATTACCATTTATATATACGACTATTTATTCAAAATTTAATTTAAGTATATAGCATAGAGACGTCAACGACGGGATAAGGGATTTACTGCCAACGAATACATTAAAATAAATCAATAAATTTCATAGCTGTTTAGATAAGATAAAACTCTCCAGCATTTTCTCTAGTATTAATCAATAGAACAAATGCTTATACCGGGATTAAGTCATTCTACCTTTTACAATTGTTACTGTAAACATTTGGATGAATTTATTTTATAGAACAATTTATAACACGCTTCCGAAAGATTTTACTTTAAAAGTAATTATCCTGCCATATTCGTGTGGAATTGTGATTTAAAATGTTAGATATTACGGCGAGCGAGGAGAAAATTAATGAGGTTAAGAATAGATGTAGTTGTTTTACATTATTAGAAACTCTGGCTCGTTTTTATACGTTAAATGAAAATATTTTTGAAATGTTTATCGTAAATTTAGAACAGTTAAAGCGCAGGTGGCGCAACTGTCGGGGCAGGGACGTAAATAGGTGGCGCCACGGACGTGTACAAGTAGCGCCACCTTTGAGCAAAGACAATAGCAAGAAAGTACACGTCGTAACGAGAAAACCGTCATAAAGAGTCAGCTTATTTCCACACGTTCAGTGTTATAAATCGAGATTACGCCCATGAAAATGTTTTTAAATTACATAATATGACACAAGTTGACAAAAAGGTATTAAATACTGCAATTCAATCGCGATAGAAAATTCTATATATATACGGCATAAAGCCAGAGATGTATTAAACAATTGTACACTGTTGTATTTTAAAATTAAATAAATAAATAAAAGTGTAACTTACGTGGATTCAAATATAGCATCGACCTCCTCCCTACCCACTAGATGAGCGTAGATATTCATAAACGAATCAAAAGTGAATTTTTCAGGAGATATCACGTCATTCTGAAAGATTCGAAGAATTTTTCACGAAAATTTCACAACATATCGCACACGAAATGCCCAATTAAGGGATTACACTAATCAAACAACCATTAACTAATCAGATAAACGGTGATTAGCGAGTTCCGGATGCTTAACTTCCATTTTAATATTCATGCCTTACCATTATTAACTAACATTTAAATTGCCATTAATCTAGGAGTAATTAAAATTAAACTTACCTTTCCAATTGGTAGATTGCATGCCTCTAAAGCCTTCTCTACACGTTTTTTATCGTCCTTGTGTGAAGCGAATAATCTAATAACACTAGAAAATAATAAAGAATTGTAAATATTTCAACGTAATTACACCAAAGAGACAGATAATTCTAAGTTTTTGGATCTCTAATCAATTATTTAGTAGTATAGTAATCTATATATCAAGTCGCAGGTACCGTACGTTCGGGCAGCCATCTTGTAATTCTTTAAACAGGGAGGAAAAAATAAATGAAGAGCAACAAGTATATAAAGTCTAGACACTTTAAATTTTTTTTATTTTCTAGGCTAAACAGATATTCATTTAATTAAATTTAATCTTTTGATAAACGTTGGAGGGGTGTAAATCCATTACGTTAGCATCGAACGACGGGGGGAAGTATTCATTTCCGAGATGGACTGTAATTTTATAAAAAGAGCATGGCTTAAATTTAGGAAATCTGTATTTTATCACGATTCAGAAAAAAAAGTATTTTACACTGTAGAAGAGAATTTCCATATATTTTTGGTGTTAGGAAGAAGAAAATAGGGCATAAAAGCGTATAGATTTATGTAAAATAGTAAAATGCGTGCGTTTTTACTATAAGAGGGTGATTTAAGCGCTAAATTCATTCTCAAAGAAGCGTACAAATGAAACTTAAAAAGATATATAAAGTTTTAGGCAGCAGATTGTAGAAAAGAGGGAGACAGGATATAATAAAAGGGTATCGTAGATTATGCAAGAAGCTTCAATCTATGATTCAACGTTGGATCAGTGCTTCCATAAGGTCGCGCTTTTTTATATTTGCAGAATAGGCTGGATAGTAGTCGCAAGCTTTCGGTTATTTGGTGATAATGAAATTTAGGGCCCCCTCGGGGTATTACGAAAAATATAACCAGATGAAAAAGGGGGCACGTGCTCCAAGTGCCTCGATGTACGGGCGCTCCTGGTAGTAAACAGCAATGACGTGGTATCTATGCGCTAATTATGACCATAAAACTACGATTAGTTTCACTCACTAGTGACAGAGTGGATTAGAATGTGACTACGCGGACACGAATTTAGTAGCAAGCGACTAGTGAGAGAGAATTTCTGGCTCTCGCAAATATATGACAGGCTTTGATATTTATCGCGTCTCGCCTTTTCTCGCTGATTACTGCGCACGAGTAGAAGATGGCTTCGCATATCTTTCATCTATTGTATATATAAAAAGATTTATTATAATTTTATAATTTGCTAATAAAAGTTCCCTTTATGCTTTCGCTGTTTCCAGAGAGAGGAGGAACGTCGTATTTTCGTTTTCTTTTTGTGTATTCTTTATAAATATCTTGTGTGTTTCTAATAACAAAAAGGTTTTTCTTCGTTAGTAGTAATCATGGTAGTCGAATCATTTTGATTTTTACTTCCATGCGGTGCAATAATTCACCCTTCCCTATGAAGAATTCAACGCGAACAGCGACGTCGTCGTCTCCATGCCACTTTCTCCCGTTCGCTCGCATTGGTGTAGTCGTACTGTACTTAACGAAAGCGAGAAACGCCGTCACCTATTCTCGCTCGGTCGCTCGCGTCAGCATAGTAACTACTAAATATACTGGTCGTGGGTTCGCGCCTGACCGTCAGGTGGGCCACGTGGAGTTTTTCGGGATTTCTTCACGTGTTTAACACTTAAGTAGATGCCACTTTCTCATAAACATTCTTCGGGAGACACTGCGTTGGCAGATCGCCCGTATGTTGCATTGCCTCATCTCGTCAATCCAATCCAATGATTAGCGCCATAAATTCCAGACCATTTCCTTATTTAATAAAATCACGGATCACGAATCGATGACATCAATAATTTAAAAAAAAAATTAAAATAAAATAAAATCTCAGTTAATAATTTGTTTTTTAACTTTACATTAGGCTATACTTTGCTTTAAAAATACATAAGAATTTTATTTATTTTATAGTCAACCCGTCTTACACAAATTTTCCAGACTAATTAAGTTGTTGTTTCTAAATCACTTCACAAACCAATCAGCGTGAAGATAGGCAAACTTCCAACCAATCGGTGTTGGGATAATCGGATTTATAACCAATCAACATTGAGAAAAACAAATGTTTAAAATTTAAAGTGATCTAACGAATATTTTTCTTACAAGCTTAATAACGCTCATATAAATCTAAATTTGAAGCTTATAGCAACGAATTTTAATTGATTTTATCTTAAAATACTGATGAATTTATTATTTATTAAAATTGTTCAACTTCAACTTATAAATTTTACTAAATTCAATTATTCCGCTAAGAAACTGAAACAGATATATCTCTTGCTGATAAAATATAAATATTTATAGAATAAAATATGTTTAGTTTAAATTAAGACGAGATGGAAGGGAGGTAAAACTTCATCTCTCTCCTTTATTTCTATATTTATATATATATATATACACGAGTACATAAAACTTTAATGAAATGTCTACATCCTCCTAAATTGGTATAAATGCAATCTTGTTTTTGTATGTTAAAAAAAAAAGGAGAAATTACTTTTTAGAATGAATTATTCTCGGAAATTAATTAATTAATTAATTAAACAATACGGAAAAATCTTGACAGACCAAAAGAAGTTATAAAATGCTGATAATTTTTTTAATCAAAATTCTTGTAATACACGCCGTTTTTTATGGTAATTTTTCATGTATTACACGAATTTTTGAGGGAAGAAAATTAAAATGAAGTGGGAAAGAGATTGATAGTCGGTAGGGATTTTTTCTGCGGAGAATAAGAAACTATTTTGAGAATATTACACATACAAATAAGTCTTTAGCGGTGCTTGGTCCTTATGAAAGAATTTATATAGCCCATAAAATTATTAATGTTAAGCATTAATTGATTATATCCTATTTTTAAATAAACAAAGCATGCAAGAAAAGCAGAATTTCCTTTGTTAACTGTCTTTTAGAAGACGTAACACTTGATAAAAACCTCAATTTTTAGTGTTGTTTTTATTGTGACGTGTGTGGTATAACAATAACAAACAATCTACATAAATTAAAATATTTTTTCAAATTTACGTATGCCGAAGAGTGAATGTCACACGTGTTTTATTGCTCTATTTCTTCATCCCGCAACACACAAGAAATGATAATGTAATTAAATCGAATCACGTATCCAATGATTTACTGCACACCCCGACATATCCTGTGTGGCTTATCTGTGGAGCCAATACTATTTCCCACCCCTCTACTGTCCGCCTTTCTAGGGGTTTGTTTGTAATTCTACTGTCGTCTCCAACAATAAGGTTACGTTATCTTGCTTCAATTAAACTGAATAAAATTTCTGAAAATTCGATTTAAAGCCTGTCAATTGTATAGAAACGAGGAGGAAGATGGAAGGGCGTGTAATATTACTGTTATTTTATTAAATATTTAGCAATGTTTACAGATTTTTAAATACATCTGTATTTAAGCTCATCCATTTCTGCACTCGCTACAGTAGTGAAATTAAAATGGGAATTGATGCAATTACTACTAAAATGGTAAAATTCCTTGGAGAATAGCAAACAAATCTCTCTCTAATACCCAAATTATGAAAATTTATTGTTCCTCGTAAATTATTGTTACCGTTACAACAAAAATTAATTTCTTAAATCCAGACGTGGAATTTACTCTAAAGTACATTTTAAAGCTTAGTTAGAAGGGAAATGCCCATTAAATTTAGTTTTCGTGATTTGTTTAACCCGCGATTTTTTCTTTTTTCTTCTTCTCTTCCCTGTCATACACACACGCTAGGGAAATAATGGAAGAGATACTTACTTACCCATTCTTTCGAGTGGGTAAGGGGTGTAAAATTAGAAAATGGCGACCCTCAATCCTCTTGATGGAAGTTCGAAGTTAACTTCAATCTCGGTACATGTTATAATTCATTAACAATCGACATAAATTTTGTTTGAAACTTCGCTAAACTTTCTATTTTTGTTAAGAGGTTTCGAGTGGGCACTCGAGATTTATAAAATTAAAGTTCATTTGGCTTTCGTATACAAGTGACATTTTATTTATGTTACTCCCGTCGAAAATGACTCGTTCCTCTATACAATATGCAAACCTCTAACAAGCGACCATTTTCTGAACAAATATAACCTCCCAACAACGGCCATTTTTTCCGTCAGTGGCTGTTGTTTACAAGTTTATCTATAATTCATAGAGAGGTGGTCAAAGAGGAAGACGATGAGAGAAGGAAGAAACAAGAGAAAGGGGGAAGACGAGGAGGAAGCCATGCCGGTCATCTAAGGCTGTTCTAAGAAAGATTTTTGAATTAGAATCACGTGACTTACGATCCGAACCGGAAATCCGTATATAGTTAATCGAAGCCTCCTGCCTCTAAGCTTTCCTTATCCGGTTTCGTCTTACATCTATATAACATCGTTCTCGAGATTAAGGAAGGACAGACAGTGGGAATTTATCGGTCTACAGTTTTTAAAAATTGCAGCCCAATTACTTCATTTCTCATCCTACTCCTTTAAAGCTTCGTTTAATTTACAACCTATAAAACACTAACCCTGGTAAATATTTTACGTCTTTACATAAAAATTAGAAGCGGGAGGAAGGTAAAAATAAAAGTTAAAAATATATTTTTCTCTCCTATAGCTATTTTACATTCACTTCAACCCCTCGCTCCGCTCCTATTAACATCATTCAAATTTCTGTTTGATAGGTGCTAATATTGATTTTTCAACCTGAAGAGCACTTCAACACGAAAACAGAATCAGTCCTCCTACTTTAAAATCATTCTACAGATTCTTTCAAATGCCATAATCTTCACAAGTTATACCAACCTTTTATAAAGGACACAGTTAGCTTAACAGTGTCGAATTTTAGAACGTGAAGTCGATGGAATATTAGAGAATTTCATGCAGTCAATTATAAAATTGAAGGAACAGAAATTATATTTTCTGTTCGCGTAAGTCGCGATTTGAAAATGTGCAGAAATCTTTAATGAAATCGCTCGATTCGATGAATTTTCAAAGCGAAAAATAATTTATAGAAGTAACGACCTCGAAGGTAATCACGCAATTCGATGCTAAATTAAGGCTATTCGAGGAAACTTTGATTAAAATGTCGTGTTTTAATTATAAACTACATTTGATTTTTCAAGCTAAACTTTGAAAATTGATGATGAAGATAAAAAGGAAAAGGAACAAGAAAGGATGATGATGAGAGAAGAAAGGAACAAGAGAAAAGGGGACGAGAAGAGGAGGGAGGTGTAAGATTTAATAGGATGGGCAATCTTCCAAGGGGATGCTTCTGGGAAGGATTTTCTGTAGGAAACTGGCCCCTATTTAGGTGTTAGGCACCTGAAGAAAACTAAGAAAACTCCACGTGGTTATCCTGTTGTTAAGACGCAACCCGAGACTAGTGGTAGGCCAAGAAAGGAGGAAGAGGTGAAGGAAAATATAAAACAAAAAAAAAGCAAAGAAAGACAAGAGGAAAGAAAACAAGAAAAAAGAAGGATGGAGTAAGAATTCCGAAAAATTGATCCGTCGACCCTATAAAATTCTAGACATACCAAGTGATGGAAATTACAAATTCGTTAATTAAACGATATTATAATTATAAAAAAAAATTATTATTTTTTGAGACGAGAAAAAATGGTTTCAAAAGGGAGTACATTTTAGTTAATACTTTGTAGCAGGTAAATGACGTGGTAAAAATTCCAATTATTCTCTAGTCAAAATGAAAGAGGAGGAGGAAAAAAAAACATGGCGTCTTCTCTTAGCCTCAATTATGTTCCCTTGTAGTTTGACAAACCTTTTGGGAGTACAACGCGTTTATCCTCCTTCCTAAATGCTAAACGATGGCAGAATGACACACGGTAAATAAACTTGAAGCCCTCTGGGATTCAAATCCTCTTCTACTCCTCTTGATAACTAGTAGAAACCGTTTACTTGTACTTGGTCTATTCAGTTGTTTAGCACAAAAGATCATAAATATGCCGTTAATTAACTTAAGGATTCTAAGATGAGATGCCTTTTTATTATTTAAAAAAAAAAAGAGGGAAAGAAAATTGATTTTTCTTATCTCCAAATTACTAAAATATCAAAGTTAATGAATGAAAAATATGAAAAGTTGGCCAGAAAGTTAATGGACTTAAAAGGACTAAATGGAATTTCGTGTTCAAGTAACTAACACTGCACCGTAGATCTAATGAACACAACACTAAAATCTATGCTTAACACGTTGCATATACGCTTTTATGTGATTCCAATATATTATTACACATTTGTATGTTCATCTTATGTGCTGTACTTGAATTTTGCAATTATGAGTGAGTAATTGTGTTTTTTCGAGTGTGTTCATAATTAACAACAATTATATTGATGTTAAAACTGTATCATTACCATTTAATTACAGCTTCGCGTGTATATTTTCATAAGTAATTAAGTATTGAATGGAATTGAATTGATGGATAAGGCATCGCAACATGGGCGATCTGCCAAGGGGGAGCTTTTATGGGAAATAACTCCTAATGAGGTGTTAGATACGCGAGAAAAAAAAAAAAAATGGAAAACCACGTGGGCAGCTCGTAGATCAGGCGCGCAAACCCATGACCTGTCATTGTTCAGTGGCGTTATCCATTCAGCCACTAATGGGCATAGATTCAAACACAGACTAAAATTGCTCCTATTAAATATTGAAGAGATACGAAATCAAACTGATAAGACTGATTGATTAGTCAACGGCCAGGCACCAAGCACATTAAAATTGCACGACAGGACACAATTCTGTCCATTATAAGCGCGTGTGATTTACGTTGTTTAGATTATACCCTAGATATGGTCTTGGTCTTACCCGCTGTGGGGTCCAGCATATAAATGAAAGATGGAGAACGACGCCATGACTTTTAAAGCGCTGCTAATTTGAAGGTTTTTTAAGTATAAATTTGAATAGAACAAAATGGCTTCCTAAAGAATGATTTTGTTATAAGATCCTAAATATTGTAGGATCTTGCAATCGGAAAGCTGTTCTGTAAACTTTTCAACCGTCGTGGAGGAATGTCTTGTCTTCTAATTTAGAATTATAACTTGCTTTCCCCAGAAGAGTATTATTATCATCGAGGGAAGACTTGATACAAGTATGTTACTTTATGTATTTATTAAATATGAATATTTTTAATTTTGTAAAAAAAAAGACGCGAGAAGACAACTGAATTTAAAGCAATAGTTACAGATTCGAGTCAATTTAATAATTATCCATACGAGAATTAAACCAAGTTCAATATTAAACTAGTTTCTGAAAATCTAATTACATACAGCTTGGGGGAGTTCAGTCGCGTGGAATGCTAAAGTTTCAATAATCTCCGCTGACTAATCTTTAATTTTCTGTTAAAATTCGCTTTGAAGAACAAAATTACAAAACAGCCCGAAGATATGTAAAAAAGAAGTTTTTTTTTTTTTTTGTAAGTTTGTAATGTAACTAAATTCATATATTTTTAATTTTTCATTTATTATTGAGAGGTGGCAACTCTAGATGGCGCGATCAGTTAATTTTTCTTTTTAAAATGTACAGTACTTTTAATACTTTATAATTAGTACATTACTTAAAAAAAACCTAATAAAAACGAAGCTTCATGATTTTTACTCGTCGAATTTTAAATGCATAATTACAAATAATTTAAGATTTCGTAATTACGTATTTTAAATTCGACGAATCAAAAGTATTCATTTCAAATTTTGAACTGGGGTTTTTATAAAGAGAGATACGTCAGAAACGGATTTTTTTTCTTCTTCTTCTCTTTTCTAATGTATGTCTTACATAAATTAAGATGATGTAATAATCTTAATGGATTCTGGTAGTAAAAATCGAGAAAGACTCGATTCTATTTTGTTTATAGTACAGACAAATGGAGTCTTTTCTCATAATTTATCAACAGCTTTCGACGACTTTATAACATAAGTGGGATGTACGAATTGTAGTTTGTGCATTGCAGAAAAGATTTACAACCCCTAATTCCCTGCGTAGGTTCTTGAATGTCGTGTAAAAGGTGATCAATCAACGTTACTCCTACTTGTTCATTAAGTCCGAACGGGCGTAACCTATCATTTAACGACGACGCGTTACGTGTCTAGACCGATATGCCTTTAAAGAGGAGAGGAAAAAAATTCTAAAAAGATAATACAAAAGGCAGCCATTAAGTTGACTTACTGTTTAACTGGTATTTTTCCTGATCTGTCGGTCATCATGCACAGCTTGACGTAGGCCTTTTCCAAAAACATGGCGGCTGAGCCATTCAGTGCTAATAAGTTGTACGCAATCTTCAGTAATTCGTCCCTCCATTCCTGTTATGAAAGAAAAAAATATAGTAAATTAATTTCTCCTTGAATTAATCAATAGGAATAATGCATTAATAATTCCTCCTACTTCGTGACATCTCGAACCGTGCAGATGCGATTAAATTGTAAGCCTCTTTCAGTGACGTCATCAGCAATTTAAAACAGCAAGCAGAAACTCGCCGATATGACGTCAACTGCGTGAGAAATTTGACCAAACCAAGAAGGAGTAGCTTCAAAATTTATTGTTTTCGCAAAATTTTATTGGCATTAAATCAAAATCCAACCCACATCAGGAATTAATTTATGAACCGTTAATTATATTCAATAGTTTTAATAAATTATCTAAGCGAGTTTAAAATATATATACATACATGCAAAATTATATAACTCATTTTATGAGTCGTGACTCCATTTACTAACATTATAATGAGTAATAGCCTACAAATTTTCCATACAGCAAGCAGGTGACGAGGGGGGAAAAAAGCAAGAACTCCCATATTAAAAATCAAGAAAACCTCAAATTGCCGTGTTCTCTTTGAAATATTGTAACATAATTTATGCGAGTTGGATGCAAAAAAAAAAACAGGCAACAAATTTACTTAAGTAGACAGCATCGCATCATTAGAATTTTTTTTTTTCTTCTTCTTCCTAGCTGCAGTCTCTTAACACCATTTTTAAAGAGATAGATGCGCTTTAAAAAAGTTATAAGACTGCAGCGCTTTGCAGACCAGAAAAGTAGATTAAATCATAAATTATTTACATTTTACTCCACTTAAATTGTGTGCATAACACTTTTAAATTGCTAAAATGAGAAAGCGTTAAAAGAAAATTTCAATAAAGTTTAATTAAAACAAAATTAAATATAATCAATTTTAGTAAACGTTTGAAATCTTTAAAAATATTAGGAAGAAAAATACCGAACGGAAATTTTCAAGAAAGAATAAAACGCAAAATAGATCGATTTCAATGAAAACAACAACAACAAAAAAAAAAATAATAAAAATAATAAATAAATTTCAGAAAATTCAAAACAAATCAATTTCAACAAAGAAAAAAAATACAAAATGCGTTTTCTTTTGGTTCTGAAATTGAAACATTTTGTATTTTTTAAATTTCTTTTTGAAATCGATTTGGTTTTGAAATTGATACAAGAGAAAAAAAACAGTCAGTTTCAACAATAAAGTATTTAAAAAACGCAAAATGTGTCAATTTAAGAACGGGGGAAAAAAATCAGTTTCAACAGGAAATTTTAAAAAATCGATTTTAACAAATAAAATACAAAAATACAAAGCAGATCAATTTAAAAAAATAAAAATAAAATAATGGAAATTTCGAAATTGATAAGTGCTCTTTCAATCACTTCAGTTACGTTATTATTATTATTTTTTAATGCAATTTTTCCATATGCGTTACAGGAAGAAGGGAAAAAAAACACGAATATTTCTCGAATAAAAGAATAAAATTTATTTATATTTTATATAATTTCAAAGCTAACTTTTTGTACAGATTTTAAAAACTTCACTTCCTTTTTCAAGAGCAGAAATTTTTTTTTAAAAATATTTTGTTTGTTATTTGAATAATTTAGGAAACAGAGATATATTTTTGAATATTTTAAATATTTTTATACAGAGGAAAAAAAATTATTATAAAAATACTGCAATCAGATTTCACTGATTAATATTAATCATTTGAAAGGGAAAGTAGGGGTCATGGTACTATGTTTGCTTAATATTTTATCTAGAAAAATTATTCTTTATCGTTGTTTAACATGGAGGAAGGCATTAAATAAAATTTAAAAAAAGAATTAAAATTAACAATCCCTAATAAAAAATGTGGTTAAAAATTTTTAAATATATTTAAAGCAATTTAAATCGAACAATTTAATTTTCTTCCCTCTCTCCCCCTTCTCCTCCTTCCTTTTCTTTTAATATGAAACATGCCAAGTCAGGAAAATGAATAAAACATGAAAGAGTCGATCTTAATGATGACAGTAAATATTCTGAAAAAAAAAAACATTTTTGAATAATTTATAATCCCCCTTTCGGATGATTTCGCCAAATTTTAGATAATAGGATATGTCGTTTATATTAATATAATTGAAAAGTAATATAAAAATTATGTTTTTAATTAATTAATTTTTATTTAATGCGTTTATTACGTTCGCGTATACAGCAGCAGTATGTATTCGATTTAGCGCCGCCAATTATTTATTCTTATCTGATATCTGTGATTGAGTGTAGCGCTAAACCGAAGTATCTCAATTAAATATTCATGGTTTATTATTATTATTATCATCATTTGATATTCCTTCATATGTTTTCGTTGGAGATTTATTCGGTTGGTACTATTTAGGGAGCGCTATATCGAGGTTTGTGTTTTCGCCTTAACTAAAGCAAAATAGTGTATAAAATTCTATACAAAGTAATTCTTCTTTTTTTTTTTTTTTTTTTAATTTTAATTCTAAGGAAGAAGAAAAATAAAATGACTGTCACTTCCAATAGATGTAAGGGCTTAATGATAAATATTTTCTGGAATAATAATCAAATTACAAAAACGAAAACTTTCCTCTTGAATTATTTAAAAATTCGTTTATAATTATTATTATTATTTTTTTTTGGCAAAGAATCAAGTAATTTTATAAGAACTTCGTAAGAAGATTCACGTACTGTACGTATATACCACAGTCAAAACTTGGATTTAGCGCCACTGCAAGCACCCCTTTGAATTTACACTCAACTACGTGTGGCGCTAAACCGAAGGCCCGAACAAAAACGAAACATACTAATGAGGTTTACGCTAAAATGTTCTATTTAATATTCAGCCAGAGAGAGAGAGAGAGAGAGAAGAATTTTACAAGTACTCATTAACACTTTATGAGAGTAGCTCTATTTAGGAGGGCGTTACATCAAGGTCAGATTGCTTTTCCAACTAATACCTTATTTAAAGAAATAGTTAATTGACTTTAGGCCACCCTGTATTTATGTAACATCCATTTACATAATCCACGTTACGCAGCTGCGTATCTAGATAAAATATTTACGCTTTGCATACAGTACGTACGATATGAAACTCGCATTTTGAAATTTAAATTCAAATTAAATTTACTGCTGGCTCTATAAAAATTTCTTCTTCTCCTCTCGTAAAAGGGGATGAAGGAAAAAAAAATGTAAGAAAGTAAAAACTTCAAACTGCTTACTTAACTTTTTCTTCTTCTCTTTCTTGTTTAACTGAGCAAGAAAAAGAAAGATCCTAACAAAATAATCCTAGAAGGAATATAAAACATTGGTAATTTCGAGATATGGAGCAATCAAGTTGGCAAACAAGTTAAGTAGTCTGGAAACATAAACCCCATTTTATTGTATAATAATCAATGATTATCGATTGGAACGTTTTAGATTTATTATTACACATTAAATCAGTTGGCCAAATTTAATGCATTAATTTCAATTAGAAAAATAGGAAAGTTTAAAATTTTTCTTCTTTTTCTTATTCTCCTCTCGGTTCTTTCTTCTTTCTCTTGCTCCTCCTCTTCTCCTAGTTCTACTTCCTTTTCTTCTTCCTTTAGTTCTCTTGCTTATTTTTCTTCTTCTCTTGTATCCTCGTTTTCTCTTGCTCCTCCATCTTTTCTTCTAGTTCTTCTTTCTTCTATTCTTCTCCTCTTGCTCCTCCACTTCTTCTCATTGTGCTTCCTTAGTTCTCTTGCTTATTTTTCTTTTTTTCCTCTTGTTTCCAAGTTTTCTCTTGCTCCTCCATCTTTTCTTCTAGTTCTGCTTCCTTTTCTTCTTCTCCTCTTGCTCCTCCATCTCTTCTAGTTTTGCTTTCTATTTTTCTTCTCTTCTTCTTCTCTTTTCCCTCTTGCTCCTCGATTTCTTTTTCCTCCAGTTCGTCTTCTTTTTCATTCTTTAGTTCTCCGGCTTATTTTGTTTCTGATTCCGCTTGTTCTTCGCCTTCATCACTTTTCTTGTTGGAATATATTTTACAGTTTACGACTCATTTTAAAGGATTGCCAACGCCATAAACGAGTTTATAAATCGCAGCATCTCTAAACTGTAACACGAGATAAGTTTGTGTACTTTTAAAAATTTTTAAATTATGCAAATTTGCCTTGGCGATACGCAACCTCCGTGAAAATTCTTAGTTCGAAAAATATTTATATAGGAGTTCGATTTAACGATACCGCAGAATTCTTATCTGCATAGATAATAATTATTATTATTCGTGTTAGATATGGCACAGTTTGAAATTAACTCGGAATTTAAAAATCGATAAACGAAGCGAAATATCTTTTTAATAATATAAACGAGTTTCCTGTAACCGGGAATGCACAGTACATAACTTTGTATTGCAAATGGCACTGTTATCATTAAATCACACGACTTTCGAATATGTTTGCAGTCCTCGCTATTATAATCAAACTTCGATTTAGCGCCATATAAGCCGAGTCTGAAACGTTTAGTAATACACTATTATTTACAAGGGTGGAACTATTTGGCTTGCGCTATATCGAAGTTTGACTGATACATATTTCTTATTGTTTGAGATACTTCAATTTAGCGCCAGTCCCGTTTTAGTGCCAATTTAAGAGGCAAACGAATTACGGCGCTAAATCGAGGTTTGAGCGTAAATCTTTAAAGGAGGGTTCGTTTGAATTTTTGTTTTGTAAATGGCAAAAATGAAAAAATGCAATAGCTTTTTAAGTTTAGAATTTAATCACTATTTTGATTGTTTTTCTTAAATTAAAATTTAATTTATATGCAGTAAAAATATACTGCCACAATAAATGTATTATTTACAATGTTAAGTCGTCAGTAGAGAACACTTAAAGAAAGTCTTCTCTAGAGGAAAGAATAAAGTAAAATAAAATAAAACTGTAAACTGAATCGAAATATTTATGGATATTTTTTTTTCCAGACAAATCAAAATAAGCGAAGCGAATTAATCCAGTCACTAACGGCTCTTTTAATTGTAAAAACTAGAATTTGTTATGCATTCGGCATGCAGTTATGCAGGATAGCCCATGAGACAGTTAACCATTTCCGTTTTATTAATATTTTCAACTGCTATACATTACTACCGAAATCTTCGAGAGAGGAGCCGGCAGTGGCGAGCTATCCTACGAGGAAAAGGGGCAATTGCGTGGGGCCCCACCAACGGTTGATCCCAAACAATTCTTTTACAAAAAAATATTTTTCCAAAAAAATTTCCCGGAAGAAAAATATCCGAACGTGGGGCCCACTCTAATTCAAATTTGAGTGGGCTCCACAAAACTGGGATATTTTTTCTCGCGTTTACGGGCCCTCTAAATTTAATGTTAATTTTACTAACAAAAAATAGAATTAATAAAGAAACATTCTAAATATTTCATTTGTTAAAAGAAAATAAAACCAAAAAAAATGGCCTCCCAAGCTTTCGACAGTCTCGCTTACAAACAAATTCAGCGTGCGATCCGTACAAGTGTACCACGAAACAAGACACGGTTGGGCCACCCTCACAGAAATGAATTATATTATTTAAAATTAAAAACACAAAAATAATAATTCGTGAATTAATGTAATAATAAACGACTTTTTCCATATTTTCGGATTTCCGTATCATATATTCAGCGTAAATGCAAAATCTGCCGCCTTATCGCGCGCGCAACAAAATCGTTAAAAGTTTCCCCCTCTCTCCTCTCTCTCCTCTAAGAATGCATCAAATTACAAGAATTCCAAAAATATTTCACCTCTACATATTATAAAACTATTTTCCGAGCGTGGTAACAACATAAAGCTATTTTCCACATCTGTGACCGGAGAGATCTTTTACAAATTTATCACTCGGCGCGTGCATTTTTCAGCTCCTTTGTTAGTTGACAAATTTCGACCGCAATCGATGTCGTATGCAAATCTGTCGAGAAATTCCACGTTCTACACTCGGACGAAACGGGATCGATGTAAAGTTTTTGGAGAAAAGGGGGGGTTGAAATGATAAGGGATCCTGTTTTTGGTATCAGTTAATTTACAGGAACTTATGTATAATTTAAACTTTCGCGTAGAACACGTATAATAAATGACAGCACGTGCCAAGTTACACGATAAGCAGGTGACACTGTAAGTTAGCATGGAACGGTGACAAGAATCTGTTTCCCCCCTTTTCTAAGGGGGAAGTGTCACTGATGACTACTTAATTATTTTTTTTTACCTCAACAGCAGTTAAGAATTTTTTTTTTATAATATTAATGCTAAAAATCACGTGACAATAAACAAAACTACTCTATTAACAACTACAATTGCCAGCGTAATTTACATTTATATCGGTAGTCTGAATGCTGTCGAGTCCGATGGTGTCAATGGTTAAATGAGAAAAAATACGAATTTATTTTAGATAACAATTAAACTTTCTTAGAAATAATCGAAATTCAATTGTATTTAATTAAAATTTATCGAAATTTTCTCTATATTTTCTTATTTATTATTATTATAAAAACGTCATTAACGTTATCGAAAGGATGGAACGGTTTTTAAATGCGGTTTGATTCTATGTAATTTGATTCTACTATTTTTATTTTTATTATTCTTTTATAAAAACGATAAATATATATTTATTCATATTATAGAACTTTTATGACGTAAAATATTTTTTTTTTTACTCCTTTACAAGACAAGAGAAAATTGATAAGGATCAATTTTTAAAACAATTTTATGCAAAAATACATTTGCATTTTCCGCAAGTTAGCGGCAAAACTAAAATAAAATAAATCAAAAATGCATTTATTTTTTTGTTCTTTGCTCTTTTTAACTGCAACGAATTTTGTGCTTTAAATTTAACCACAACAATAAAATTCATTTCAACGCTCTCCCCTAGATGGCGCTAGAGTCTGGAAAGTGAAAAAAAAATCAATCAATTTCGCATATTTAAATTTTCATTTATTGTAATTGACATTTTTATTACTTTAATCGTGATTAATATCTTAATTGCGTTTAAGAAATTGATTAAATTTTAGTGTGACGTCACGGTAGATTAATTCTTCGATTTATTACGTAATAATATGATAGGGAAAGTTAGTGTTTTTTTTTTTTTTAAATTTCCCTGACTTTTTTGCTTTCGATTTTTTTTCTTTACTGAAAGTTTTTCACTTATAGCAACAAATGCAGCTTCTTAGAGCACAATCTATTTAGTCCATAAAGATGATACACTAGATATTGAGATAGCTCCTTTATCCTTTCTTTTTTTTTTGAGAAGAGAGAGAGAGAGAAAAAAATAAATAAAGAGAAAAGAAACACAATCCAGATACTACTACTACTTGATGATGATAGTTTATGAAATAAATATGTCGTAATAATCAAGAAGCTGCAACTTCTAGATTTATCAGATTAATTTTGATCTTCATTAACTATAATCTGAATTGATATTACATTAACATTATAGAATTATTTTATTGTAATTATAGAAATGATCTTTAAAACAAAGCAAAATTTCACTCAATTCTAGCATATTAATAAGAAAAACATAAATTAATCATTATTATTCTTATTAGTTCTGCTATCTATAGAGGTTTTCTGCCACACTCGATACAGTGCTACCATTTGTTTACCTCTAGACACCTAAATCGAGTATGGCAGTAAACTGAAGAATTACTAGGGTGATTTGGTGACAACGGTGTCTTCAGTACAAAAACATCACACAATAATTCACGGATATAAAAGGGTTTTCTAATATTTTGGGGACAATCTGCTGGCAAGTATTAATCGGCGCAAAACGAGAGTGATATTATTTAGGAAGGCGCTATATCGAGGTTTGTCGATGTTGGTTAAGTACTCGAGATACTAGTACAAGATTCTATAACAAACTTAACAGTTTTTCTACAATTTATATAATACAAAAGCTGTTTTTTTAAATATATATTGTTTAAAAAAAATCAATTTAAAAATAGCTTTCAAATAGAAAAAAAAAATCCTAAATTTAAATTTTTACATTGCTTTTAAAATTATAACCAGATTAAAGAGCTAAAATCAAAAGCAAATATCGTAGTTAAAAAAAAAAAAAAATATATTCTCTGTCAGAAAAACTCCTCTTTTATACAAAAATAACACTTGTGTAAGCAAAAAAGTAAGTTTTTCTTCCTCTTTTTCTTTAATAACATATAATATTTTTCGTATGATTTTCATAAAATTTTAAAATTCAGATATTCTGGATAAACTATATTTGAAAAGAGGGAAAAAATAAATATATTTAAAAAAAATAAAGGAAGAGGAATTGATATTTTACACACAAAATAAAACTTTTAAATTGATATATATATATATATTTTTTTAAAATAAATATTTATTCTTTCAGAGTGGGATGTTCTCGTATCCTTTTAGAATACTCCACCCTCTTTGGCAATTTTTTAAATAAGTTTATTAAAAAATTCGTATGTAAAGCGTTTCCCTGCACACCCATTCTGAGGGCGGTTTTCGAAAGTTAGGGTGGAGATTTAATGGATAAGGTAGTAATGGCATAAATTTCGCATGTTGATAGAAAATTGTTGGAGTAGCTCAAACGTCGCCATTTTTTTCCCCTTGAATAGAATATAATTTATAGAGAAATTTCTGTATTTTATACAGAAACTTTTTATATAAAAATGTTAAGTTAATTTCCTCATCTAAATCGTGAATAAATTATCTTCGTCTGAAATTCTTTTACTTATTTTAGAGGATTTTGGAAAAATTTAGCTCACACACACACACACACGATCATATATATATTTAAGCTGATTTTTGAAGCCATTGAGACATTCCTATACAAAAATTAACCTCTCTTACATAGAAATGATCCTTTTATATTAAAAATTATTAATTTTATTTTCCCAAAGTATAGAATTTTCCTAATTACGAATTAGTATCATCTGAAGCTCTGATACTCAATATTTTAAAGGTTTACAATCTTGTCTGGAGGACTCCAGTAAATTTAGCTCATTTAGGCAAAACTTTGTCACTAATATTCTTTATTTTGAGATATTTTCCAAAAGAAAAGATCAATTTTTATTCCGAAATGAACATTTTTCCGTGCTTAGAATCCCTAGTTTAAGAATCTCAGACGTTAAGATACTGAAAATGGATACCGAACACTTAAAATTTTCATATTTCCTACTAAAGATGATGACTGTTTTGATAAGAGCCTTATTGCCAAACCAGTATCACTTACAAGTGCAATGAAATATGCAAATATATTACACATTAAGCAATTTGTTACCGAAAAAATAAGTCTCATAAAGAGATGCAATCGGATTTCAATGATCCTAAACGTAAAAATAAAGCATTGGGCGGAGTTGTTTAGTATGAAAACAAGGCATTAAAGCTGAACTGAATATTTATTAAGAGTCTCGCAAGAGTATTCCAGTAAAAATATTCAGTATAATATCTTTTAATGTACTGTATTATATTTATGTGCTACTCTAGTAACAATTACACTACGTATTTGCATATGCTCTTTTGTGTAGTTAAGTACTACGAAAAGTTATAAAATCCGTTTCAATTTGTGTAAGATATTTCTTTCCATATTTTAAAAACAAAGTTAAGTAATGCCAGAAACATCCTACAGGCAAAAGCTCAATCGATTTTTTTTCCTTTTCCTCCTCTTTTTTTTTTCCTTCTCGAAACAGATCGATCTATTTTAGCGCTTCGAGAAAATACTATAAAAGAAATAAAAAAATAAAAATGACGTAACAAAATACAGTGACGTAACTGACTTCTTTGATCAATTAACGCTGACGTATTTTATCGCGTGACGTAAGTTATCGGCGATCGTTTGTTGCGCCTCTTCAACAACTATCGCCAGCGACAAGTCACCTACAAGTAAGAGCTTTATCGCGCAACGTCTAAGAATCTCTCTCTACACACACACATACACGTACAGTACATACACACACTACACAATTCGACACGTCATTCTGACGCAACGAGCGGAAGATCTCGTTAAACGAACACGGTAGATCGGTAGAGAAAATATTAAATCGAGTTTAAATGAAGTCGAAAATGGATTAGGAATGTCAAACTAAATTAAATTAAAGCTAAAACTAACAGAAGCCATACAAACTAGTTCATCCAATGATTTCCCTGGATGCTTTGACATTACGACGCAAACGACGCGTCGTGACGTAATGTGTCCACGAGGTAATGATGCAGATGAGCCGAAAGGAAATCACGCTTTTCTACAAAATTGATTGCTATTTAAATTGGTGATAAATTTAATTGGAAAAAAAAAAAATGGCTGCTTAAAATACGAAGTGACGGTGCCATCGTGTCGCCGACATCTTGCTCAGTTACGTGGCGTCGCTTCTCAAAATTTAAATTTATCGATAGTTTCGTATCGAAATTCTAGTTTTTGCCATATTTTTCTTATATAAAAATCTTTCACCGTGTTTTTTTAAAAATCTAAACTAACTTCCTGCTTATTGCCTTCTTGTTTATATATATATATATATATATATATATCCTGATGCTATAGATAATTTCACGATTCGATTGTGAAACTTGAGAAAATCCTATAAAAAAAATGTTTTTCTTTTCTAAAATCCTTTTTTCTGAACTGAAAATAACGCTCAATAAAAGATGAAATACTAGAATTTCTGAGATTATAAGAACAATTTTGTGGTTTGCTATTTTCCACAAAATTTAAAGTATAAATTATGTTTTAAAAAGCACGAGTGCCGCCCGCATTTTAACGAGACCCTCGATATAACGAATTTCGAATTATCATCACGAGGGAAAGAAAATTAATGCTTCCGTAACGTTAAAATTACGTGTAAACAACGATGGGAATTTTAAGAACGGGTGTTCTACTACGATAATTAAAGACCTTAATATAATGCAAATTACATAGGATGGAAAAATTAGACGTTTTGTATTAAGGAACCACAAACAATATCAAAAATAAATACATCGGATACATTTTTGATGCACAATTAACGAGCTAAAACGTATTAAGAACGCACCAACACTCAATATGCTTCTTAATAAAGATTCTATAACTGAAAAATTAATCAAAATATTCGAAAATTTTCTGAATTTCCTGTTAAATCGAAACATTTTTAACACGCAAACATGATCTACAACTATATTGCCACGCGGTATATAGAAAGCAAAGGGATTTTTTTCGATCTGCAACACGCAAAACTCAAGCACTTCGTGAAAACTTTGCTTACAAATGCAATATTAAAATTTGTTTCATATGTATATATCAATAAAAATATGCAAGATAAACGATTTTTATTATATTCGATTTTGAAGTAAACTTTATAGTAAATTTATTAAAAATTTCTATCGATTTCGATTAAGAGTTATTCATAAAATTCTAAGAATAATCTTTTTGATTTGATTTTTCCTGGTATTGAATTTACGCGCGTGCATAGAGATGCAGTGTTACGTTTAAAGTTACGCACGCGTTTAGAAGTGTACAGAATAAACGCGTGTATAAGAAAATGCTCTGTTAGAAACTTAAAAATAAAATGAAGATAACCTTCATTATTGGCTACTCTTTCACTTGAGAGATTCAGTATCGTTTTAAAACCCATCTTTACAATGAAAGTTCCTTCATAAGAAATTCACTATCGTTTAGAAACGGATGCCAAGTTCCTTAATGACAGGTTCAATGAACTTGGTTTTAGATGGGCACATCCGTTAATAGGATTTTATTTATTAAGGATGCCTTTTTTTTAAGTACAGTAACTCTCTCTCCAGTGTAACAAACTACTCTATGTTAACGATCTTACGAATAGCCACATAACGAAAAGTCTCTCAGGTGTTACGAAAGATAAATAGAAAAATAATCAGAATCTATACAAAATTAATTACCATGCATCTTAAATAAACAAGGAAGCAAAAATGCCCCACTCCTTAAGCAAGAAATGGGGGGGTTTTTTTGGAGGGGATAAAATCTTGAACGAAATTGAACTAGAACCGAATTTACTGATTAAAATAAACTTCTTTGAAAACTGTCACAAACAATGTCTAGCTAATTACCAATCGTTGACGACTTTGCTAATTTACACTACGCTGCTTCCTATCCCCAAAGATTAATGAACTGTCCATTTTAATATCTTTTGCATCGGTAACTTCCCTATGCAAACAAGCAAATATTATTATTATTATTACAAATATAAATAATTTATTTACAGTCATCTTTGTTTGAAATATACATACATAAAGATATGTGAACTTATTTTAAATATCAAATAGAATTATTAAATAGTAAATTATATTCTTTTTTTAAAAATCATTCATAAATCATATCAAATAAATCGATATTTTTTCTCTTTATTTGATCGTTATAGAATTAAAAAAAAATTTATATTACCTTATAATTACCTTTTCTGATATAATTTAAATTTTATTTTTTTTAAATGTAATTCAATATTTACATTAAAAAACAGTTTTCTTATCATTAAAAAAATTCAATTTTGAAAACATTTTTGATTATAGACCCTTCAAAATTAAATTTTTTCAATATTACTAGATTTTCCCTTGTCTTTCATTAATTTAGGGAAAATATTCTGCAATTTCCCTAACATGCAAAAAATTACTGTTTATAATTATCATATTAAGCCATATAATGCATTTATCGAATTAAATTTGAACTCAGTGATGCATTGATAAAAGTTTTAAAATTTTCCCAAATATCCCCGCAGTTAAAAGAATTCGAGAAGTTTAGGGAAATTCCTTGTATTTTAACATATTTTTATTTGACAGAAATATTTCGAAAAATTGTTCAAACTGTAGATTTAAGCATTTTCGGATACATTTCGACATTTCAAAAAATTTCCCTAAACTCGGGGATATTGAGTACATTTCCCTAATTTTACAGGGATATTTAGAGAAATTTCGCTAAATTTTTAGATATTTGAATTTTTTTTTCTAACTGATATTATTTTTCTTTAGTACACCGTATAATAAGTTTTTTCTTCGGGTTTATTATTTTAAACGGATGGCATTTTAATCAATTTATCAAAAGACTAATTTATTTATTTATTTACCCGACTTATACTAATTTTTTTCCCCTGTCAAAATAAATATCCTTTACGATAGCTATATGTTCTTTACGTAATTTGCTTCCTTCGGAAGTAAAAATTCTTTTATGGACGAGGGAGGGGAAACGAATTCGTATAATCAGCGATACCAATGGAGAATTTTCTGTAAATATCCAATTACAATTCGGTTAGAGTCAAAATTTACATTCGATGAGATTAAATAAACCTAGAATTAATTTCTCCAAGTATGAATGTTTAATGTTCACTAATTATTAATAAAATACATAATGAAATTAATTGATTAATCTTTTTTCTTTTCTAAATGCTGAATATTCATTTATCTATCTTATTTTTTTTTAATCAGGGATTTTTTACACGCGGTTTTATTATGATTAGCATTCTAAATGTATAAAAAATTTTATTTACTTTCTTAAAATAACATATAAAAAAGATTTCGTGACAGTTCTTCACTATATATAATTAGAGTTTCGACATTAGAAAACAATAACTTCTGATAACTTTCTCTCCAGGAATCAGTTTTTCTTATTTTTTCTCCTTTCCTCCAGACTCTATGGCGTAGATATAACTATAAATATTGATAAGGTCTCATTTAAAATAATTGGATTTCTTTTTTTCCCGGATTTTGTGAGTTGTAGAATATAATTTTCTGCAAGAATATATATATATATTTTTTTTTATTTCGAGAAATTTCCCGTTATTCACGCTACTTGACCTGTAACTTACAGTTTCTTGTTACGTAAATAAGTCTAGTAACCTTTCTTCACTTCCGGATCATCCATCTTTGCTATATTTACTTGTCGATAAACTCCGCCCAAACTTTCTAACTTATTTTAAAGAATTCGACTCCGCCCAAATTATATATTTTATATTAACTCTTCCTCTTTGTTTTTGTATACAAATAATTTATTTTCTTTTACTACGTATAATCCGAAAGGGAATTGGAGTAAAGTATACGCTCTGACGCATAAATTAGAATAATTTTTTTTGAAGAAATAACATTTGTTTTGTAAATTTATTACAGAAATAGAGAAGAATTTCTGTATTGTGTATTGCGTCACAACTATAGAAGCGTTACAACCCTCTTCTTTTATGTATATGCCAGGCGGATTGTAAAATGTTTCTGTCTGTATGTCTGTCTGTTGCCGGCATTTACACTCACAATTACTGTAGGTGTTCTTTAATTGTCACGCTTTTAATATTTTATATGAATATATGTGTGCGTACGTATGTATATACTATAGTAAGTATATGCTTAGTATAGGCCTATATATATTTGATAAAATAATAAAATTATACTGAAAACAATGTTACTCTGCCAAAAAATATAATAAAATAAAAAAATTCAAACAAAAATATTTCATAAATTTCCAATTTTTCAAAACAAACTTTATAACTTATTCACAGCGATGTATTAAATGATGTGACAAACACACATACAGACGAAATAAAATTATAAATAACGTATTTAAATATATATAAGCTTATGTAAAATAGAAATATTCTTTATGAATAAGTGAAAGAGGAGATTTAAATGCCGTTAAGATTCGTGTAATGTGACGTATACGCGACGCGTACATATACGTTACGAATTCGTCATGTATACGTCAGAAATTTAAATATATATAGAAAAAAATTAAACTTAAAAAAAAAATTATTTCGGTTTTATTTTTTTTAAATATTTCTAGCAAATTTAAATTCTTTTATCTAATTTTACAGATTATTCAAATTCTCGCCGATCATTTATCATCTTCCATCTTTTTCATGATAAAGCTGTTACCTTATAACTATCAATTTTTCTTCAATTTTCGACATTTTACGGTTATCGCTTTCATTAATTTCGAATCTAAGTCGTTTTAAGATGAAAAAATTGTATAATCATCTTTAATAATCATCAAAAATTCAATATCATCCAATCAATTTTTAACGTGTCGATGAGCGCGCGTCACGTCGCGCCGCGCCGCGACACTGGCGATAAACGATTTAATATCACATTTTCTATTTCAATTCATAAAAAAGCATTTTAAATAAAATATATGCACATGAAAATTGAAACTGTTTTACATAACAGAAGAAGGAAAAAGAAAAAAATAAATAATCTATCGTTTAAAGTCGATCGCGCTCACGCACGGCGCGACGCGTCACGCAAATACCTTATAAAGCAAATAAGTTATAAAATAAACTAAATTTAAACACGCTTACGAGCTAAATGCGTACAATTTTAATTCTATAAATCTATTTAATTCTTTAAAACATGCGTTATTATTAAGGTAGAAGAGCGTAACTAGTATGGCGTGACCAAAGAAACATTTAAATGAGATGAGGAACATTTCTCAAATAATTAGAAACAGCACGAGTTCAATTAAGAGAGCTTAGTTCACTTTACATACTTTTCTAGTTTATCTAATTAAAATTTACATTACTTGCGCAAAATTCTATTGTTACTATAACAGCATAAGGCCAAATTCCATAAATACGAAGCGCGCGCGCGAAGGAAGAATCACGCGCTGTATTTAATCACCAGAAAGTTTCCACTACTTCTAAATGTGTAGCATTAATATTGTAGCAATAAATGGATAAAATAACCTTTCCAGTAGGCATTAGCAACACAATAAACAAGATGGAAGCGTGATATTTGCAACATAATGCCTTAATAGAAAAATGTTCACGTCTGTAAGATGGCCGAAATCTATAGATTAGATTTATTAATAGAAATTCGAACCGTTCTTCCACGTTAATATAATATCGATACTCTACTACTAAGGGAATATTTCTATAGAAGCGAGTAAGATAAATAAGTACAGTAGTGTGTGTTATATATAGAACGATGATACTCCATCACTCGTTTCAACTTCAAACTTCACGTGTCGATAGAAGGTAAACGATGACGAATACATTTGATAATTTTAATTAAATAATTGGATAATTCTCTAGTGTTTCGATAACGAACGTGATTATAATTATAGTAGCAAAGGGGAGAAAATTACGTTGGATGATTATATGCTTATATCGGGTTTTGATGGAGAAATAAACGTTGTAGAGGGTAGAGTTTTTACATGTTGTAGATGTGTTAGAATATGTTTAAAATAATCTCTTATAAAATATTACTCACATTTTTATCAAATTAAAATAAAACGAGGTCTTTTGTATTTATTTCAAACTCCATATAACGCAGAATTCGCTTCCAAATGAGGAAAATGCGTTATAAACGTAAAAATATTTTTACATTTATTCTATCATTTCTCCAACTTTGAAATTCATTAAATCGATTTATAAAAATTTCATTTGGCAAATTAAAATCTACGAATTCTTTATAAGCGGGCTAATTTCAAACGAAAACTATTAAGTAAACCTGATTCATACTTAAAAAAACCATGAAAATATGAATTAGCATCGCTTATAACGAGTTAAATGGATACGTTATATACGAGAAATTAGTTTTCATTTATAATGTTCGATGTGTAATGAATATTTCTTCCATTTTTACGCCGAATCCTATCATTTTCGCAGACTCGGCGTTAAAAAACAGGACTACTGTTAAAAACCCGCTTATAACGAATTATTATTTAATATATATTATGTATCGTATTCATCCAAACTGACATTAAACTAGAAATTGATTAATCTCTTTAAGATAACGCTTCAAGAGTAACATTTATCACATTAACGCATGTTATTACTGTAGCATTAAGTGTACTGTCATAGTAAAATATGGCATTTCTCTACAACGCACACTGAACAACAAAAACTGAGAAACATGTTTTACGAATATATTTTTTTATATAAATGGTCTCCACTCTTGGCATCTCAATTATTCAAACCACAATAGAAAAAAAAGGGGGTGAGCCTTTAAAGACTTAATAGCATCATATATTTTCGAATACATTGTCACAAACACGGCTTTTGCAGGCTATTACTATCGAAAAACTAACCATAAGTTCTCTTTAACAATCATGTGCCAATGACAACTTTTTTTTTTAAAAAAAAAAGGTATTTCGGATCAGAAAATTGGATTTTTTTTAAGATTTACTTGTTCGATATTTCGGGGTGGTTCTTAGATTATATATTTATCTCAGATCAATCTCTTGTGCCATACGTGAACATGTTCGTGTTGACTTTGGATCGAAGTAGCAAGGGGAAGCTGCCAAAAGAAACTAACAGGTGCTCCATACCTTGTTTGTAGAGCCTTCGGATTGTCACGATAAGATATAACCTATCATTTTTTTAAAGTTTACTTTTCCCTCTTTCTTTCTTTTAAATGCGAGAAAAGGTTATTTCAAAAAGGTTAAAAGGTTATTTCTCAGTTTTAGTTTTCTTTCTTGAAATATTTTCCTTAATTTATAATCGTTTTCAAATTTTTTTTTTATCATTTGGCAACATTTAAAATAGGATTCTCGCCATTTCTCGTTTTATTCGTAAAGTATTTGAATAAATACGTAGGAAATTCGTTAAAATAATATATTTTTAATTCAAATTTAAATTATTTTAATAATATTATAATTAAAATTACAACAATACTTATAACAACATTCTCGCAATTATTCGATTTATACGAGAATTATTTAAATATTTTTGAAAGTGTTGCCAACTTAAAAATAATAATAAATAAATATATAAATGCTATTAAAATTTATACGAGTTTAAATTGGGTAGAATTAAATGATTTTTTGTGTGTTTTTCATAACTAAATTCTGTTTAATTGAATCAACAAGTACATTTGACTTTATTTACAAATATTGTTTTAGTTTAATAGTATTAATACCGTTATGGATACAATTAAACTCGCTTATAATGAATTATATCTTGCCAGAGAGGTGAATTATAAATGAGAAATTATAGTATTACAGTAGCGCAAACACGATACAGCTATAATAATAACTGACTCTAACAATAATAAATCGGGGTCGGATGACTGAAGCGGTTAAACGGGATCGAAAACGGGCGAGCAACAGCACAGAATTTTTCGGATGATGGGTGTGTCCTAGATATATTGAGCCTCGTCCCTCATCATCCAGAAGCATTATGGGCATGGCCTAACATAAGATGAATATGGAGAAATGGACCCTCTTAGTGTCCATAGAGCGGAAGGAGCCAAAAAATGGATCCAACAACGTATACAATGATTTTGAATGCTTTATATGGCTAATTTGCATTTAAAATTACCGCATTAGTAACAATAAAAACAATTCTAACAAAAGAAAAATAGATTCGAAAGCGCAAAAAACAGAAAAATCTCACTTATATAAAAAATTGACTTTATTTAAAACTAAAAGTCATCAACCTCATGCTACTAGAAATTGTCTTAAGTAACACTAATTTGCATAAATTTAATCCGGATTAAAATCGACACATGCGCCAAGGAAGAAAACAGCAAACTTACCAGAGCAACTTGCCTACAATTACAGCAAAAATTAATGAAGCTAACGTTGACTAAATCGGGCCCATGTACAACAGTAACGGTTTTATCTTCGAGCGGTGTATCAGAAGCACCCATGCTGACAGTATCACGAAGTCTTCCATCCTGAGAATAAAAATAAAAATAAAATAAATAAAAATTCGTCAGGCGTAAAAATTGTATTCCACACACTCACTAACAGAAACTATTTTCTGATAAAATGTCATCTCTTCAAAACTTACTTAACACAGTAACAGAGTTTGGTCAGGTTTTTACTTATTGATAACAAAAAAAAGTATATATATATATAAGTTATATCGTCGCTCCCTAGATGAAGACCTCAATTTCCGACATTATTGACCGCAGGTTGTAAAGCTTTATAAAATTTCCATTAGGAGCCACATGATGGAAAATAGTTTAGATAAGGTTACAAAATTTTTTTCTCCCTCATTGTATCGATTGTTAAGGTAGTCGATAGTGTTAAATACTTATTAAAAGTATATTTGTGACTGTCTTTATATGATGTATTACGTTACAAGCTGTACTTTTAACAAGTGAAAAGGAGGGAAAATGTTAAAAAGTGTGCGTTACTCTCGTTTATAAAACGTTTCAATTGTTAAAAAATATAAACATGTACTGTATATTTTTGGCAGAAAAAAAAAATAAATATTTACTCTTTAATAAATGAACATTATTAATTTCTTGTAAGTGTTCTGAGCTCTCTGTAGAAAGAACTATTAGTCGAATCTCAACCAAATTTCGCATACGTTCTATCCCGAGGAAGCAAATTCGATTTTCAGGAAAAAATTTATTTCGAATTTAAGCCACTAGGGCAAAATTTGGCGCTGATGTTCTTTTAATGTGCATATTACGTACGGTTTCTAACGAATTTCGGGAGTTAAGAAACAAAGCGTGATTAATTTTATTTCAATTACAAGTATGGGAAGTGGAACTGACGATTGTATTAAAGATATGGTTCTATGCGTCCTTTACTTCCATGCTCTAAAAACTATTTGCTTTTCTTCATTTTCTTAAGAATTCCATATTCAGGGGACCTCTCCGTATACCTTCTAAGTTCCGAAATTCCTTAAGTGCCGAGCTGGCATTACCGTTTCGTTGATAGAAGAACCTGACACTTTGTCTGATCGTGCGTTATACACGATCAAGCAAAGTGAGCACCACAACAATTCACCTCTCGAATAATTGTGAAGAACGTTTTACGAATCCTTTAATACCCGAAATTCCTTAGAAAACATGCGGAACATGCACATTAAGGAGACGGCAGCGCCATATTTCGCTCTAACGGATGAATTTTAAATTAAAATTGTCCCAAACATCGAAAGCGCATATTCAGGACAGTAGGAATACCAAATTTGACTAATAGTTGTTAAAGAATAGGTTTACAGCTATTCTTTAAAATAAAATTCATAAAACTTCATGTTTATAAATGAAGAAATGTTAATATTTTAAGAATTAAATTATAATTTCTCGAAGTTAAAATTATAAAACATGTAGCAACTATTTTTTTTTTTCCATTTAAAAGTGAAAAACTAAAAATAAAATGCAAGAAATTAAAGAAAAATAAATAAAAATGCAAAGAAATAGAAACATAAATAAAAGAATATGCAAAGGATTTAAATCCAAATAAAAGTAAGAGTTAAAGTTGTGTAAATAGAAACGAAAGAGAAGAACTTGCAGAAATGAACAAATAAATAAAAATACAAGCGTGTACATTGCAAGCAGAATTAAATTAAAATGCCAAAAAAAAACTTAGTAAAATGCAAAAAAGAACAGGGAGAAAAATAAAAAGGAGGGGGTCAAATATCAGCTGGAAAAAAAATTAATAGAAGCTGATAGAATCATGTGTAAACAAAAACAATTTAGTAAAAAAATTAAAGAAAAAACAAATGATAAAAATTAAAATACTCAGTAGCAAAATTAAAGCGGTAAGTTTTCTGCATTCACATCTAAGTTTTATATCTAAAATACATTAATTCGTTGTAAATAACACGTACGATTTAAAGTACTTAGGAAAAATAACAGAAACGTATATAAGCTGCCGTAATTAAAATTTTAACATTAGCTGAATGAAATTATGTTTACTGATGTATGAGAGCTGTTAATGTTGTTATTAATACTCTTTGCTAATGGTGGCGCTGCTGTTGTTGCTATTGCTATAAGACTCGCTGTAAGGTTACTACCTGCAGCGTCATCTATATTGACGTTGATGGTGGTATTACTGCAACTGTTGCTTGTAGTGGCGCTGTAGAGGCTATTGCTGTTAGCGGTAGAGGCGCTGCTGATGCTGTGACGGTGGTGGCGCTGCTACTAACAGCAGCGCCACACCATCCAATAGTATAGATATAAAACAAATTTCATAGATTTAGATGCGAAACAGTTTTACATTTTCTTCTTAAACAATAATTTATAAATTAAATAAAATTTAAAATATTTATAACAGATTATGTTTTCATCGTGCATAAATTATTAAATAATTTAAATATTCTTTCACATATTTAAAAAATAATACAATATAATATGTAAATTTAAAATAAATAACTTCAGATATTATCATAAATTTTTATGTATTTTAAATAATGGAGGAAGGAAAAAAAATTTCTTTTGACGTATGAAAATATGCAAAAATTCCATTTGCGTTACCAATCAGACGTAAAATCAAAAGCGAAGAGAGAAAATAATACGACTTTAATTAAAGAGTGAATGAAATGAATTGCATGCATCATTGCATGCAAAAATGCTTTTAATAAAGTTAAAGGATTAATTTGGCAAAGAAAAAACGCAAGAAAAAAAATTTATTTTTCTTATTTTCTTGAAAAAAGTCAATTTAAGAACAATGAGTTAAAGTTAAGAAGAGTTTCTGATATTTTCTGTGGCATAAAATGCGGTTATTCAAGCTAAATTGTGTGTGAATAATTTTTGTTTAATTAAAGATAGGTTTTTTCCCTCCTCCCCTCCGGCTTTAAACAAAATTTAGTAGAAAGTTGACTGATTTTATAAAAATTTTCATTTTCTCTCCCCCTCCCAAATTGTGGCTAAATATGTATTAAATTCGTCAAAAATACAAAAGATATTTATAAAAACAATCACAAAAACAATTTATTTCTGTGCGAAACGCAATCAGAATACACCAAAATGTAATTTAAAAACATTTTTTTTAAATCAAATGATTTTAAAAAACACAAATTTTAATTTGTTAAAATAGTTTAAAACATAATTTAAAATAGAAATTTAAAAAGACACAATTAACACAATTAAAAAGACAGTTAAAAAATATACAGCAACAGAACTAAATTAAAAATAATTTTAAAAATGAAACACACACATCAACAAAATTAAACATGATCAACGCAATTAAACACAATCGGTACATTAAAAAACACAATTAAACACAATCAGTACATTAAAAAACACAATTAAACACAATCAGTACATTAAAAAACACAATTAAACACAATCAGTACATTAAAAAACACAATTAAACACAATCAGTACATTAAAAAACACAATTAAACACAATCAGTACATTAAAAAACACAATTAAACACAATCAGTACATTAAAAAACACAATTAAACACAATCAGTACATTAAAAAACACAATTAAACACAATCAGTACATTAAAAAACACAATTAAACACAATCAGTACATTAAAAAACACAATTAAACACAATTAATAACATTATTAAAAGATGATTTCTCATTATCGAAATGAAAATATATGAATTTTTGTACGATGATTAATATGAGGGTGATTATTTTTCATTTAAGTTATTTTCACAGTTGTTGCTAATCAAATAAATATTCACTTTTACGAAATATTCGTTCATTAACAAATAAATAATTTAGAGGAAAAAATTAACCGAAATAATCAAACAAGTTAGTTAAGAATATTAAACAAACAAAAAAAAACAATGTAGACAATTACAAAACTAGGCGAAGGATAATAAACAATGTCACTTAATTTTGTTGTGATATTTATTATTACCATGTTTTATTCATGACGTCAAAGATATTCAACTTGTGTAAAAGATTGTTTTGACATCGTAAATATCTTATCAACAGGAATTCGTAAATGCTTTACAGTGCCACAACGGAAAAGATGGTCAATAAAATCATGTTTATTATGTTAAAATGCAAAAATATTCTGAAAGAAAATAATGACGTTGCTTCCGAAGAATGGTGAAGAATGGATACCATTCTCTGCTCGACATTACATTTTTTTTAAACAAGAATATTAATGATGTACGCTTGTCGATGGTTGATGATAAACATAAATGATACGAATGATTTACTATTCGCAATGTAACGAAACGTATGCAATTTGATAGTGATGGTTTTCCTACGATGGTGAGAGATTGGCACGCAAATAAATTAAATATTAACAAGTATAAAATCAAAATTTTAATTGGCCCCATAACGCGAATTTCTCTATAATGATGGCTCCTGAAAAGAAATCGTCATCAAGAAGAACTGTGTTAAAATTCATGTTTTTTGTTAATTATTATTATTAAGGATAGAATATCTACTGATATAGTCGTCATACTTGATAATAAACACATGTTATTTGTTTATAAGTCATAAAATAAAAATATTTATGGAGTCGATAAAAATTCATAAATGTCTCTTTACAATGGCCCTTGAAGTAAAAATTATAAACATAAATTTCTATTTATTAGTGTTAAATCAAACAGAGTATACAATTTAAAAAATTATATTTTAATTCTTTTAATGTATAAATATATACAATGATGATAACGATGATCTCATGTGGCCCTACTCATACGATCATCATCAGCAACGACAACAGAGAGAGAGAGACGAAAAAACTATCATAAAGATCCTTTTTATGATGATAAATTTTTATTATATTATTAAATAAAGCATCATTTAATGTTAAAAAGTTGTGTAAAACACACGATGATGATGATGATGATCGCGAAGTCGATTCACACGATCATCATCAGCAATAACCAGCTTCTTTAGAATTCACTTATAAACATTTACGACCATAAAAATCAATGTAATTTTATGAGTCAAACGAGAAAATAATCATGTCTCTTTATGACAATTCCCAAGGAGAAACAACTGTCATCATCATCATAAATGTCTTTTTATTGTCATTATTATTATTATTATTATTACTATTATTATTATGAATGAATCAGAAGCATCTATATGCATTTTCTATAAACTAAGAATCATAAAAAAATGTAATCAGTTTTATAAATCATAAAATGTGATTGCTCTTATTCATGACGTCGGAAGATGTAAAAAATCATCAGGGGAAAAAATGGTAACTGGATCATAAATGTTTTCCAACAAGAATCATTATGATGCCAAAAGAGAGCAATAATCGTAAATGGTTTTTACGACGTAGAAAAGGTAACAATAATCTTGGAAAATGTTTAAGTCGTAAATGGGTGAAGATGTTACACACATGATGATGATTTAATATATACTATATATATATATATATATATATATATATTTTCTGTAATGCTAACTGCAGGTCGTTACATAAATTCTTTCTTACCCGGCACAAATTGGCCAGCTAACGTTGAGAGGGAGGGGTTTTGATGGTTTAACCCCCCGACTGAATTGAGTCCAATTCAATTGGAGGACTGATGGGTAAGGCAACGTAATACACGTATAATCTGCTAAGGGGTGTTTCTCGGGGTTACTTTCCATGGGAAACTGGAACGTGAAGGATCCCGGAAAATTCCACTTAGGCACGAACCCACGACTAGTGTTCAGTGGTGCTATCCACTTACGTGGCTTTCGTAAGAATTGGACTATATTAATTAATAGAACACACAATATTTGTATTTATAACTTACATTCTGTACTCGTTCAGTTCCTCCTTAGCCTAATGTATTATGTTGCTATACATAAATAGATGTAGAAATTAATAAACTACGTTTAAAATCTATTATTTTAAAAATCCTGAGCACGGGTCTGTAACCTAGTATCATAAGATATACATTAAAGTTTATTCTATGATAAATTAGAGCGTACCTCGGTATCATAAAGGAAATTGTATCGCAATTTTATATAAAAAGGCACTATATAGAATTTATCGTAGGTACGATATAATGTATCATATGATACTCTGTTACGCTAGAATTTATCTGAAAATATTAAGTTACTTTGCAGTAATACGTTACGTTGCAATTAACTTATAACGTAACGTATTACTGCAAAAATTGGGGAAAATATCTCAGACAGGCACGCCATCGGACGCAATCATGCAATAGTAAAATGGGGTAGCCTTCAAATCACTAATTCATTATACTATAAAAAGGCTTGCAGAGGCTCAGAATTGTGTGTCGGCTTGTGTTCAGAATTTTCAGGTGTACGATGTACAGCTGATAAAGTTTCACAGAAGTTGGTATTAATGGTGAATGCGTCAATCCTGGTTTTACTGTTGAGCAGCACAGTTCCCACTGGTCTGAAAAGCTAGCTCATATGACACTTGGTCACACCTCGTAATATGAGATACATTAACGGTATAGAAATGCGTTCTGGAAATGTTGCGCTCTCATAGAGGAACCGCAAACAGCTATTTTTCGCAAGATAATGCTCGGCTGCGCTTAACTAAGTTTCCGTAACGTTGCCACACTTGATTGGCTTGCCTTGTCTCCAGGATTATCCTATTAAGCATTTGTCGGATCAGATAGAATTGGTGGGATCACCAGCTTCAGCCATCCACGAGTGCAAGCAGTAGCGTAGCGAGGGGGCAAGGGGGTCTAACATACCCCGGACGCCACTCGCAGAGGAGCGCCCGGGGCATGAAGGTAATAGTAACTATTCATATAGATATTTTAAGGTAGGTACTACATTCTATTATTATTCGTATTATATTCTTATTACCAGTAAATTCTATGTATTATATTACTATACGTGTTTCTGGAGGGGGCGCCAATAAAGTGTCGTGCCCCGGGCGCCAGTTACGTTCGCTACGTCACTGAGTGCAAGGGATTTAAAGGGGCAGTTGCAACCTCAATGGGTTACTAGATAGCACGAGCAATTATTTATTGTGACATCGTCACAATGCCGGACATAATCATATTTTTAATTCATTTAATTTAAAATATACGCTCTCCACCTGAAATTAGTAATGGCTTGCCCCTGTACATCATACTTTTCCTTTAACAATGGAGTCGTGTTAGTCATCTATCTAGCAACCTTTCAGGAAAAAATTGAAACAACACGAGTTTCGGTTTGTATTAAAGTTTGGGGCCTCCTCCTCTAAGGTTTCTACATCTGATCTCTTCTTTTATTTATCCAACTCCGTTCTCGAGATTAAGGAAAGACAGAAAGACAGACAACAGTGGAAATTTATAGGTCTATAATTTTTTGAAATTGCAGCTCATAAAGTATGCCTGTATGCCTCCCTGATCGACTGCCTATCGCCGCGTGTGTCTAGAAATAGAAGATCCTAAAAAGTACAAAGCTTTCTTTAAATTGCATCATTGTTGTAATAAAGTTTCATTCGTTTCCATCGTCTCCATCTTGCATAATGTTTCTTATCCATGAGTGTATTTAACTCGATACCAAAAAATTATTGCTTTATTTAGTTATTTAATTATGCAATTATTTTCAGAAAATTTGGTCTTACAAAGCGAAAAATTGTGTAAAAAAATACAGAAAATTTGCTTGGAGCAAGAAGAAATTTTATCTTTGTGGCACAGAAACTGACCACTTAAAGCAAATACCCAACTTGAGCTTTGCGCATATTAACCATGATTGTAATTACTGAGTAATCCAATTAATATGTAAGCATGCTGCAGCAGTTATTCTTGAGTTTTGTTTTTGGGGTATAAAGAATTTTGATCTTCGTCGAATTTATTTTTGCGCCAAGACCAAACTTCTATATCTTACATGCTGTAACCTGATTGCTTAATAATTATCACATGCGCCTAGTAAGATCAAAACTAAAGCCGTGTAACAGCTCCAAGTTATCAGTTTCTGTATGGCAATAATCCCTACAAAAAAATACTGTCAATCAGTATATTTTATTTAAGAAAAAAAAGATATAAAAACTAAAACTTTATATTAAAAAAAGGAACATCATCATCACTTTAGATGTTTGAAAAAATCTGTCAGACGAGTAATTGAACGAAATTCTTTAGCAATTCAGCTTGGAACCATTCCAAATAACACTATTTCCGATATTTTGACATGTTTATTTTCACTAAATTTTATCTCTAACAATAAACAAATACCGTTTTGTAAAAGTTAACTGTAAAAACATTAATTAAATAATAAATAATCTCTACTGACTTATTGCTGTTTACCTCTTTTTTTTCTCTTTTAAGTCCATAAAATGAAGCTTTCATCAGCTTCTACCGTAGCAATTACGTTTGTTATTATTATTACTATTGGTTAGTTATGAGGGATTATTTTGACTTTAACTCAAAACACGCAATAAAATGTTTAATTTTAAATATTTACTCTGAAGTAAATTTAACTAAAATTAAGTGTAAAAGACATCCTGGTTTCTCCTTTCTCTTTCTTCTTTATGGCTTTCTTGCTAAATTGAATTGAATGTTCAACAAAAACACTGCTAAGTTCTATACAGATGGCGGTCGAAAAAAAAAAACGAGTCTACACTTATTATCGATGAAATAAAGAAAATGAAAGCTTGTTAAAAGTATATAAAAAAGATTCCAGTAACTTAAGAAAAAATGTCGTTATTAAGAAATCTAAGTGTACAATTCTTCCGTAAACATTTAAACTCCAGACATTTTATAAAAATGTTAATAATTCGAAAAGAATTTGAGACTTTTCTTCCAAATTAATACAACATTTAAATCCTTTCCAATACAAAAATTCATTCGGTTCTTAAGAAATCCAAGTGTACAATTCTTTATTAAAGCATTCAAACTTCAGGCAAAATTAGATAAATTACTCACAAATTCTTGAAATCAACGTCATTTTTACAACTTAATCCAACATTTAAACATTTCCCAATATAAAAATCCCTATTAAATTCATTTACGTATTTAAAAATTTATCTGATATTCCTTAATTCTTTAGGCATTTGGTAGCGTAATATGGGAGAGTCCAAGGGACTTGGGCCTTCCTTACCTTTGTAAATAAATAAATTTAGAAAAATCAAATATGTATAAGAAAGCTTTGAATGTGACAAACGCCCTTATTCACACATATATACAATTTACAACAGTTTACTTTTCATCTACGGTGTTAAAGTGGAGAATGTGGCTCTGCACGTTTTAACTTGGACTTTCTTTCATATTGGTTCTAGTTACGCTACCGTCAGGCATTTTATGATAAAACACTTCATAAAACACCTCTTACAACATAAAAATTCTCTCTAAATTCAACTCCGACATGCAAAATTAATTTAGATTTAAACTTAAAATCAACATTCCAAAAACTAATTCCAATATAATTCAATACGATTTTTTTAATTTAACAAAACAGTAAATTCTTCTCCGTTTAATCCGATAAAATTTCTCCCGGAGGTAACTCATCTGCAAAAAAAAGTCCCTTCCCCAATTTAATATAAACAGATTTTTTCCTAAAATAAAAAAGAAACACAACAACAAACTAACCCAAGATAAAAGATATTTCCCAACTGAATCGAATAAAATCTTTCTAATTTAACCAAAAATTAAATTCTTTCCAACTTAATCCAACATCAAGATTCCTTTCCTTGGCTTAATCAAAACGTCGAAATTTCGGGCTTTAATCCAACAGCAAGATTTTTTTTTTTCCAATTCAATCCAAATATTAAATTCTTCTCAGTTTAATCCAATATAAAACGATAAGCAATTTTACAACTTGATCTACATTCCCCTCCCCGTCTTCCAGTGTCAACATCCTTCATAGAATTCGACTTCAGAAAGAGTAGGAGGAGAAATTTATGTTGTTTAACTGGAGAACAACATTATTCTCCAACTTAAAACCAAATATTAAATTATATACTTAATTAAAAATCAAGAATTCTCTTCGATTTAATCCAAAATCGAGATTCTTTCGTGCTTAATCTAACATCAAATCCCACTCAATTTACTCAGGCAATTTAATTTAAACGAAAATTTTAAATTATTCCTGATGTAATCTAGCTTAATCCAATAAAAACTTCGAAGTTATCTGCATCATGTCGATCTTAGAAGTCAGCTAAACAATAATTTATTGGATTTTTCCCCCCTTTAATTTTTAAAGCAAAATCAAGATCAACAAGTGTATAATGTAATTATATATGCACGTATGTGCACTTAAAACTTACCCACAAGAAGCTCAAAAAGTAAATTTAACGCTCAAAAATTGCAATTTATTTGTCTTTTTCTAAGAAAAAAACATATTTAACTACTTAATTTATAGAATATATGTATTTTTTGCGGGGGACGAGGATGCTCGAACTTCCCAAATTCATTATTACGACTGTACTGTAATAAATGTAAATAAATTTGACTTTAGAAAGATCGTTAGAAACTAATTAACTAGAAATAAATTTTATCTAAATTGTATCCAGAACAGTAATTTCCTGAATGAATCCCGCAGTCGTTAACAGCAATAATCTGATAACACTTTTTAAAATGTTTTTTAAATCAACAAAATTAACATATGAAATGAATTTTTTTTAATTAATGATATGAAAAAACAAGAACTTTTTCATTTGTTTATTCAATAACACGGTATTTAAATCGCTAAATAAAAAAATATGTTGCACTATTTTGATACATATATACAGCCTAACCTCCAATAGCGGCCACCTCTAAACAGCGGCCATTTTTTCAGAAATGTATGCAAAATAACTTACAGAAGCAGCCACTTCCGTAAAACGGCCATTTTTACGTTCCTGTCAGTGGCCGTTATTCACAGGGTTTGATTGTATAAAAGCCAGCAATTTATGAATAATTTATTTATTAACTCCGCCCAGAATATGTTAATTATATTATAATTTATGCAAACTCCGCCTAAAATATATATAAGTTAATTCTTGAAAAATAAATGACTCGATTTTTCTAACACATGTTAATTTATGCGTAATTTATCCATTAGCTCCTCCCACAATATGTTAATTATAATAATTTATGCATAATTTTAAGACTCCGCCTATAATATACTTTCATCAAATGATGAAAAGACTGAATATTTCGCATTACATAAACTTTAACTCCGTCCATTTTCTAAAGTTTCAGTGAACAAACATTTCGAAAACTAGCTCTACACTTCGATGATGTTTATTTTATTGATCATTTACCTGTCATTTATATAAAAGTTTTCCATTGAACTAGAGTGTTTCACTTAGAATACTTCGAGTACCATTTGTGTAAATGATACTCAAAAACCCTCGTGCATGCATTACTTTGAGTAGAATTGTAGAACTAAATTTCAAAAATCTTTCACTCGATTTCTAGAAAGCGTCCATTTTTTTTTTTTTTTTTTTTTAATACAGATATTTTTGTTTCGATAGCAATAATCGAGAATTAAGTATATTTCTTACTGTTATAGTGTTATAAATCAGCCAGGACACATTTCTAAATTTGCCCTGGCTGATTTATTATAAACTGACATACATGCGAATGTCGTCCATTTTCAAAAATGTCAGCTGCAGTAAACGTAATTCTTTAACTATTTAATATAATATAGATCTTTTTAAAAATTTTGTCATACAGAGAGGCCCAAAAGTCAGTTAAACGGGTTCTTTCGCAAAACGTTTTGTGCGCGCGCACACACACACACACACACACACACACACACACACACACACACACACACACACACACACACACACACACACACACACACACACACACACACACACACACACACACACACACACACACACGTGGCATGTGTGCGTCAATGTGTCAAAATGTTGTACTTTACGTATTGAACAAATAAGAATCTCCCTTTAAACAATTATTTGAATAAAACAGTAATGATGTAGTCTTTATAATAATTAACTGACTTTTGGATCGATTGTGTTTGTGCGTGTATTTGTTTAAATAAAAGTGTTTTCTAATTTATTAAATCATGTTTTAACTTTAAATCAAAAAACACTAGTTTTAATAATTTTGTTTAAGCCGGGCAAGATATCTGTTTCAAATGGATAAAGTGATGTACTGTATAGTACTGTACTGTACATCCACACATTTCTGTCAAGATTTTCCTAATTTTCTTGAATATCTGTTGAAGAACTAACATCAGTTCCATCATTTCTAACTTAAGAGTTTCATCAAAAGTCTTGGTAACGATAAAATTGTTGCATCTACTCTCATAATTCCTTAGTTATGTACTGTACCCATCTACGTAAGACGAAAAATGTATATTTTTCGTTTTATAGTGAACACAAACTGTAAAATGTTACATCAGTTACCTCACTTTTAGCCATCATTTCGAACTTGAAATCTCTTTTATGCTCGTCGAAATGTTGAAAAAACAGCCATAACACATTAGATACTAAGTGAAATTTATATAGAACTTTCGAAATGTGTCTGTAGCACCAAAAAGATGTTTAAACCATAAAAATAACTGCAAATTTTGCAATATATTTGTGGTTTCCTTGTAAAAAACAGTTTAGATATCCAATTCGAACATATTCACCCCCTATTTGTGAGAAAATTACATTTAAAATTAGTAATAAATCAATCTATCCAATCCCTGAATGAAATTATATTTAAATTTTATAATATATATATTGAAAGATATAAAATATTTTTCATTGTAATATAAATTATAAAATTTCCGTTAAAACATTTTAAATTATCCAATTATTACACTTTGTAGCTTAGACGTTCGGGAATAGGCGTGGCTACACAAGATTTCAGCCAATTAATGAAGCGAAAATGCATAAACTTTAAAGGCACGGAACTTTGTTATTATAAACCGTACCAAAAAAATGTTTAAAGATTCATTATGATTGGATTAAATTATTTTTTAAAATAATAAGTACAAAAATTACTTTTTATCTAGCTACTAGGCAACACAATAAATTTAATAATTTGTTTTTAAAAATTAAAGAAAACGTCTAGACTGTAATTATAACTGAATTTAACTCGGTAAATCTGTCTTACCGTTGGTAGGAGCGATAGAATTTTAAGAATGATTCAGAAAACAAACCTTTTTCTTTCTGTAGAACTAATAGGAAGTAAAGAACAAGAACAATTTGAACAATAACGATTAATAGAAAGAAGAAGGGAGGAAAAAAAAGAATGATGTAAACTAAATATAACCCGTGCAGAATGGTTGAGAATGGCACGAAAATGTCAGTTGAATGTCAACTAGCTATCTAATATTCGCCTTGCGAGTGTCAAGAGAAAATGAGAGAATCTTAGTGAAATGTTAGATAAATATTAAGGAAGACGAATTCCTTAAATAATAAAAATTTCATTATTAAAACAATAAGTTTTATACTTATAAATTTAATAATTAAATTCCTCTTTCGATCTCATTTCTGTACTCGCAATTTATCATTTTAATCTCGTATAAAAAAAAAATACAAAAGAAAAATTTTTTGAAATTTCATTTTATTCCTCCGTTGAAACGTGATTACTCAGAGAATCTCCTTTGTTTTTAATACAGAAATAAAATAAAATTGCCAAATATACAAGTTTTAATCTTTGAAATTTTTACTTTCTTCAAGTTAAAATCAGATAGAAAATATTTTTTCTATAATCGAATAATCCCTTAGACAATAAAAAGGAAAGTGGCTGGGCCTTGTTTAATCTCTGAGTGTCCCTGGGTTCAATAAGAGCCCTCAGAGAGTAAACGAGGCCTAACCACTTAACTTTTTAAGGCCTTTACATTAAAAGAAGACCAAAGCATTATATAAATTGCATTATATTTTATAAATAATAAAATTTGGCAAATTTTTTCCATACAGAAAACATTTTAGATCTCTTCAGTTGCTTCAACAAGGATCTCTCGTAAAGAAATCGGCAAAGCCATTTGAACCTGTTGGACATCGTTTAAGAAGACACGATTGTATGTACTGAAGCAATATGTTCGAACTTTTATTTCATTTAACTTTAAAACCTTGGCATATTTAACTGAGAACAGGAAACGTGCACTCGAGTTCTCCTAAAGATGTGTGTATATATTTATAAACATTTAGAAAGGAATTTAAATATTCTTTCAAGTAGAAAGCGGGACACGAATTCATTGAAACCTTTAAACGTCTGAGGAAGAAATTCGAAACTTAATTGATGAAGTTGATGATGGTTGAATAGGTGAGCGACCTACCGGAAGTTTAGTTGATTCAGAATTTACCAATTCCTTTCATTATTGGATAAACCCGTCGCTATCGAAGCACAACAGTGTCTAGAAGATAAAAACCATCGCATTTTCTTGATAGAAAAGTAGAGGAAAAAATACAGTATTTAATGTCTCCATCGTTTATAATTATTTTACTGATGTATTGTTAACGGATGCATACCAATAAACCCGAGTTGCTACTAAGTTGTGCTTTTAACTAAATTAATTCTAATTTAATTACTGATTAGATCGAACATACAATTGTTGTTTTTTTAAAGTTAATTAAAGTAAAATATTAATCCTAATTAACTTTCCGCCATTTCGCAATTAATTGAATAGGAATGATTTCTGCCATCTGTCGTTTAAACTACGAACTAATAAACGCTCTATTGATTCCTAATATATGGCATTAGTAACTAAGTTTGATTTCGTACACTTAATTAAATAGTCAATCAGCTTATGTCTAAATAATTTAAATCAATAGTACGATTATAATATTTGTTTATTTATGCATATTACGTAATAATTAATTAAAGGAAACCATTTTTTTAACGGTTAAACGAGCCTCAACAGAAATCTCCATTACAAAACGTACGTAATAATGCGAAGTACAGCACGTCACATGCACGTATGTTATACGCAATAATAAGATTTCTATTATTACGCGTGTTGTGTTCAAATATATTATTACGCATCTGTAAACGTAATAATACATTTTTCGTTTCGTAACTTGCAAATAATAATAAGAACTACGTCACATGCTACGTATGTTATACGTAATAATACGAATAGGGTTATATTATTAGATGAGTTATACGTAATAATACATTTGAATATTGCTTATTAATGATGGAAACATGGGGGAGATAACTTGTTTTAATAATTACATACGATGAATTATTAAAGTATAACTATAAAAATAGATGGAGGAAGTTCAATAAGATATTTTAATACGTGAAGTAAATTAAATTAATTGTGCAACAGAAAGAGGGAAAAAGATATGAAAATAATTGGATAGATAACGATTGGCAAAAACTGAATTCTGAGAAGAACGTCTCTAAGGATAAAAGTTTTAGCTTTACAATAAATCCAGGATTCTATACTTAGAACGTACAGTACAAGAGTAAGTTTTCTATAATCTTGTAAAAATTACAGATTCTATCAAAGTAAAAAATTCATAAGCTTCACTGAATCGTAAAAAGGGTCTGTGCCATTTATCACTGCATTCGTCCTTGCACTATAGTATTATTATTTAATAAACTGTAAAATAAATGATAAAAAAATAAATACAAGCTGGACGTAACGTTAATCCTGATCAATTACAAATAAAAACTCAATTTATCTTGTTTTAGAGAAAAGGGGGAATGGTTTGTTGTAAGTGTTCCAAAAATATTTTCAACAAATGAGAAAATCTTAAATTTATTATATAAAATACTTTATATATATATATATATTTCTTCACATGATATCTTGAACATCAATTTTTCAAACTTCTTTCAATGGGATAAAGGGAGTATTTTATCTTATTTACTATATAATACCGTATATATTTCTTTTAACTGAGTAAATATTGTGTTTACAGCAACAAGTCGAAAGGAAATTTTTTTAAATAATTACTTATAATTTTACTGTATACCGTAGAAATTTAATTACAATGTTATACAAACATGCTCGTTTGTGGTACTAGTTACATAGTGCAAATTTTATGCATAATCTGGACTTTTTTCTAGGATCTCGTTCTTTTATAAACCTCAGACATAAAGAGAATTATGTACTGTACTAGCTAAATACAATGTTAATATCATCTAATATGTGAATTACATTATGTAAAAGATCTTGCAAGTCTACATTTATCTAAAACCCTAAGAATCTGGAACAATTTAATATCGTCATTAGATGTATAGAAAATAGCAAAATTATTACTGTTTTTCCTACATGTATACCCTACTTAACATTAAAATTTTCATAATGTATACGAATATAAAATGTAATTTCTTCAACAAAGTAACTTATAAAGTAACTACAACTAAGGAGGTTATTAGGCTCTTTAAAAATTCATAACTTCTCTTGCAGTAGCGAAGAGTAATAATCAAATCTCAATGGATAATTCTAAATTCTAATGTCGACTAAATACGAATTTCATTGACATCTGTCACAGTTGTAATTTTGGAATAGGAAGCCCTATCGACAATAGCGTCATTGTGTATGAGGAACGATTAATCACGAAACTCAAACCTGATAAAATAATTTTACAGAATTGACCATTATAGCAACATATATATATATATGTTGCTATAATTTTTACCTTTAACGATATATATATATATATATATATATATCGTTAAAGGTAAAAATTTATCATATCAGCCCCATTAAATAATATGTACAGCATGACGTGAAATTAATTAAACACAAGTTTCTCGTAGAGAACACGCAGTTCTATATTCGAAGTGATTAAATACGCGTCAAGTAGTAGATTTTAAACGTATTCAAGACAAATTAATTATAAATTTTACACATTTTTACAAGTCAAATGTAAAGATGAAGCTAACAGAAATTATTTTAATTCACTTTTAAAAGAAATCCAAGTTCCTTGAATGGATCTAGAACACTGTTGACCAAACCTTTCGGACTACCGCCCCCTTTCAGTGCATATATTTCTTATATATATTGTTTGTTTCAAAATGAATTTTTGTCCCCCTTGTTTTGCATCGCCCTTTTGGGTCTTTATCACCCTTAAAGGGGTGGTAACTCCCATTTTTGGAATAACTTCTCTAGAAGACGGTGATATTTTTTCATATATGAAAATAGGAGTGATAGTACCTCATATAAGCAAAACTTTGATTCCAGTTCTAGTATTACGTGGGAGCTATTATTAATACCAAAATACAGTTTTATCTTTCAGTAATTACACTTTCAAGCTGTCAAACCGATCCCCTTTCTACAGAATCATTAGTTATAATTTCCTCTTCGGTACAACGGAAGAATAAACTTTTTTTTTTCTGGTCCAAATATTTCATCCACCATTCAAATTTCTGGAAAGATTCCAACAATTTTGAAAATTTTCAGCACAAATTCAAACTTTCCATTAGAAGAAGAAGACGAAAGAAAAACCATTGGACAATAAATAAATAAATAAATGTAATTATGACGCAACTTGGAGAAATTGTCAAGTAAACTAATACAATATTTACATTGTCTGAGATGTAGAATTCCCGCTGCTATATTAAAAAATAAATAAAAATTTAGAATGGAACGACTCGAGTCATTAACTGTAATGGAAGCGTCGCTTATGACTAGGAAAATGAAATGTGTTATATGTAAGTTAAATGGAGAGTCATTTCAAAGCCATATTTAGAAATTTGGTAAATTATTTTTTTTTTTAAATTCTCAAAAAAGAAGCGATACGATGCATTAAATAAATGCTTTTCAACTGCTTAAACTAGCAATTTAAGTACTTAGATATTTTAAATTCTATATAAAATGGCATTAATGTAATTTTATAGGCTATTTACAGCTCTAGTATTACATGCTTAAGTTCTAGAGTTGGTTTAATAGTCTTCCAGTAGTCAATATTCTCATACCTATGTCAATCTTGTATTTGACATCAACATGCACAAAATCTGTGTTACATCACGGCATTAACTTTTATAGTCAATACCTCGAAATATTCTTTCAAAGGTCAATATCTAAGACTATATTCAATCAATACTCTCACATACAATTGCCACTATCTACCATCAAAATCCTCCTGATAAATTTAGCATTCGTAATCGACATTTCAGGTATTGTATGTAACATTTTAACTTTATAATCGTAAGTCAGAGACCTTATGTCGTTCAAGATTAACATGATTACGTTATAACATTCAAATCTGATCAATAATCTGAAGCTAATCAATATCAATAATTACCTTTTGTACATTTCTATCGCTAGTTATGATCAGGATTTTAATTTGAAAGTAACATAAATGTTTTTTACAATTAATTATATTCTTTAAAATAGTTATATTCTGATAATTACAGATTTAAAGACGAAATTTCTACATTATAACTTAATGGCAACTTTAAATCCGGCTCTGAACTTCAAGCCTAAGGTGCAAAGAATAAATTATCAATAAATATGGTCAAGAAATTTATTCTTTAGAAATTAAATTCAGTAACCAATAGAAAGAGCAAATTTGAATATTTGAACTTAATAGCCAATAGAAAGCGAGTTTTCGACCAATAGGATGAGAGAATTTGAATATTTGAATTTATTAATTTAATTTTAAAGTTTTCTACAGATAATATATATTTAAATAATTTAAAGATCGCTATTATTAATCTTGTTTTCGAGATTAGGGTGGAGAATGTTGCTCCCACTTTATACATCATTACAGTTCATTTACATAACCAAAGGCAGAATTTAATCGTCTATGTTTACAAGCTTTCAGGGTGGAGCCACCCCTAAAATATCATTCGAATACGTTATCATGAGACTTACAATCTGAAACTTTGAGGACATATCTACCCTAACTAATTTTAATTACAAGATTCGAAACGACACAAAGCAAGTTCATAAGATTCTTTAAAATAATTCCTGCTTGGGGTTCTTCAGCTCTGGAGCCTTTCTTGAATGAAAATTAATGATATTAATGTTCACGATTTTAATATTATTTCATAAAAAGTTAGATTTTGCTATACTATCTTCTAATAAATATAAAAAATATGAAGATTTTTTTGACTGCCCAGTGGACACTAAGAGGATTTTTCAATCAATCCATAGTGGAATTGGCCAGGCCCACAATGAAGCTCAACATATACGCAACGGTCCATTTACGAAAAACTCGTGTGGTTGCTCACCCGAATTCGAACCCAAGTCCCCCAGAGCGATAGGCTGACGCATCAGCCCATCAATGGCAAGATTCTGAACAAAAGTAGCTTCAATTATTACAGAAGGCGATAAAGAAAGAATAAAAAATAATTGGCATACAATTTTTGTATGCCAATTATTTTTGCTAATTGCATATACGTGAAAATAGATTGCAATGAGACCTAAGAAAGGAAATCGTTTCCAACAAAGTTGAAAACTTTCTAACCATGAGGATGATTTCTATTTGTTTTCTAATGAATAATACAAGAACCTAATTGATTTGTTATGAATTAGATGTAGGCAACTAATCAAGAAAGTCAGTAAAGTATGAAAATGCATTTTATATGACCACGTAGAAGAATATTTTATTAGATTCTTTCCCTTCTATTGAATTTTTGAACTTTCAAACGTCATTTCTGCCGGCTGAAATATGAAATTATCGAAATTAAATATTTTTTCTTACATCTTAAAATGTCATTTTATAATCTATATATTTTTTCGGCTTCTACACTGTATAAAAATCTACCATTTCTATTGGATGAAATTGAAGAATTCGAATTTTCAAATTCTGTATAGATGAATTTCGATTTTCGAAACTTAATACTATTTCTATAAGAAAGGATTTAAAAAATTTTTTTCGAAACAAATTAGATTTAACTTTCTTGTAAAAGTAAAATTTCGAATTTTCGAAATGACCTAAGAAATATATTTTAAATCAAAAACTAGACTATTTTATTACTTAAATATTTTTTCTAAAATCTTCTTGTTATTGCAGAATATTTTAAAACTTTTTAAAACTTCTCTAAGTACAATATTTAAACATCAGTCTTCCTATTGGATGTAAATTTAAAATTTTGAATTTTAATTTACTGCTATTGGTTCATTCAATTCGAAAACTTTAAACTCACTCTCTATTGGGTATACATTTCAATTTAAAAAACAATCGATTTCTATTATAGGACGTTATCAATTTTCATCATTAGTAAATGAACCAATCCTGTTACGCATGAAATTTATAAATATATTAAAACATTATATTATATATATAAATTTTTATCTTATCTAGATTTATTATTATTATTTAATCTATTAAATAAAAAGTTAGTATTTTATGAGAATCTAATTCGAAAATTTAAATTTATTCTGCTTATTGGTTAATAAATTTGAATATTAAAATTCGCCCATTCTATTGGTCATTAAATTCAAAAGAAATATTAACTTCCCATTGGCTATTATATTCAAATTTTTAAATTATCCTTTCCTATTGGTTACTAAGTTCAAATATTCAAATTCGCTCTTTCTATTGGTTACTGAATTCAATTTCTAACGAACAAATTCTTTAACCTTATTTATTGAATATTTTTCAATTTTATTCACCAAAATCAAATTCGAAAATTCGCTCTTTCTACTGTACACTAAATTCATATTACGAATTCCACTCTACATACAGGTTGTAAATTCGAAGTTTAAATATTTTAAACTTATTAATCCTATTGGGTACAAATTTATAATTCTCATCTCAAAGACTAATCTAAGAATTCTCTCGTTGGATACCAAATTTCAAATTTTTGAATTCGATCCTTCTATTGGTTAATAAATTAATATTTTAAAAAATAAATATTGATAGTTTTTTTATCATACTAAATAAAAATTTATTATATTAAACGTTTTCTCCTTGTTCCTACAAAAGTTCGAATTTCAAAATGAGTTTTTTTTCTATTGGTTATAAATTTAAGATTTAAGATATTCAATTAATCGATCTCATTGGATACGATCATTTTAAAATTTGAAAACTCGATCCACTAAAATCAAAAGCTCTCTCTGACGTCACCACAGCACGTGGCCATTTTATTGGCAACGATCCAAGTCGATGATAAAGATCACTGACCGAATGTGCTAAAGCTATATATAGAATATCCTCGATGGCGAACAACTGAAGCAGATGAAAAGACTGTTGCAGATTGATCTCGTTCAACCAAAAACAATTCCCCATCCCAATGACACGATATGAAACTACAAAAATGATATTCAAGCATCCAATATAACCGCAAAAAACGCCCTTCATGCATTCAATATCATGGACAAATATCAGCTGTGTAACGGCACCATTTAAGAACAACGATGACGAAAGAAGAAATTAATTTAATAAACTTCTATACTCAAATCCAACCGAGTGAAAGAATTTTTGTTTTAGGACATAAATGGTTTTATTCCTTAAACAAAAACATGGAAGACAACGTTAAATTGTCTTTCGTGTCGTAACGAAAATCTCTAGCTCGAAGGTATGTCATTCAATACCTACGAGAAGCACTCTGTTGTAGTAGCAGCAGCAGCAGCAGCAATTCTACTACTACTAGTAGTAGTATAAAGACACAAGGCTCTCCTTACTTTACAATCGAGACAGAAACATTAATGTCTCGGAGACAACTGCTTATACTCCTTAGGGAGAAGTCCTGACAGATAGAACAAATAAGCTGCTTCCTGATATGAATGACAATTTTTCATTTTATTCTACTCCATCTCTTACACTCTCCCCCTCTTAAGAGGAAGGAAAAAAAACAACAAAAAAAAAAAATGCAGCAGTATCGTATATACAAGTACCTCATAAATCACACTTTAAGTAAATTGTAGCTAGTCGCGAATGTAATATGTAACACAAAATATTAAATCTAGGAACCACTTCGTGAATCTTTATAAAAATCATTGATACTGAACGATTTAAAATTATAGAATGGAAATTTTTTTCTTAAGGTCATACTTGCCTAGTTGTAAGACGGCGTATAAAATTAAATTATATAGTTTTAAGTTACTTTAATTAAAACTATATAATACGTCACGTCTGTCTCTCTGTGTTCTGAAATTAGATACTACAGTGCATATACAAGCGATATTAATGCACTGGAAAACGGGATAATTAACGTTAATATAGTATAAATACGCAAGTCGTACGTGGTTTCTAATTATACCCCTTTGGATACAAAATTAATTTGGTCACGTGAGCTGGGTAATAAAGTCTAGGGATTTTTTTTAACCCTTCCTTCTTCCTATCGAGTTAGAATTCAATTAATTAGAAAAGATAACCGTTCTCGTAAAAGAGTTTAAATCCCTCTAATTACGTCTCCTGTTGCGAAATTTAAATTAATACCTCCCGGTTTTCCAATATTAGAATGGAGATTGATATTATTAAAGCATACTACGTTTGTATATCAACAGCTGGGCGTTTTATAAGTTAAAATTTATGCTTAAATCTTAGATTTAAACTTCATAAATCCCGAGAACTACGGGACTATTACGTCAATAATGCAAATTAGTTTCTCATAAAAGGAGGAAAGAAGAGGAAAAAAGATAAATAGATTGTTAATGAAGTTTCTTAATTTTATTAATTTTTAACAGGTAAAAGGGAAATACAGAGCTGGAGAGAAACGATCATGACATGTTCGATATATTCTATAGAATATAAAATTCAATAAAGAAAAAATTTCTCAATGATAAATTTATGAAAACTGAATAACTTAATAGTAGTTTAACCTTTGAAAAAAATAACTTTAAATCCTATTCTTATGGTTACATCAGGAGCTATTAAGAATTCCATTAAATAACTGTCAACTTTTCTTTATAAAACGTTCAATTTATTGATTTACCATACAGTCAAGTTGCAGGAGGGAATCTTTACTTACAGGAATAACCGAGACAGATATATAGTAAGAAATATATATATTTAGAATATAGGTCGTTGTCCTTAATAGCATATGATTCGCAATTTTAAGCTGAGCAATTCTATAGAAAACCATTCAATCTGTTATTCTCCTTTCTCCTATACTTTTTTTTATTTTTCCTGTTCCAAATTTAGAAAAATTTACTTTCCTTCCTGAATTGGTGCACTTAAATTCATACGATTGCTACATAACGCAATTGAGTGACATCGTACAGATTATAAGGAATATTTTCAGATAAATATGAATAAAAATGGTTCTAAATCACGAATCTCTCTTATATTGAAAACAAATAAGTAAAACAGCGCTTTAATAATAATAATGTTTTTTCATTTATGTATTATATATATATATAGGCCTACCTTAATTTTTGGGTAATATCTAAAAATTTTATTAAACCTCACAAAATATTATAATTTTTTTATATACATTAAGCTATAGCAGCAATAATTTAAGAAATTTTAAAGACATATTTAAAAATTATGTCAGATTCAACCGAAACTGGTTTATTTGTAAGACATTTGTCCGCCATCTTGATTCAAAATGGCGTCGTACAGTAATAAAATAGATAAGATTAATAATCTCGATCTCAATGGCATTGCTAAAATTTCGCTTTGATATTTCAGTAATTTAATGTTTATATTTTGATAAGATTAATTTTCAAAGTTATAAATTCGAAAAAAAAACATTAAAAAATGACCAAAAAATGCGTTTAAAGTGATCTTTAGAAAAAAATTCACACAATAAATTTCTACTGGAACATAATACTGTCGAGAGTATTTAATATCGATGACGAAATTTAAATGTACCAATCAATGTCGCTTAAAATCGAAATTTAAATATCCGATTATTCCAAATACTTAAATTGATTTATTGAAGCGTGAAACGTTAAATATAAATTAAATATTTTATTTATTTCTAATTTAAGTATGATAAAACTTATTAACTTTATTTTTTTATTATTTTTTTTTTTCCAGTCAACAAGTTTCTTAATAGAGAGGAGGAGAAAATCGACGTGGCTTTATCTATTGGCAAGCAGATACATCACTTCGCAACACACACACTTTCCCTGACTGATCTATTGTCCAACAAAATCAATTGTCCGTCTTATAAAAACCCCCTCCAATTCAAAAAAAGAATAAAAAGATATATAAAAATGATCAATTTTTTAGTTATGACGTCATTATTACCGTATTAAGATTTTAAACGGAAGCGGCACGCGCTTATATAAAAATCTTAATTATTTCTTTATAAAAATACTCATTAATTTCGCATTAATTTTCCGCTTTGATACAATTAACGCAATTTTTTTCTGTTTTTTTTTTGTTTTTATTATTTCAATGACGTCGACTGACGTCGTAATTAAGATAAACTTTCAAAGAGGGATAATCAACCAATGAGCTATCGTTTAACACAATGATGCCTAATTAGGACGCTTCGGATTGGTTTAATCAAAAAGCAGACGAACAACTTTTCTATTTTTATGAATTACTTTTTAAATGAATTGAAGTGACGTATTATTTAAAATAACGAAAACACAAACAATAAAAATCTCTATTGAAGTTCGGAAATAAACGTTTTAACTTTGTAAAGACATTCCGGTCACGTGCTTCATCGTAACCAATCTGATTTGCCAGTTTCGGTTTAAAAACAGATTGCACGTCTGAGCAAACTAAACTAGTTAGATATAGTACAGAATCATAATTACATAAATGAGAAGAGGAAAATCAATCTTTCCTACTTTAAATTGATTTTGCCGCCTTTGTTTCAGTTACCATTTGCCTTTGATTTCGTGATTGGATCAGTATTGTAGCCAGGACCTCTATTAATCTATCTGTTGCCATAGTAACAGAGTCTTTTGTTCTCCAAATAAATCCTTCCCAGATATTACGTTTTCATTTCAAATATCCTCCATCAAAAATAAAATAGGTAGCACTTTTTTTTTTACTTAAAACATTTAGTTTTTTTTCGTCAGTTTGTTGCTAAGCAATCAGCTTTATCATTTGCACCAAACCTATGTTAGAAATTAAGATATCTGCACAAATAAATTACCATAATTTACAATACAGTTATGAGGTAATAAAACATTCAATTACGTTAATTTCTTAAAGTCGCCTTACTATTGGTTCTAGGTTATGCAACAATTAGCATAAATTGTCTGTAGAGAAGTCATTTAAAGTCGCTTCTTTAGAGATTTACTACATCCTGTAGCAAACATCTCTGATACTTTATGAATATTAGACTATATTCTCGTGATTTATAATGTGCTCATGACAGTAAAGCATGTTTTAAATCAAATATATAAGGCAGAGAAAAGACCTATACGACTTTATATACAGAATAATCTTAACCAATGACTAGTGAAGATTCTATACAGTGATTACATTGAAAGATTTATATGTACTATACAATCTTAAAGTGGGTCAGAGGAATTTCAAAAAGGATTGAAAAACACTACACTAAATAAGATGTTCTAATCAGATTATAGAAAATTTCTAGAAACGACAATGTACTAAAAGCGGAATCACTAAATTTACATTTGAAAATATTGTTTTTTTCTTTTTCCTATTTGTTTAATAGTAGATCAAAGCATTACACAATTTTTATCTCGCTTTTATTATAGTATATAGAGGGTGGCCAAATTCAGTTCACCATTGTAGCGATTAAATCGCTGTATTATTCGAATAGTAATTACTTTTTTACTTTTTCCGCCAATTTTATAAAAGAAAAAGACATTTTTATGCACTCAACTTACTATTGACATTCACAGAAGTACCTGAAACATACAAACACTACGTAGTTAATTCATTTCTAGGCCATCCTGTAAATGTGAAAAATTTAGTTATCTCGAATTTCATAGCTTGTATAGTAATGCATGTAAGGAATGAAAAGATTTTTTTCCCCGTTAAAACATTCCACAAATGAGAAAATATATATTGAATCTACCATCAACACGACCTTTACAAGTTAATGCCAACATCCGAATAAGCGGGTCATAATGTTCATTTATCTGTTATCAATAACACTAGATTATTCTGATCTTGTGAAAGGAGTCAGATAGAGTAATAGCGTCGAAACATCACATTATGAGGTTATAAAACCAAGCATAGTCGATACTAATTCTTTTCTTTTCAAGTAACATTTTTATGGGCAATTTCTTCGGCGTGTTATAATAACTTTCTTTTTTCTTTATAATGGTTATTTTTTTGGTAAATTTAGCTAAAAACACAGATTTTTAACAATCCATTTTGTTTTTCAGCGATTTTTAATTAACTAATCAAAAATTTCATTAAAATTTTAACTCTTCTGCAAGGAAAATATCGCCTTAAACACTTTTAATTATCAGAAGCTATAATTATAGTTAGGAAGTAGATACTATAATAATAAATTTAATTATTAAAAACAATAATAATAAAGATGAAATATTTATCTTGTTGAACTAATTACAGCGGCAATTCAAAAGGTTCTTTTAAATTTTATTTGAATTCGTAAAAATTTTAACATGAATTATTACTATTATTATTATATCACTCAATCAATTTTTAATTTAAAACTAAACCAGAAGTTAATGCTTTTTGAATGCTGTAAACCGTTAAAAATCAAGAATTTTATTTTATTTATTTATGTTTTAATTTAAAAAAAAAATTCAATTATTTTAAATTTTTAAAAAGGGCATCCATTTTAAAAATGTATAAATAAATTTTAATTAGAGAATGAAGTATATATTTTAAATGTTATCAAGTGACATAATTTATTCATTTTACTTAAGAATTAATCAATCAATATTTGCTAAATTTAATTTAAATGGCCAAAATTATAATCATTAAATTTTTAAATACAGAAACTCATCTATTGGTTAATTTTCGAATTTTAAAACTAAATTAACGTCCATTGGTTTATTTCTCTATTTTAAAATGTAGGCATATATATACGTCTATTAGTTAGATCGAGTAGTGGTTAGATCCTATTGGTTACATCCTAACCAATAGATGTATATCTGCAATTTAAATTTTAAAAACTTAACCAATTATCTTTAATTCATTTCTGAAATTCGAAAATTAACCGACACGTGATCTAGATTTGAAAATTTACATGAATCTATTGGTTAATTTTTAAATTTTCAAATCCACCTCGTTTATTGGTTTAAAAATATATAGGCTATATAAAAGAATTCAATTATGGAATAAATAAAATTCTAATATTTTTAAAATCGGCAAAGGAATATAACTCTACAGGTTATTTTAATATTAAAAAATAATATATATAAAAATTGTCGGATAGTTGCGGTATGGCATCCACTTCAAAAATCTATATTTCTCGGGTTTATTAAATAATCGGAGTAACTTGGGAAATTGCACGCGTAAGCAACTTTAAATTCTGCATCAACAACTTTACGTTTCTCAACATCTCAAATTTTTAATATAAATCTCAAGCCATACCGAAATAATAATAAACTGATTTTTTTTAAATCAGAAAAATGGATTATAATATAAAAAATCATAATAAAAACTGAAAAAAATATATTTCATTTTCTACTATTTGTAAACAAAGAAAGTTTTTTTTTAAATATTGCAAAATTAATATCCTGTTATTGAAACATGCGGCCATAACACGAACATTTTTACTTTAAAATTTTAAAAAATAAAATAAAATAAATTAAATCTTATTTCTTGGAATGAAAATCTTATAATTTAATAAAAGTATTATTATTATTTTTTTTTTAAATAATGAAATTTTAAATGTTGGCAGTCAAATCCGATTATCTAGTCTGATTAATCCTAAAATCCCGAAGTTTCTATAAAGCAGCGGAGAAGTAAAAGAAAGAAATGATAAATTTCGATATTTTAAAAACAAATTACAAAAGTTTACTTGAAATTTTTGGAAGATTTCTTGATTTTTTAAGATATAATTTACTCTAAAAGAATATACAGTATATTAATGGAATGTTGTTTTCTACTTGCAGCTAGAGCCATGGACGGTCGCACAGGGAGGTGGGGCGCTTGCCCCTGAGATCAAGTAAAATTTCCATAAATTATAATGGTAAAAATAATTGAAATATATAACTTTACGTCTTCGATCATGGGGGCGCGTTGTCTGTCATTTTCGTATTAATGCAATACTGTATTCTATAATCTTGTGAATAAAAACTCCTCAAAATTAAATAATCAAATAAAAATTTACTGATGAAATTATCTTTCTCTAAGCTTTCTTTCCCCTAGAAAATTTTCAGCGGACGACCATGGCTGGAGGAATTAATTAATTGATACTTATTTTATGTATAATATAAGCTGTCAATGATGAAAGTCCTTAGGGCCTCGTGTTTTTAAGGACCTCACACAGAAATATATGCTTGTCAAAACTTAAAATCCAGTATTAGTCTATTCTTGTACTGTACAATACAATATCAAGTATCATTTGATAAAGGCTTTATATTATTATAATATACAGGATGACTCAAAGTCTCTTGCACCCTTTCATTCCAAAAGTACTGAAGATACGTTCTTCATTAAGAAAACTATTACGTCTTCAATACTTTTGATAGGGACAGATTAAGAAGTCTTAAGCCTTTAAAAGATTTTGGTGCTCCCATATACTGTATATGTAATTCAAAATATAAATAATAATAATGACATTAGCTAATACTTTAAGTTTTTCATTTATTGTGGGGTCCCCTTTTTCGTAGATTCTGGTTCAGCTGCACCATTTGCAGTTTTGCACCATATGATCCATGGTAAATCAGGCAATGAAAAATTTCCGTGGTGCTCCTTTCCTCAATGCCTTAAGCATTTTGCTTAATGGTTAATGCAGCCATCACTTTTGAAATGAAAAGAGTGCAAGGGACTTTTTGACTCGCCCTTACATAAAAATAAAAGACGGCTTCGCACAACTAATACCGCCATCGACTATCTTAACCTGTACAGAATTGAACCATCAACTATAAATTATAATATCCGACTATACTACGTCAAATATATAATAATCTCAAAGTTATTATCCCAAATTTTCTATAGTCTTTGTTAGGGTTATACGGCATTGAATTAACGTGTCAGAAGACTGTCATCGCTAATTAATTTCGGGCAGCTTAGATTATTTAATATTTAGAGATAAAATTTTTATTTGGGGAACCTTTAACAAGCTTACTTAATTTGCTTAGAGAATAATCCTCTGCTGGATACGTTATATTAATTAATTTTATATTTCGAGTAACATTACAGCAGAACTGTTTGTTTGTACTTGATTATAACGGAATTTGCACTTGTTATATTAGTTTTATCACATCACTATGTTTAAGTTTTATGTAGTCTGCACATTAATCAATCATATACATCAAATTCAGAGTTATATTATGTAGATGTTCGTACGCAGAGTAGCCCGAAAGTGAGTTAACTTGCATTAGCTAAATTAACTGAAAAATTACAAATAATTTAAAGCCAATTACCTAAAAAAACTACGTTATTCTAAGCTAAATAATTATTTATTTATTTAAGAAATATTAATAAAAAGAATAATTTCATATTTGTATTTAACGTTTCAAGTGTATAACTTATTAATTAGCAACAAAATTCAGTTCAGTGTGAGTAGAAGGCCATTGATATACATACACAAACACAAGTGAAATTTTATACTATACTTAATTGCAATTAATTGAAATAAAGTTAAATTACTTAATGTTTTGATACAGAATTAAAGATAACCATACTTTATCATAGAAATATAAACCGAATTCATATGGGTCCTACATATCACATATAATCTATTTAATATAATAAGTAGTAAATAAATATGTTTAAACATAATTATAACTATTTATATTTAATTATACAGTCAGAGTATAGTACTGAATAACATATGTTTAATCATAGACATCAAATTGCATCATATTACCGATGACAAATCCATCATTACTCAATCCATTATTATTTACTAAAGAAACTCATTAAAATTTTTAATATTTATAAACAAATTACAAATGGAAAGATAAATAATTCATTTTTAATTATATTAAATTATTAAAACTTAAACTTATTACAACACGCACGAATCCAATAACAAACACTCGAAGAATAAGTTTAAATTGAAAATTGATTAATTAAATAAATGAATCTAAAAGTTATAAACATTTTATTTATTATGAAAGAAGAAATTTTAAAATTTCGGAATAAAATTTCATAGAAAATGTATAAATAATTCTCATTAATTTTAAACTAAACACAATTAAATTAATTAATGAAAAGATAAAATTTTTCAACATCTAAACTAATTTTAAACAAGAATTTTAATTGGAAAGTATTTCAGTAATTAAATTTTTATTTTTCTTATTCCTTTCTTTTTTTTTAATTTCCCTCCCTCTTGGCATTATACACAGTTCATTGTGCTACTGACAAACTAACTTCTACAGGTTGTATAAGTTTGAAAAGCTGTTCGTTTGTATAGAAACCAATCTTCATGTCAATTCCCACTTTCACTCAAGATACTTACCCTGGGGATTTTGGCGTATTTCCCTGTTCTGACGTCTCTAATATAGGAAATCTCCAGGAATTCTGTCTCCTGTTGATAAATAAACATTATTTTTAAAAGATAAGACATAAGTAGAAAGAAAATAGTTTAAAACATAACAAAATTTTATTAAATTCGAAGAAAAATTGTGCGTGTAAACGTAATTAATTGCCTTATAAATTGATGTTTTAAAATGGAAATATTTCGGCATAAAATTAGAATTATTTAAATTTCTTTCTTTTAAATTTTACTTATTATAATATTTTAAGTTTAATCAATACTTTCTTAAATAGATTTTTGTTTTAAATCTACTCTAACTCGATTGGTTAGTTTAAATTTAAACACACTATGGCTTCACTTTAATTTTAAAAAAGTAATAATAGTAAAGTAAATTATTATTGAGATTAGCTTAAATTTATTGGATAGTTTAAATTCAAATTTGCTGTGACGTCAGTATTGATATTAACATTTTTTTTTTAAATTAACCAATTACATACGCCATATATTATTTACTTCATTTCTATAGGCTAGTTTAAATTCAAATCTGTGTGACACCAGAGTAAATCTAGTAAACAACAAATAATCATGACATGTTTATAAATAAGCATTTTTTATTTATTTTTCATCCAGTCGAAAGTTATGCAAATAGAAAATTTATTACTAATTTAATTTTCGAAACTTTAATTGTTTTCGATTCAGAAAAATACCAGTAACTTAATTAAATACAAACTAAAATTATCTGAGAATTTATTATTAAATTAAAAATGTAATTTTATTTATTTTTTTTTTCTGAATTCGTTATTCTCGGTGATATGCTGTAAATAATAAAAAGAAATATTTTAATAATTAGCTAAAATTATCACTCAATTAATATTTTAAGTGCAGGAATTTTTCTGTGTTTTGTACAAAAATTACATGGAAGAAAGTTAGATTTATCGATTGATAAGAAATTAAGGAACACACTAAAACAACTAAAGAGAACTAATTATTACTTATTATTGGCCTTCTGCAGTCCATTGAAAGGTTATTTCCTTTATTTTCGAAGGTCAAAATTACGAAATCAGTAAAAGAAAAATAGCCAATTAAATATAATTGTATATGTGTAGCAACATCAATTGATAAATTTCTGAAGTCCTTTTATATATGCGTTAAGAGATTTTAATTAGAAAAAAATTAATTAGTTTGTTTCTTGAATAGACACTCATTTTAAATCTACTCTAATTCTATTGGTTAATTCAAATTCAAATCTGCTGACGTCATATTATTAGCCTCTTTATAAAATTAACCAATTACGTCAAGCTCAAATGTTGAATTATAGCTCAATTCTAACTCTATTGGTTCGAATCTTCTCTGACGTCACTTTATCGATATTAATTTTTAAAAAATTAACCAATTAGAACAGCTAAAAAATTATTAAATTACATAAAATACTTTTAAATAAAGTATAATACAATAATTTTTCGGTTATTTTAATTGGAGATTTAAAAGATAATAGTTATTATTAAGTTAATAAGGATGACGTCACGGCAGATTTGAATTTAAACTATCCAATAAGAGCTAATTTGAAAATGTGACTTTTAAATTTAATCTGCAATATTTTCTACGAAATGGCCGAATTAATTTCCATTTACTTGAAGAAATTCGAAGAGTTTTGAGAGTTTCCAAATATTATAAATCATATAGAGAGGATCATTTATAATTTTAACGGTGTTAATTAATTGAGCAGTGAAGTTTATCTTCATTTATCATTTAACGAAAGCATCTTCCATTTAAAATTTTAAAACATTTTGATACGAATGAAGAAAGAAAATACATATTTTATAATTTTTTTTCCTTCGTAAAGGAGACAATCAATCATAACTTGGAATGCCTTACCTATAAATCGCACCTTTCCCTTATCATTTAATGATACAATAACATTAAATTATTGAGGAAAGACATTAAATTTAACATACATACATATATATATATACATGTTAATATCAAATTTAACGTAACGTTCACATTAACCGTTAATTTTACGTTACATTAAGGCCGAGTGCTACAATTAGCAGAGAATTTACATTAAAAATCGTTTAATTTCCTAATTATAAATTAATAATTAATTAATTTGAGGTTAATCAATTTTAATTTTTAACAGATAATTAAAATATTTCAAGAGTTAACCATAAAAATCTTCTCCTTTTTTTAGGAGTCAACGTTACAGCATCCTTTCTATGCTGATGATATTGTGGATTCAGCGAGCGAAGATAAGGATAAAATAGTGTAGTTTACTATACAACAGTGTGGTAGCTTTCAATAGGAGTAGCTTATCTACAACAAATTTTTAAAGTTGGGTGTAGATAGAGAAACGACGACTCTTTCCGTCTTCGTGAAAGAACTTTTGTCACACATCACACTATTGATAGAGTACGTGTACAAAGTACGCTGCTAGATGCAAAACTAACTTCCTACTTATATAAGTTAGCCCTTTTTTTAACCTCCTTTCAAAGAACGTGACTTCTAGGAAGTCAAACACGCCCATATTCAATCAAAGAAGTGAAAAAATATCACATAAAACAATCAGATTTTTAGATTAACTATCGATTACTTTTTCTGTATTATTATTATTAGAAAATTTTACTTAAAATTATTATTAGCTTTTTATTTTTTCTTTTTTCGTAAAATAATCCTTGAAAACACCTTGAATTTTAGATTGTAATTCCAATAGAAAAATTAAATTTTATTCGGAATTCCTTTGTAAAACAGTAAGAGTTGACACTTCAGAATTGATGGATGCCGCTTATATTTTTAAAATTTAAATAAGGCACACATGAAAAATTTGAAATCGAATAACAGCATTTTAAACAAATCCACCACAGAATAAAAAAACACGCTGAAAAATTTATAGTAAGCGATAGATTTAAGGCTAATTTATCCTGTCAAAATATACTTTTTAAAGGCTTACCGTAAGCAGCCTTACATTTATTTTTTAAAACGTAAAATATATATATATATATATAGGTCTACTTTTATGAAGCCTATAATAAAGCTTTGAGTAGTTTTTCCCTTTGCTTTTTTTAACTGCGGTTCATAAACTCTTATCTTCATTAAACTACACACTCGAATCGCAGGGATGCCTTTGGTTACGTTGCAAAAACATGTCTTTTATAACTTTTCTATCAAACCAAACAGAAATTTTCTATTACATCAACCAAACTTTTTTCCTTCTGGTCAACGAAAATACTATCAAACCCAACTCTACCAAAGTCAATATGACATTTCTAGACGCAATAATATTCTTCCATTACCGAAGTACACTTAAACTGATGCGTGGTTGGTTGAGAGATTTACACACATACACACACATTTTCAAACTTTCATTTTCCGAAAATTGTATTTTTATTGTTTGAAAATATGAAGTCCGGTGGTTATTTAATATGGAACTTTTTTTTCCTACTGTATTTCATTTTTTGATCATAAACAGATACTTACGTATAAAACGGGCCATAAAATAGAAAAACAAATTATTTTATCTAATCTAAAAATGTACTTACAAAAAGTATTTTTCACCCTTTTTTAAAGTCAGAACCGAAGCATAAAACTTTACCTTAATAGTTATTAATCAAATGATAATGCCAGATTCATTATCAGGCTATAACTGGCTAATTAAATGTAAACATTTAATTAGCCAGGTTATAGTCATCATTTGATTAATACAATCGAATCTCTGATAACGGCCACTTCCGAACAACGGCCATTTTTTTGTTCTTGTCAGTGGTCGTAGTTCACAGGTTTGACTGTATAAAGGCTTAATTCGGAGTTGGTTTACTATATTGTTATAATTTATTAGCATTTATGTAACAAAATAAATTTTATGCAAAAATATAAACTTTGTATGTAGGCCTAGCAGCATTAACTGGAATCCTAGTCTTGTACGAAACAAATTATATACAATAAAACTCCTACTTCAAGACCACCCACCACGGTTCCAAGCAAAGGTGGTCGCTTTAGAGAGGTTTTGCTGTACTTTATTAAACCGTATTAACGAACATAACGAAGAAAGTTTTTAAAAAAAATGTATATAAGTGCTAATAAGATAAGACCACAATCATAAAAGGCTCAACTTAATCTTAATTAATATGTAATTTATGTAAAACAATCAGTTTTCAGGTAAACTATTAACTACTAGAATACAGTTAAATCCAAATAATTGTTTATAAATGTAAATTACATAAAATTACGCTCGTAGATTATATAATTAGTGTTTGCATGTAAAACAGTACACTTATATATGTATAATTATAGATACATATACAGCCAAACCTCTGAACAACGGACACTGACAGAAACAAACAATGGCCGCTGTTTAGAAGTGGTCGTTATGAGAGATTCGACTATATACGATACAGTTCTGTTACTTACAGTTGGATAATCTAAATAAGCTATATTTTAGGAATTTATGCTATCGACGATTCATTTTGTTTAACTAGGAAGGACCTATAATACGATATATTGCAGTCTGAATTCAGTCTTGACCATAACATATATTTAACTTCATCTACGCTCCATGAAAATACAAAAGTAATACTTTAATACAGTTATTTGTATACATGATTCCAGTTTTAAATATTGCATGCGTACACGCAATATACAAATTGACTTTCTGAACAATAAGAAAGTGCATTAACAATTGTGATCACTTTAGTATATATTTTATACAGTCTTAAACAGATATAATGCATTATTCTATGACAAATAATATATTTATGCTATCGTGTGACCTTTTCAACTCTTTTGTACTATCTAAAATACATAAAACGTAACATATGACATATATTATATATTTATGAAATGCACAGAATGCCATTTTTAAAAAAGCATTATTGCAAATGGTATCAAGTCGAGTCTATCTCTGGAATATCCTAGTAAATATTTACAATCGTTTGAAACGATCGGTACGTATGTAGCACCGAAAGATACAAATTAATGTATTTTACTGATGACTGACATTTGTATGTTTATAGTTTATGAATATATAATGATTACGCTTACTTTTTAAATGATATGTTGTTTCGATATTCAAAATTAATAAGGAAAAATATCTGAAAAATTTACATAATTAGGAAATGAAGAGAAGGTAAAAAAAAAAGTATTATATTTTGGAAGAGAAATCTTTTGTTTACTTCCTGATTTTTCACTTTATTTATTTAATTCGAGAGTAAAATTTCAATATTTATATATATATAGCTTCTCTATCATGAATTACACAATTGTGTTTTTAAAGTTTAAATATTTATTTAAATATATTCAAGATCTATATAAATATATATACGTGCATATATTTATAAACTGTATAGAATAAACAGCTCGCTTAGAAGGTTGTTTCTATCGAGTTAGCTTGTATAAATGGAATATGTTGACATAAAATCTCAAATTTTATTTATATTATGAAAATATTTTAATTACGTGAATAACTTTATAAAGTCATTCACGTAATTAAAATAAAATTAATAAAATGTTTACTTATAATCAATTTAAAAAAAAACATGTTCAATACATTTAATCCATAAAAAGTATTTATTTAAAAAATTATTAATTCGCAACACTTTTGCAAAAAAATACCATTAATTTTATTTTAAATTAATTTTTTTTTTAAATTTAAATTTAAATTAACCAATAACGAAACGAATTTACGCTCTACGTGTATATTTCAACCAATTATAGAGCTTTATTTCGTTTTCGACGCCACAGAAAAATGGAGAGAGGGAGAGAAAAAAAAATATTAAAATTAAAAATATTTTAGGTCAGGAAAATAGTAATTATTTCTAATTATCATAACTAAATTAAACCATAACGAGTTTCCCAAATATTTTAATCATGGAAGATTTGATATAATTAGTATTTTGATATACTCCTATTATAATACATTGGATATTTTAATTCCCTAAACTACCCTAATTACTAACTTGTAATCAAGTTACCGGAGTAAAATCTAAATTATTAATCAACTGTTATTATAATATTTTATAATTTAATATTACAAAAATAGAAACTGTGCGTTCAAAGTGTGTGTACTCGATACAGAGGAAGAGACCAAGAAAAAAATCAATAATCACACACTCTTCGTATATAAAGCTCACTAAAAATAATATAAATTCCATAAACTACAGTTGTTTACACATATTCTACGAATTAAAATTCGAAAAAAATCTCAATTTTTCAAAATTGGATTATTCCGTGTGACGTCATTTCCGTTGCAGTGAGACACGTCGCTAATCTGGTCTTATTACAAAAATTTTTAAACGATCCAATAAAAATCTTGTGTGACGCAATACTTTAATAGCGACTTAAATGCTCCGTCGGTAATGATGTAACAATGACGTAACAGACAAGAATTGCAGTTTCTGTCCTTATTGGTTAATTTAAATTTAAATTTCGAAAAAAACGAATTTATCTCATTAAATTTAAAAGTAACAATAATAACTCTAACGGAATTAATTAAATAATAATTTTTTAAAGCGTATTATTAAATTTCATTTGTAAAAAAATATTTTAATAATAATTCTCGATTGTTTAACATTAAAATTTGAGTTAAACACGAATGCATTAAAAAAATCGTAATATAATAAAGTTCGGGTTTTATTTAAGCTAAAAGTATATAGAAAAAAATATATATATTTTTTAAATTATAATAAAAATTTTCCACGATAAAACGAATTATATCAAATTATTAAATATCAAATTTATCTATCTTATATATCTGTTTCCTATCAAAATTGATTAATGAAGTTAATTCTAGAAGAAATTTATTTTCCAGATGCGTTGTATCTCACATCATTCCTCCTTGATTCATCTCAGAAATAACAGCAAAAAAACTGTAGAAAAATTTTTTTTCTGCCATCAAACAAAGTTAAATTCACTAAAAAAAGAAGAGTTTAATAAACAAATACCTGAAAACACGAAAAAAAAAAATATATATATATTCTTCTTTTGTAAGCTTAGAAAACTTGACGATAACAAAAATTGAATACACTAATCTCATCACTAATAATAAATAAGGTTACTAACTACAAACTAGCAGCAAAAAATGAATAGAAAATTCGATTTTAAGCATTAAAATATGAGTAAAATGTACTGTATATACATATACAATTCGATACACTAATTATAAGTTTACTTTATAACAAGGCTTGTATATAGTAAAGTTTTCTGTAAGGAAAACAATAAAAAACTGGCATGGTGTATATTACCTAAAGTTTTTAAACTAAGTTCTGAATTTTTATAGCAAAACTAGTGACAGTTTTCTATAAAAATCCAAGTACCAGAGAGAAAGAACAGGTAAACACTTGAAGGGAATTATGGAAAATCCGTTTCAGAAGGATATAGAATCTCCTGGTAATTTTTTTCTTCTAGAATTTTTTCTAGAATTAAAAAAAAACTATTGCATAAAAATATAAGATTTTTTTTCCTATCGAATTTTAAATTTTAATATTAAAAATATATATATATTAATGGATAGTTGCGTGTTTCATGGTCTTCGGGAAATGTTGCGTAATTTAAGCTTTTAATAAAGATAAAATATTAAAATTAAATTTAAAAAAATAATAATAATAAAAATTAAGAATTTTAAAGAAAAATTATTAATTTTTTTCTAATTTAATGTTTTAATTAGCAGAGGATTTATATATATTTCCCCTTCATTCTCTATATTATAAAATTTATTTGCTTAATTTAATTTAAAACTTTTTTAATCATTAATTGTTGATTTTTTATAATAATTTTCTAGTAAAAAATTATTTTTAATGTAATTTTTAATAGATTAATTATAAGGTTTCTTTATAAAAACTCTTGTCGCTCAGCTTAACGATACTTTTATCGATTACTTAGAAAATATAAAATTAATAAATTACTTAGGATTTAATTTAAAATACAAAATATTTATTAGGTATATTTACATAAAATTAATTTTTTCTACCTATTTAAACACATTTATTAGTAATCCATTTTAATTAACAAGTCAAATGGTAACATCGCTAGAACATTTTTATTTAAATTTTTTTTTAATGATAATAAATTTATTGATAAATCTTTGTCATTCTTTATTAATTTAACCACTACAACTAAACGTTTATTCTCAAAAGTAAGCTAATTCATTATTTTTTTAGTTAGAATGCCATTAAAACATGTCTATATCATCATTTCGCCGCCATCTTTGTTCATTAACGCAACAATATTAGTAACAAATAACATGCATCGTTCGATTAATAAGTCATATTTTATTACTTTATTTAATAATTTAAATACAAAATAATCATAAAATTTGGGTAAACTCTAAAAATATTGTTTTAATATCGCTCGCAAATAATATGCGTCACGCTTCCAAAGATGGCAAGGTCAACAGATATAGACATTTTACTTTAAAAAAAAAAAAATAAAACAAATAAGCGTTATATTACCAGAAAGAACATTAAAATATATCGAAATTTTAATCAAAAGCACAAAGTTTTAATAAATGACAAAAGACAGACAGAAAAGGAAGAGAATATCATCAACGATTCAATTCCATTAGTGTGAAGGATTAATAAACAATTTCAGTTAATCACTCCTCACGACATGGCAATGCATTTAATTAACCTCGCGTCTTTATTACAACAGCTAAATTCTGATTACACATACAGGGAAAAATGTACTATCGACTTCCAACCATCTCGTTTCTATTAATTTGAATTTTCTGATGATTTTCGTGTAAGACAAGAAAGAAAGAATGGAGTTTCGAACGCTTTCATTTCATTATCTTTAAACGAAATTATGAAGCTTATGAAATAATCAAGGAGGATATCCCGTCATACGTTTCCGATGTTTTCTAACAACAGACAAATGCCGCTGCTATTGCAGCCTGCAGGAAAAGTTCAGTTGAGTGATGATGACTTTAGTGTTAAGGAGTGCAATAAGACACTAATGATCTTAATGGAGAATGGCGGAGTATGAAGAGAATTGATACGGGAAATAGGTTGAGATAAATAGATAAACTTTTCAAGAAAATATTTATTTTTGATAAGAGGCTCTATCTATAAATTCAACATTCTTCTTTTGTTCCTCTGATACATTGCTTCTTGTAAATACGTAGGAACTCGATTATCCGAACTTGATGGGACCTGAAGTCTTTCAGATAATCCAGAAAATCCTTTGTTTTTGTTTTGGGTACATTAAGCACAGTGTATTTAAAGTCTTGCGAATAATACTGCAATGCAATGCATTTAAACATAATTTACTCAAAATCTGATGTAATGTTAATTATATGATCTACTTTCGCGGCGCTATAATCGACAGATGGCGTAATGATTTCCAATTACGTGGATAGATTGGTCTCTGTGTATTATACTCGGTGAAACACACAGTACAATACAACGCTAAACGTTCTATTTTTTATCTTTCTTTCGGAAACCATTTTGAATAATCGAGTTTACATTATTATTTTTATTTATATTGAAGGCACTAAAAGAGCATTTTTTCTATCACCCATCGTGGGTTCGACCAAGCTCACAATGGAAGCGATAGAGTAGGCCCATTATATCTGGTACAGTTTGCCCGTTAAAAATTGCTTGCCCAGATTTGAACCCGAGTCCCCCAAAGAAGTATTCCTTAATTGCCTCGACTATTCGGCCGTCTGTAAATCATATACAAATTGTTTTTAAATAATCAATACTGTATATGAAGAAGTGAAATAATATAAAAATATTAGCAATTTTAGGTTATGCAAGAGTCTAGCAAGCGTAAACTTGGAAGCGTCATGTAAATTCATATAATGACGCCCGTGTCACGCGATGATATTGTGCAAGATCTAGGATCATAACTAGTATTGGATTTTGTGCTGGACCAAGACAAAGTAGAGATAAATATATATTTTGTTTGCACGAGGAAGCTATAAAACCTTTTGTTTTGGGCCTCTAATTGTCGGCTAGATAGCTGAGATAGCCAGAGGAAGGCATCAACCTACGCTCGAAACACCTGAAATCGAATCCGGGCAAACAACTGCCCAATAATTTTTCTTATCCTGGATCCGTCCCTCACCATCCAGCCTATTATGGACCTAATTGAAGTCACGATAGATATGGAAGAAAAATATCTTTCAGTGTTTACAACGTGGAAAAAGCCATAAATAAAATAGGGAGCCTTTAATTCTTTACGTAGCAGTAGTAGTAAATTGAATAAATTTAAATTAATTTACACGTAGTTTAAGTAATCGCATATCGTACATTTTTAAACATTTAACTTTCATTTTAAGGAAACAAAATGGCGTTAGTTTCAATTCTTCTAGTCAAAATGAACTCAAATACAGTGAACGAATGTGAATTGACTTCCAATCACGTAAAATATATAACTTCATATAAATTGTTTAACATTAAGAAGGTAAATGTTGAAGTGTCTGAGGAATTACAAGATTAAACAGATTAGAACAAAATAACTAAATTTACAGTGGGAGAACACTTGAAACAAAGTTATTTTTTATGATGAAAAATTAAATGTTACTAAAGAAACAGAGATGATCCATTAAAAACTTGTGAAACAGTAGAACTGAACATGTAATAAAATATAATGCAATAAATCTTGTTAAATTATAGAAAAGTCACTACAACCTGTACAGAAGATAAGTTGGGAACAAAGAACAGTGGCTATCATCTTACCCAATTAATCATATAGGAAGATAAATCTAGTGCTCGTAGATATGTTTTCGTCTAAGACGACTCAAAATTTTTTTTATAAAGCAACTTTTAAACAGAAAATTACTTGTAGATTTATTTATTTTGGCGTAGAATATAATATAACTATCGAATAACAGACAAATACAAGATAATCGTAATTAAAGTAACAATTTTTAGCGCTGTATAAAAGATCTTTAGCAGTCTAAATGCAACCAGATTTGATTTGATGACATTTCAGGACATGAAGATATTTCCGTGAAAATAAATACTACCACAACTCGTCACGATAGCACTTTTGGCGCTGCACGCAAATATTTTTACAAAATATTTGTGCTTTATAGACAACCTGGCAATGCAGGGGATACTGATGAAAGGTCACCAATGGCTTGAGGGGATACAGCAATGCAACACATGGGCGATCTACGAAAGGGGTGCCTCCCAAAAGGACTTTCTGTGAAAAGCATGCCTCGTTTTTCGGGTTTTTGTATCTGACACTAAAATTCTCGAAAAAATCTATTCATCTACTGATGGTTGCCTATCAGTGGATGAATGGATAAAGTCACTGAACATTGGTAGTCAGGTTCGCGCCTCACCAACAGGTTGGTAAAGTTTTCAGGTTTTCTTCATAATAGGGACACGTTTCTCACGGAAAGTCCTCGCAGATCATCCATGTCTTGTGTTGCTTAATCCCCTTAACCCATCCAACCGATACCACTCAACGTAGTCCCTATTATGAAGGTGTAAAACATGAAGGTAAAATGTGTTGAAAGGCCGAATGTAATTGATATGCAGTGTGATAGTCAGGGCCGGATTTACCAATCCAGGGGCCCTGGGCACAAATTCGGTGGGGGTCCCCCCTTTAAGAGTAGGCAAATTTGATGATTTAGAAAGTTTACACAAAATACTGTACTTTCAATTAGATTTGAACTAGGAAGTTGTAAATTTCATTTAAAAATAAGGTTATTGTAAACATACATATATTTTATAGCGTAAAACTAATTATTTTAATTTAACTGAAAAATACCTATGTGAAATTTTTTCCAGAAATTTTCCGATGTTTCATAGGTTTTTTCCCGGGTTTGGTTTTCTCTGTCTGTTGCCCTCATGATTAGGCCACACTAGGCTGTCGCGGTAATAGAAAAAAAAATTATGTTTAAACATAATTTTTTTTAGTTTTGTGGGAGCCCCTATTTTGTGGGGGCCCTGGGCACAGGCCCCAAATGCCCTTATGTAAATCCGGCCCTGGTGATAGCGTCTAAAATGTCATCGTGTATTATTTATAGGCAAATGTTTTCCACGTGTCCTAAAATGTTTTAGATTCTGTAGCTTTTGGACTGTAAATATTTCTCTAGACAGCGTTGAAAAGGGGGTACTTTAATTACGATCACCCAGTACTGATACTGCATATGCTGAGTATATTGTACTGTACAACAGTATGTCAAATTTACAATCTTACAAGCTACAATTTGCATCCTCTGTGGAATGTGGTCCTAACTTCAGTAAGTTATAAAACGTGAGGCCCTGTTTCATAGACTGTGAGCCTTATATAACTTAAGAACAAGTCTAAATAGAGTCCTGCTTTAAACTCTCTTATTCAATAATTGCTTTGTACTGTATACATAAGCACAATATAATATACATAGTTGTACAGTACAACTCGACAGTTATGTTGTACTTACGTACAGTCTAATATAGTACATTGTACCGTATTGTACTGTACTTACGTGCAGTATAATTACGCAGATTAAAGACATCAGCATTTAAATTTGCAAAAATAATTATTAAAATTAGATAACTTTCCAGAGCAAAATTTATAAAGCTGATAATCTTTAATCCCTTTATATTCTCTTACTTACCAGAAATCTTATCAAGAGATTAACCAAGGATTCAAGAAGTTACTTTAGGATTCCAACAGGTTGGTTAATAAAAACGAAGCATTAACACGCCTGAAGTAAAATTACGTTAAATTTATAAGGCTATAACAGCAATTAAAACTTAAATATTTAATAATAGTAACTAAGCAACAACTGGAAAATTGATTTTCCTGTCAAAAGATCAAAAAAGAAATATTGAAATTTCATTTCAGTTAAAGATTAAATCTTGTGAAAGATCTCTGAACGGTTGCAACAAGTCCAGAATCCATTAGCAAATCGCAACAGAACGTGTTTATTTGACAGATAGATTCAGCTGTTAAGGGAAACTATACAGAAAGGAGTGTAATCTGTGAGCTGAGTAAATTTTATGCAAGAGAGAAAGAGAAAAAATCGATTGTTAGCTTGGTTTTCATAGATATATAAATGGCTTACAAGACGATTCTACCTTCTTCACTTGCCTATTTTAGGAATAGGGCACGTGTAAAGTGGGATAATTACGTTTCATACTCGTCACCTAAAGCGACGACAACGAAAATTGCTGATTGTGAAAAATTCTTAAATGGTAGTGAAGATATGCACGCTCTTCTTCTTTTGTATCGTGAAGAGAAAGGAATTTTTTCTTCTTCCTTCTTTCTCTCAATAAAAATACTTAAATATTTTGAAAACAATGAAGAGGAAAAGGTCGTTGAACTTATCTTTAAAGAGGTAAACGGTTCTTATGCTGTGAAGTAGTTAAAAATAAAGAAATGCAATTACTGGAAATGTGAATTTCGATCCCAACTGCCTATATCTGTACAGTGGAATCTTCCTTGTATAAAATCAGAGTAAATATTTGTAGTTTAAAGAGTATCCTAATTAATCAATATATCTATTAGCGAGAAGGACGAGTAGGTTATCGCTTATTGAAGAAGGTAATAAACAGATTGCCACACTTTAGATTTTCTCGCATTTTTATTGCTCGATACATAAATATATAATTATGTAAGAGAGATTTTAAAGGTTAAACAAGGTATATACATTAAAGATAATGTAATTCTTAAAGACAGCTTGATGCTACTCACTTTATTTTGATCTGTCCAAAACAAAAAATATCCTCTAGGATCGACTTTTAAAGTCACGGGAGTTCCAACAGGGGAATCCTACAAAACAAATAAAAAATTCATTTCAAATCAAAAATTAAATATTTATTAATGTAAAATGCTATAAATTTTAACTTGAAACTAAGCTTATCTACTATAATTTTAAATTAATTACGATTTAAAAAATTTGGTATATAAAATTCAAATTTTCAAACATTGATTCCGCGAATTTAAAAAAAAAAAAAACATTTTAATTAAAATATTATATCAACTCGATTTTTAATTTAAAATTACTTAAAATCAATTTTTAAAATTGAAATAAATTTTAAAATTTATTCGACAATTTAAATTCTAAATTAATCAATTTAAGCATTTATTGATTTATCACTTATTGGTTCTTTGCGTAGAGACCAATTAATATTTGTGCAGTGTCTATACACGTTTATTAGTTCATTATTCTGTAACAATTAAAATAAAACCAGAAATTTCTGAAAAACACAGAAAAGGAAGAAAAGCAATCAGCATTCCAATAAAAGTACAGAAAAATCAAATTAAAATTAATGTATGAACTAAAAAATATTTGTATATATAAAGTTTATATAGAAGAAAAATAAGAATATGAAAGGCCTCCGGGCCTTTAACGTTTTCACACAATCGAAAAAATTCACTCCATTCTTTTTCACTCATAAAAACCTGAAGGCAAACATTCAAAATCGAAAGAGCATTCCACAAGATTCAATCAGAGATCATCATCTCTGTTCAAAATAAATGCTGTGTTATATAATTTAATGCAAGAACTATCACGAAAAATAAAAAGAAATTAAATAAACTTTTAAACAGTAAACTTGAAAAAAAATCTTCTTTCATATTTCTCAGTTTTGGAGGATTTTTTGGGCTCTCTCCGCCCTGTGGACACCTAAAAATTAGTTTTTCCAGGTCCTTCACGGTTTCGACAGGTCCACAATGGGGTAGAAACGGGGTTAGGGCCCGACTTGAAATTCCTAGGCACGCTCGAATTCGATCTCAGATCCCTCAAGGCATTTCAATTTTGGGGTAATGAATTTCTAATATTTTAAATTATTTTTCCTTTAAATTATTTAATTTATTTTTTTACTTTTTAAAACAAAAAAATAGATCAATTAACTTGGATATTACTTACTTGGAAAGAGATTTCTTAATAAGATCTTAAAATAATCCTTGTCTTTAATTGTATTAATGAATTTGATGGGATTTAAAAATTCCGCTGCATAATTTTTTTTTACGCTAGGTGAAAAATTTATTTTTTACTGAACGTTAATTTCGCCAGATTTTAATTCTAATTAGTTTTAATTCATTTTTAAAACGGTACAAATTAGTTTTATATCCTTATAAATAAAAGCAAGCGCAATTTGGCTTGGTTTAATAAAATTCGACAACTCAACACATGGGTGATGTGCCAAAGGGGATACCTCATAGGAACTTTCTATGAGAAACTAGCGCCTAATTAGGTGTTACAAACGTAAAAAAAATCCAGAAAATCGTCGTGGTTCGCCCCTTTCAAACCTTGTTGGTAAGGGGCGAACCCGCGACCATCTAACAACCAGAGTTCATTTGTTTTATCCATTCACTACTGGTGAGCCAGAAACAAGCAAGCGAGGAATTGATCAATCTGATCGATCGGAAATGATTTCAGTACTCATTAGCAAAGTAGATTTTTGAGATTATTCTTAATTCAATTAATTTATCTTAGTTTTTCTTATGGTAGGAGCTGAAAAAGGCGTATGTTATGATACGTTCTGTATTATTTTGTGTGTATACGTAATAAAATAATACTAAAAGGATTCCATGCTCGTATATAAATATCATAAAAATCAATTTCTAATTTAAATTATTCAGAAATTTTGATTTATAAAATCCTCAGATTCAATTAAATATTCATCAAGGAAAACTTAATATTTCCTTGATTAGTTCTAATGTTTAATTGATGCCAATGATTTTTATGAATTTATGTACTGTACATCCTCATTAAAGAAACAGAAGAGGATGTACATATATTCATAGAAATTAATTTTAATTTGCCCACCAATAACCGTGTGGATAAAACCACCGAATAACAGTCGAGGGTTCGCGCCTGACCAAGAGCTAGCCAAGTTGAATTTTCCACGTGTCTAACTCTTAATTAGGGGCCAATTTCCCATAGAAAGTTCTTCCTGGAGACATTCTCCCTTGGTAAATCTTCCAAGTATTGTGTTGCCTTATTCTATCAACCCAATCCAATCCAAACAGTTCATAGATTTTGATTTATAAACCTTCAGGATCAATTAAACACTAGGAATTAAGTAAGGAATATTTAGCTTACTCCTAATATTTGCACAAATAATATCGATTTGACCAATTTCTCTATTCTGTTCACGCAGAAATCTTTACGAAATGATAGAAAAATTCACCCTAATCTTGCAATATCTATAATAAAATTAAATATATCAATCATAGGATCGTTCGATCCATCAAAATCAGTAGAATCGATCGCATAATAATCGCATAATTAATCAAAATTTAATATAAATCTATGCTTGATACATTACTCTGTATCCTATAGAATTGGCATACAGTAATTAATCTTACTGATCGATTAAATCGAATACATATCAATCAAGATGTATTTAAAACATGCGAATCAATAACAACTTTAGAGAAAAAAATCGAAAGATTAGGTACAGAAATCCATCTGATCAAGCGTCAACACAATCGAATCTGATCGATCTGGACAAGGAAATCCGATCAATCCACTCGACAGAAGCGTAATCGATCGCTTCACTTCAACGACAGAAATCAATTCTATCTGTTGCAATGAATTGAAATCCATTTGGCTGTATGAGTTGAATTGATTTTATGTTTGTCATAAAAAAATAAAATCGATTCAATCTGTTGCTTTAAGTTAGAATGAGAAATTTTCATATTATTTTTAGAGGAGATGATCGATTTTCCTGGAAACTGAATAATTTCCTTGGCGATTTTCTAAGTCGCATCGTCTTAAAATCTAAATCAAAAATAAACCGTGACGTTAATTTATAAATTAATTTTTTTTCCTCTAAAAATGATCTTAAAACGTAACTTTACTGTATCGTAACGTAACGCGCTACCTACAGAAACGTTTTTAAGTTAAGAAATCGATCAGATTGATCGAGTTCTGTTGCTTTAACTTGTTACTATAATTGCAACAAGTTACTACGGTTGTAAAGTCATCTAAATATGATTTCCAAGCAAACAATATTGCGTATGTGTACGTGTATATAAGTAAACTCAACTGGGTAAATATAGATTATAAAAGCATAACAATACTGAGTTTACATGAGTAACGGAATCACGTTAACAATAGCTAGCAAACCTTAACATAATTGTAACGTTTTGAAGTAAGAATTATTGCTATAATAGCACAAAATCTTTCTGTTTTATTAATTGATTTATTTAGAGTAACATATAAAATTCATTGTTACGTATGTATTTAAAATTATTATAACACACAAGACTTTAAGCATACGTTATATGTACGCGTCTGAAAACTAGCACACAACATTTATAATATGCACACATAGTTATAACACACAACAAGTGCACATACACGCTGACGTAACGTAATTAACACACAAGTGTATTACGTCAGTACATGTGGTTGTAACGTAACAGCGCCAACAACTGCAATACACACAGTGGTTATACAGTAACAATATAATACAACGAATGACATAACTTGATTACCGTAACATCGATTTGATTAGATAACGTGTATAACGTATATCGACGTATATGCACGACTGTAACATCGAAAAAAACACAAAAGAATGTATATGTTACGTTAATGTTTAATAGAAAAATTATAGTGAGATACAGGAAACCGTTTACGACTGCATTAACAACGATATACGACCCAAAAATGTTCATTAATACAATAATTACGTACGTAAATAAGTAAGAAAAAAGAGTAACAAATTTTTAAATGGTTTTTAAATAATTTTAAAATTATTAAACAGGAATAAGTAAAATCGTTACGTAATATAGCAACAATGAGAAATTTTTTTAATACTTTAAATCAGGTGCAAATGATCTCAAATTAGTAATTTAACTGCACACAGATTAAAACCTTAACAGCATCATCTTACACAATAATTAAATAACAGAACGTAGTTTTAATGTCGCGAGCAGAGCGAAAATTATCAAAATTATTAACGATTTAACACATAACGACAGCGAGTTAATACCGTAACAGCGTGGCAGTTAACAAAGACAATTTGTTACGTGCATAATTTATAACATTGCAGTACCTCTATATAATTTTTAAAATGTGCTCTTAGATATTGCAATAATTATAACATTATTCTTATAACATATATAACGAATATGTTACGGTTAAAACTTGTTTACTGTAATTAAAATGTGTCTTCTAGAATCGTACAGGCTATATGTTAAAATCGTGCGTTGCAACAATTAAAGCTCATCTATTACAATCGTTTGTGTCAAAACAATAGAAATGCAATTGTGTACAACAATCAAAATGTGTCTGTTACAACAACTTGTATGTTTCAACAGTAAGACGTGTCTTTTACAACAATTTAACTTTTGTAACATACACGATTGTAACAATTAAAATGTGTCTATTACACTATTAAAATGTGCATGTGACAACAATTAGACTATTGTAACATACATGATTGTAACAGGCGTAGTTTAAATGTGTGTTACAACAATTTATGTTATACAGTTAAAAATATGTCTGTTACAATTACTGTTGTCTGTTGTAGGCTACATATTTTAATTGTGTAACATAAAATATGTTTGTTACAACAGCTAAAACGTGGCTATTACAGCCATGTTTATAACAACAATTAAACGTGTTATAGAGGTTTGTGTTACAACAATTGTATGTTACAACCGTAAATATTACAAAATTAAAACGGTTCCGTATGTTACAACGTATAAATGTATTGATCTTACATAGAAATACATTTAAATGAAAATTTAATTTTTCAATTCAAATTCCTATATACGTAATAAATCGATTTAACTTTAAAAACATCGATAAAAGTAAAAAGAGTAACCAAAATGAATCGCGTTTAAAAAACTTTAACGGTGATGCCATAGAGTTACGCTATCCAATCTCGATAAATGGATAAAATCAATTCTATAAACTAGACAGAAGTTTAGAAAAAAAAGCCTAGGATACAATCCCTAATACTGTACAGTAAGTGCAATTTTAATTTTCGATTTTTTCTCCTCCACCCCTCCTCTTCGACCCTTCGAAAGCATTCCTAAGAGATACATTACTTAGAGAAGTATCATATATTTCCGTATTAATTCGAACACAAACATCATCCAAGAATTTTATCGATTCTGTGTTTCGCACAGACAAACGAATCTACTCTTAATGAACAATACAAATACGTATTTCAGCGATCGTCTTCCATCGAATAATCAATCTAATGACCAAGTTATTAATTGGCTCGCCGCGAATAGAATAACAATTTTATTTTATTTTACTTATCTGGAAAGATAATTTAATTATTACTTCTACTTTTCTCCCTTTCTGATTGTGTTTTATCAAAAAATTCAAAAATAAAATAAAATTTTAATTATTTCTCCTTTTGAGTGTAATTATTCGCAGTTTTCATCAATTAATTTATTCAAATTATTATATTTTTTAACTAAATTAGGTCTGTTAGGAAGAAGAGGCCCCTCTCGACTTTCGAGAGGAGCCTCATATTTTTTAGAATAAAATTCTATATAAATTACTTTTCCTTAATTCACATGAAATTCAATGGTATGAATAATTTATTTGTTTTTGAGGCCTCTGTAATAGGGCCAAGGCTGAGTTTTGGAAATACCCTTATTTATATTCTGCACCATTCACACAGAAGGGCTTTAGAAAGACCTCGTGCTTCATTAATGTTCGTCCCTCGGAGTTTTGGAAATACCCTTATTTATATTCTGCAACGGGCCCTACAGATTATGGTACCAGTTCTGCATCCTAATTAATTTTAAGTCATTTTTATTGGCTAGATAACTCGTCCTCTGCTTATTTTATAAGTAAATGTGAAAACATTTCATGAATTTCCCGCACGTCTCCGTTATATTTTGCAGGACTATTAACCAAATATTCATTAAGTTATTCACATGTATAACGCACAATTATTAATATACATACATGTAAAGTATATAAATAGCTCCATTGTAACACGAAAGCTTCTTCAAACGAAGTTTTATGGTCGCAGTATTCTACTCAAGTTAAGGCACTTCGAAAATCATACACGTTCGACGCGTTGATTGGACGAAAGACGAAATACGTAGTTAAAATACGATAGAATCTTGCGGTGATTGGTTGAATCTGTTTTTTAAATATTATCTTCTAATTTTGGATGGATTTAGGTGTATACTCATCGTTTCGGAGTAATGCCGCTTATAAAAATCGATAATAATCGATTATTATAAGCGGCATTACTCTGAAACGATGAGTATTACTATTACTATAATGTCTTGTTCTATACAACGGTTCTATACAAGAAGCTGGTGTTTAGTTAATGTTCTGTACAAAAGGAAGGTGCTTAATGTCCTGAAAAATGGCTTTGTGGTGCTTAGATATTATCCAGTTCTATACAGGTTCATATGATGAATAACGTATATCTGTACATTATAACTTATATACAACTTGGAATAGATGATAAGCATTCCTATAGCACACCTGTACTGTACATTAAATATTCTTCAGAACACATCAAACGCAAAATGCTAAAGTTTGTAGACGTAGAAGTGCAATTATTTATCAAATAGTTTACATAAAAGATTACAAAGCGAATAGAGACTTGCCTGTAAATCTTTTAAGGAACGTCCAGCTATTTTAAATACATTTAAAGCGTACTTAATGTTGTTTACCCTATTCCTTAAACGAAATTATGTTTGGGAAAGAATAATCTATTCGTGGAAAGACACATCTGGTGTTTGGCAGATATCTTAACACTGTACTAACAGAAAATAACAAAGGGCGATACTGTTACGACAACACACTACAATTTTTTTTTAATTGTTATTAACTTATTTTAAACCAAACTTTCTTTCCCCCCCCCCGTTGTTTCTATTACGCTAATCGATATAAACAGAAGATTTCTTCTGTTTGTAATATATTTACATACGTAGTTAAACAGACAATTATGAAGAATTAAACAGGAAACGCGTACAGAATGAGGAAGAGTATAATTATAAACGTATCAACGAAGTAAGGAAACAAGAAAATTTGATGAGAAATTATACAAAGAAACAGGAAGTTATTATATGAACTTTAGGTTTATTATGTGGAGTTTACGGGGGGAATCACTCGAAGAATTAACTACAAAAATTATATGGGAAAAATATAGAAATCCGTACGTCTGTAAGCATATCCGCTGTGTCCTTTACATCTTCCTGTCCATCTCTGCGTGCGTGCGTACGTCTGTCAGTCTTTTTAAAATTCTTTCATAGACGTTTCATTATTTAACACAAGTTTTTGTTTATCTTCTAGTTAATTCTTACTCGTCAGTGTTTCCCATTAAAATTAAGGAGAAACAAATGAGTTATCATGTATGCGAAGAATTAAAGAGAAACAAACAATGTTTATAAACACAGTTTGTTTCTCTTTAATTCTTCGCATTTCTTCACGTTTCAAATCATAATATCGTTCCCTATAATAATCATTTTTATTATTAATCCGCATTTTAAACGAACGAAAACAAAATTAGCATTTTTAAGCGAAACAAAAGAAACAAACACACACAGCATCAACAATTGAAAAGTGCTTCTCTGGAGTGAAACGAATGCATTCTTTCTTCTTAAATTGATTCTATGAAGATAAATCAAAGAAAAAGTTACTTCTCTCCTGAGACTTGAAAGGTGTTGACGTGAAAGGTATATCAAAAAAACACTAAAAATTAATTAGGAAAACACTCCAAGAAGAAACACAAAAAAAACTGTGTGAATATTTTAATTATCAATAGAATATTCAAATCTTTTTTTAATAAAAATACGAATTTTTTGCAGCAAATTTTTTAAAAATTTCCTTTTTTTTTTTATCTGTGACGCGTATCATTTTGAATTGTGACGTGATAATGCGGTTTTTTTTTTCTTCTGTTTTCTATTGTTGCGTATCTTTTTAAATATTTATGTTCTATTACACTCGCTAGGGTTATGTTTACTTATTTATGTTTATTTGTTTACCATTCTTTCCGTGTTTTACGTAAAAGTCTCGAGTTAATTTCCTTATTTTTTCTGTTAATTGAATCCTTGTTTACGACTTTGTTTTTCAATTTTCTGAAATTAATACAAAACAAAAACATCTAACGATGTTTTTGTTTTGTATCCGTGTTTAGAAGTAATTTTTTACCATCTTAATACGGAAACAAGTGGATTAATCAATTATTTTTTTGTTTACAACCAGTGTTCCCTCTATTCGTGTTTATAATTCAATATTTTGCTGTTTCTCCGTTTGTTTACATCAGAAAATGAATCTAATTAACATCTGTTTGTTTCTATTGATTCTTTCGCTATTTTATTCTTGTTTATTTATATAAACAAAACCAAATACCGAATGTTTCCTCATTTTTTCCTAATTTTCCTATCTATTCTGTATTTGTTCTTTAATCCTTTCTTGTTTCTGTGCATGTTTACATCAGAAAGAAAAGCCCAATTTAAATCTATTGTCAATTCTTCTGTTTTGTGCTTGTTTACATAAGTGTTTTCTTTCCTAATTTTCCTATCTATTTTATGTTTATTCTTTAATCTTTTCCTGTGTTTTCATATCAAACATAAGACAGGAAGAAAGTAAAATTCAAACAGAAGAACACGGGAACAGTGTTTATTTATATCACAAAAAACAAAGGAACAATATGTTTCTGTTTATCCCCATTCGTGCTTGTTTACACCAATGTTTCCTTGTTTTCTCCAATTTTTTTTTTCCTTTAGCCATTTCTTTCATCGATTCTTTCTTATTTTCTCCATTTTACCTTCGTTTCTTTTCGTGTGACGTTTTGTTTCCTGCTAATTTATTGCATTTTAAATGTTCCCATATAGTTTCCTTTTTGTTTATTTATATTTCTAATAAATTATTAAGTTTCTTCATCCGATGAGCTCATTTTCTATTTGTTTATTCATCTCTACACTAAGCATTTTTATCAATTCATGATAATTGCGTTTACTTGATTGAGTAACCATTTAAGCACACATTTATCAAGATTATGTTCTTTTCTTACGCTCAGACAACAGACACACGCATTTCTAACAGCGTAAAAGACATAGTTTTGGACATTTTCTGAGCGAAAATAATCATCTTCGTCCCCATAAATACGTAATGACCTTTGCTAAATCTATCGAATGTCATGTGATGTTTCTCTTGTCCGCACACAAAATAAGGGAGGGGAAGAATGTGAAAAATGCATGTCAAATTTCATTTATAATCGAAAACTGAATAGGATAGATTCAATTTTTAACTGTTGTAACGTATAAACACCATCGAAAGTCGAAGGTAAAGATAGACAGGTGTTATCCGATCGTCTTCTATCATCCCGCGTCGCTATGGCAACCTGGTATGGTACGCATCACCTATTTGATTTTGCTTCAGGTAGGCTACTATTATCTGTCTCATTCATCCTTTTGAAATATGAGAATTTTCTGACCATAGCGAGGAAGAGAGGAAGAAGAAGAAGAAAAAAATAATAATAATAAATTCATGCGAAAATATAACACTTATTCTCTTTTCTTTAACCTAATTTGATGTGTTTTTACATTAAAATTGCATTTAAAGTTCGAACGTTTGCTCCTCTTTTTAGGCTATAAAATTAAGTATTCTGTGAATAGAATACTGAATATTAAATAGAAACAATTATATACCCGCAAAACATAAATACACGAATACACAGTCAAATACACGAATTATGCTTCAGATGCAAAAGTTTTTTCTCCTTTTAAGCTAGAAAATTGAATGTTTTACAGGGGAAAAAACACCGAATTAACAAGAAACAGATACGAAACAAACACAGGAACACAAAAACACGTGTAAAATACCTAATTTTTAAAAAAAATTACAAATCAAAGCACAATAAAGGTGTTTACACTAGTAAAATAGAGAGACGTAACTAGCGAGATTCTTTTTACGTTATAAAATTAAATATTCTGTGAACAGAACGCTGAATTAACTAGAAACAGAGAGGAACATTAAGAACAATTACAAGTATACCCACAAAACAGGTGTTAAATGCTTAAGATACGAAATTTTGCATCCTTTTAAGCTAAGAAAAACACCGAATTAAAGAAGAAATAAACACAGGAACACGCATAAAAATGGCCAAAATTTATTCAAAAAATGACAAATAAATAATAATTAAACATGCAGAAAATTCGATGACCTTAAACTTGGCATGACATTACAAAGTAATCAGTAAAAATTGACCCAGAAAACACAGCAACTAATTATAACAACAAGTCTCACTCATTCCAGCTTGCTATTTAAAGCAACTAACAACGATAAAGGCCATTTTTCTATATGAGAAATTAGCATGAAATTCTGTCGTTGCCCACTGCATTTTAAAACACTCGAAAGAAACAATAGAGAACAATACGTAATTCGAAACTATTCATCTATTGAATCAATTAGTGCACAATAATCATTGTCCACAGCTGTGTATGACAACAGCAAATCCTTGGTTCTATTCAATTACGAAAACTTTCCCTCCCCCCTCGCTCTCGCAGTATTCAAAGAACGGTTTGTCTTTTTCTAAGATTATTTATAGAAACACACGAGCTTTTAGATAGGGGAGGTCTTGAAAGATGCCAGATTTTACTGTCACTCATTTTCAAAAGATCTTGTCTCACTTACTCATCTTCCCTCGAGTGTCTAATATGTAAATAAGCATCTCGTAAAGCTTTTTTTACCATAATTGTACTGTTTTGCTATAAATTTACGCGTTCTCAACGATTAATTACGAAAAACCTGTCTACGACGGACACGACACCGGACGCTTTCCGTTTTAGACAGGTTTTTACCGTTGGAAATTCGTATCGGGTATGACACCTCATATCCACCCTTAAATTATACAGTAAAACCTGTGTATAATTTTCCGCTTTAGACAGGTTTTGCTGTACTTTTAAATTTATTTTTGACTCGGATGTTGTGTTGATAAGCCCGTATTTTCACTGTTTATTGTTAGTGTTGCCTGTACAAATTCAAATGCTACAGTGCGGAAAGTGAAACACACTGTAAGACAATAGAGAAAAAGGAAATTACAATAAACAAGAGCGAAAGTATACAGTAAACAACACAGCATTCGAGCCAACGATGACTTAATTACAGCATATTTTTAATCTTAACAGAAGAACAGTAGTGTTAAAAACACAAGTTTAAACAAACAATACACGTTTATCCGAAAGGGAAAGTTTTATATCCAATTATTAAGGCTGTATTCTGTTTTCAACACTACTCTGTTAATTAATTACGACATATTTCATTTTTGGCTCGGATGCTGTGTTGTTTATGATGTGTTTTCATCTCCTGTTTATTGTGTCATGCTGCAGACAACTGTGATAGAAAATAAAGGATAAGTTAAGGTATTCGAGACCGTAACTAGACAATGGAGAAAGAGGAAATTACACTAAACAAGAGCAAATGTATACAGTAAAGAATCATACGAGCCAAATTACATCATATTTTTTAACATCTTAACAGAAGAACAGATAGAGGAATTGGTTTTAAACAGAGAAATTTCGTAGCCCTATTACTGTATTGTTTCTCTAAATTTACGTGTTCTCTATTCTTGTGTTAACTAATTACAGCATATTTTAAATTCTATCTTTGGCTCGGATGCTGTGTTTGTTGCCCTGTTTATTCCTACTTCTTTCTTTTCTCTATTGTCTAGTTACAGTCTCGAAAACTTTCTCTGTCTTTTACTTGTATCCAACTGTTGTCTGTACAACTTTAAATGCTATAGACAACAGTGGAGATAGAAAGTAAAAAAAAAAATAAATGTACTTTCCCTTTATTGTGTTCTTTTGTATTTTCTATTATCTCTATCTTATTTGCTGTTTGTTAGATTCGCCTTATTTCTGGCTTCTTTTATTTTCTTGTATTTTACAAATGGTCTTCTTTGTTAATTTCTAAGATTTACTTCTTTATATGACATCACATGTCAAAGATGAAGAAAAAATATTACACAAAGAGAAAAGTGAATGCAATTTACTCGCACACAAATGCAGTTGTTAAGAGTTAAAAATAGTGTAAAAATATTAAAATTTACAGGTAAAAATTCTCGTTAACGTGCTGTTTCTATATTTAGATTTTATTTTTTATTTTTTTTATCATCTTTTGCAGTATATTTTATATAAACTGTCTTTTATAACTTCTTATACTACTCCTTGTTACAGAAAATACTCCTTTGTATTTTCTTTTAGTTTTAAGATCTTCTAAGTTGTCTACTACAGTCTCAAGTTGTAGTTTCTGACCTTTTTTATGTTGGTTGTTTAGTCTTTGTGTTGCTATAGCACGCGTTTATATGTTCATATTATTATACTTCACAAATATATACCTTATTTTATTATATTTTACATTCATCAATCTTATTTGCATGCTTCTTGTACTCTACATACCTCCACACCTGCATGCCCCACATCTATACACTCCAAATCTGTATGCCTCAGATCTATATACCCCACATTTGTATGCTCACATCTACTGTATATACCCCACACATGCATGCCCCACGTCTGCATGATTTACATAAATCATTATTTTTAATCTTTATCTTCGTTTTCTTATAACTTATTTTCCATCAAATCAAACACAAGTTACACTAGTCTATTTTTTTCTTTACAAGAATGCTTAAACTTTACCGGATTGTTTACTCCCATCAAAGGTACTTTATCTAGCTCGTTCTCTAATACCTTTTACTTTAATTTTTCTACTTGTTTTGTTGCGGATATTCTCAGGAACCAGCCACTCTATCCATAAATTCTCTTCGACTTACAACCTCGAAGACAGAGATAATCTTAAAACAATCCCTTCTCCGCTCTTATTAATGATACCTGTTGAGAAAATATTGAAGAAAGAAACCGAAAAATTCCTTCTAGTTTCCTAACAATCGATATTTTTGTAGGAAAATTGGTGGTGATGCTGTGTTGGAGGGGATTTTTTTTTCTCTTGCTGTTCTCTCTCTCCTCCCCGCTTTACTATTGGAAACAGATGGTTCCTTAAAGGAAAACCGAAACGTTATAGCATTGTTTTGTGACATTGTAAAATTACAGCTAGACAAAACATCAGAAAATAGCATAAATTACTTTTATATTCCCGATTTTATGTGAGTCATAAAATATTTTCAAAGAGAATGAGATACGAGTCGTCGTCTCTTTCCTTAAATTCGTTTATATAAGCGAAAAATGGACCAAAAAAAGAGAAAAATATTGCCCGTAAATCCCAATTGTAAAAGATTTTCTTATTTTATAAAAATTCTAAACACTTTGAAGTATTAATTAAAGCCAGCCAATTATTTTAAAACGTGTACAGTACGTGATTACATAAGCATCGCTACCTGTACAAGCAGCTTCTCCGCATAGCTTCCGATCTCTGCGGAGAAGCCGAACATCACCGACACTTAACACTTTCCGTCTCGACTATTTCTTCTAATTTATTTTAACTTCGAAAATATTCTTATTTTGTCATCTCTAACAACGAAAGAAATCTTTCTAGACATACTACCGAGGCTAATTGAATAAAATATTGAAGCTAAAGCCATTATACTTAGAGTAACCCCTTTCTTTAAAAAGCTCTTAAGGACTCCTTTAGATTTGAATTCATAGAATTCGCGAGGGGATGTAGAAAAAAAGATTGCTTTCCAGACTCCTGGGATCATTTTTAAGAGATGTGAATGTTGATATAAAAAAAAGGAAGAAAGAAAGAAGAAGAAGAAGAGACAGAAAGAATCGTCACATCTATGAAAAGGGATTGAAGTTATTTTTAGTTTTGAACTTTAAACATATCAGAATTGGAAATTATATTGGAGAAACGTTAAAACTTTACAGTATAAACAGTAAATATTATTATTTTCTTGATAAGAAGGCTTAAATTTAAATTTTAAGAATGCAGTTTCAGTCGGAAAAGTTATATAAATTTTAAGATGAAGAATCCAAAAGATAAGGAAGAGCAAGAAAAAGAAGAAGAGAAAAAAAGGAGCATTTTATTACGAAAAAATGAATTTAATAATTAACTGTAAGTAGCCATATGGCAATGTTTGTTTTATCAAAGTTTAGTTTTCAAAGTGAAGCTGAAAGTAAACAACTCAATTAATGGAGAAGTAATTAGCATTTGTCAACCGAGTATGAAAGAAAAAAACAAAAGATAATGGATGGATGTGTATATAAAAGATACGCGATTTTAAGATAAAACGACGTTTTAGTTGTTTAAAATTGTTTTAAAAAAAAACACAAAAAGAAACGTCGAAAATTTGTTGAATGTGGGGTTAAAGCTATATTTTTTGATCGAGGGAGAAAAATCTTGTTGTTGTGTAGCACGAAAAATTGATGAAAGTTCGGAGTAGCTGACAATGGAGAAAGTATTGGATGGATGGATGCAGTTGAACATATGGATGTACTGTGTCATCTCAACGTTGATTTCGATTGTAGCTCCGAAAAAAAAAGAAAAATCTGAGTAACAAAAGCATAAACATCCTTCATTCTGTTATTTATATTAAATTTTAGTGACTTTTTATAGGAATTTCCGTGACCGAAAGCAGTCATTTTATATATATACTTTTTAGAATATAAAGTGATATTTTGGGAGACAATTTCAGTATTTTTTGAAGTTTTTATTTTCTAGAGAATGTTTGAAGTATTTCTTGAAAATATTTGAACAATTTGTTTTTAAGGGTCAAAGTCATGCTTGCAGGATATTTTTTAAGACAGAAAATGATTATTTTAGAGGGATTTTAGAAGAATTACAAGAAAATTTCGAATGGGATGCTCTGGAGCGTGATAGCTGATGAGGAATTTTATGCAAATCTATTCTTAAAGTAAAATATTTTTCGGATAAATATACACTATTTTAGAGGATTTTAATGTTTTTTTATTGATTGTTATTATTATTTTAGAAATATTAAGTTTTTTTACACATTTTTAAAAGAAATCATCATTATCAAATATCATAGCTACGTATAAACACACTTGTGCCTATAGCAACATTTTATAGGCATTTAAGAAAATTCTACATCATAATAAAGCTAGAAGGAGGTATAAAAATGTAATAAAAGTTTATATAAAGTTGTAAACAAGATAATCAGCTACCGAAATTACTAGGATACATAAAAAGTTCGAAAGCATCTTAGAAAAACTTAGGAAAATAAGGATTAAAACTGAAGAAAAAAAATTTAAGAAACACGAAAATTTTGCTTAATGAGGAACGAAAAACTATTTTAATACTTTAAAATACATAAAAAAGTACAATTATTTAGTTAAAAATTGAGATTTTTATCACTAACTGCTGCAAGAATGTAAGCATCATCCTCCTTATCTTCATATGCAGCATTTCCTAAACAGCTCCAACATTTTATATACATACATTAACACAAAAAAATTAGTTTTATTACCTTAAAATACATAAAAATTTAGCAATAAATATAAGATTTTTGGCATAACAACTGAAAGATTCTAAAAATCTCCTTATCTTCACACATTCCAAACATTGCCAAATTATTATAAACACACATTACTACAGAAATTATAGGTTAAGAATGCATATAGATGATACTATTTACAGTTAAGGATGTTATTTATATAAAGACCAAACAGTGTTTGCGCTTCGGATCACATTTCAGTTGAATATCTCAACATAAATCAATATTTAAGTCGAAACAACGTGTACGAGTCGTGGTTGTTAGTGTATTTATATAGAAAGAATGAGGAAATTTTTATGAATTTAATGCTTTTCCTCATCTCGAGAAACATTTTAAACTGTCAACGAGTCAAACAGAATCAATTTTTTGAAGTTAAGAATAGTATTTAACGCGTTTGAACTAATCAATTCTGTTAGAATCTCTTGGTAATGTTTTGGAAAATGATCCTCGTTTTCCAAGACATTGGTTCATATAAATTTTCATTTAAAACTAATTTAACTCGAGAGTACTTTGGATTAAATATAATAGTTTCAAGATTAATTTATTGCTCCTGTTAGCATCATCCTTTTTCTCCTCTCTCTCTCTTTGCTCTTGGTTATCCTGATCATTGTCGATGATGAGGAGAATATGGTGGAAAGAATCGTCGTTACAAGTGAAAGAAGTAAATTGAATGTATAAATTCCGAATGTAGATGGAGTAAATGATGCTTTCGTTAAAGGATCCTAAGATGCTGATGCCGTAAAAGAGATGCTTTCGTTAAGGATGCTGTAGAAGAGATGCTTACGTAGAGATGATTGATGGAATATAGCTGAAATTTAGTGTAAGAGATTGATTTAATTTATGTTAAATGCTAGGATTTTATAATTAAAACCCCGTTATTAGATAAAATTTATTTGAGAAATGAATAGAAGAGATGGAAAAGAAATTGATTTTCAAGCTAGAAAATGATGTTAGATGATAAGATAAGCAAGAAGGATGAATGACGAAACGGTCAGACGGAAGTCGATGGAGAAATAGGAAGCATTTTTTAAAGAATATAAATCTTTCTAACCTTATAAAATGAAACATTTTATATGTAAGAGGTAGAGACGTTTCTGTGCTTATGGAGAAATACATCTACTAAAATAATGGCAGTTTATTAAAATATCATTTCTGTAGCCTATTCGTGTTTATGTTTCATTTATTTTTATTTCTATTGGAATACATACCCGTGTGTTTCGTTGTTTACAAAGACTGAGTACAGGAAAATTTACTCTCTTTTTCGTAAAAGAATATCCAAACAAGAAGAAATAAATCATCCTTATTGCAAAAAATATTCAGTAAAGAAGAGAATATTTAAACAGGGCAGCAAAATCATCCTTTTTTGCAAGAAAATATTCAAGAAAGACAATAAAATTATCGTTTTTTTGCAAAATTATATTCAAGAAAGATCAGAAACTTACAAAAAAAAAGTAAGAGAATATTCAGGAGAAGCAATGTAATCATCCTCTTTAACAATAGATTATCCACTCGAAGCAATAAAATCGCCTCTTTTACTAGAATACATTCAAACAAAGCAACAAAATAATTCTTCAACACATAAGAATATTCAAGTACATTCAACAGAAGCATAAACAGAAACAAGGCGTTGTGCAAGAGACATAGAAAAAGTAAAAGATTCGAAGGAACTAGAAGAAGATAAGGAAAGAAAATCGTTACGGACTGAAACAACTGATAATGATGTAGAAGATAAAATGACGATGATGATGAATTTTAGCATTAAAAATCGATGATAAAATAGTTTAAAAATAGGAAAATAAATGAGTATTAGTGAAGAAATCATCAACATTTTAGGAATTTATACAAGCGCAAAATATTCAGCATCTAATCGATAGGAACATACAGCACGATTGATTCGAAGAAGATTACCTTGCAACTGAAGGAGGTAGGAGAGAAAGATTGCTGACAGTTATTTAAGAAGATCGAAATGATTTATCCGGTCCAAGAGATTTCTTCCTATCCAATATCCTGAAATCATTTAGGCATCCCAAAGAAGCCAAAAGTTCTCCTCTCTTATACTCAAATTACTTCATTATCCTTCAATTTTTACTTAAATATCAAAGGATTCACAGTGTCTTATCGTCGTGAAGTATCATTTCGGGAATAAATGTTTAACCTGGAGTTGAGAAGATGAAAATTTATGCAAAATAAAACGTCTGTTGCTTGTACTAAAGTGTTCTTTACTAGAAAAAAATGGATGCTTCTTTCACTTTTATCGATGTTCTTTTATAGAATGAGAATAATCTGTTGCTGGGTAACTGAATATTCTATTGTCAAAAAAAGGACGATCTCTTGCTCTTCCTAGATATTCTCTTATAAAACACGACGGTTTCCTTGCTCTTCCTGGATATTCTCGTATAAAAGAATGATTTTTTTTGCCTTTCTTAAATATTCTTTTATTAAAAAAATAATGATTTTCTTGTCTTGCCTGCATATTCGATTGTAAAAAGATGTGTTTGTTGTCCATGCTTAAATATTATTTTTCTAAAAAGAAATGCTTCTATTATCTACTTGATTATTCTTTCCTAAAATAAGGATGTTTTATTGCTTTTACTTGAATATTATTTTGCAAAATAAATTATTTCTGCTGTCTATTCTTGATTATTATTGTAAAAAGAGATGCTTCTGTTGACTTGCTTCGATATTCTTTCCATAAAAAAATTTTTCTTGTCTCCTAAATACAGTCGAATATCCAATAAGAACCATTTCTAAACAGCGGCCATTTTTTCAGAAAATTTTTTTAACCAAAAATGCATACAAAATAACCTCCAAATAACGGCCGCCTCCTAAGGATGGACATTTATTTTTATAATGTTCCCGTCAGTAACCGTCGTTCAGAGGTTCGACTATTTTAATGTAAATAAGTAACATTGTTGCTGTCTTCCTTGAATATACTTTTGTGAATAAAACGCTAACTTTGTGACCTTGTCTAAATTTTTAATATATAAAAACAGAATATTCTATCGTCCTCTTTGAATATTCCCCTGTAAAATAGGATAATTTTCTTGCTCTGTTTGAACATTGTTTAAAGGCTGATTTAAAAAAGGCTGATTTCCTTATTCTTCCTTAAAGATTCCATTTAAAAAAGGCTGATTTCCTTATTCTTCCTTAAAGATTCCATTTAAAAAAGGCTGATTTCCTTATTCTTCCTTAAAGATTCCATTTAAAAAAGGCTGATTTCCTTATTCTTCCTTAAAGATTCCATTTAAAAAAGGCTGATTTCCTTATTCTTCCTTAAAGATTCCATTTAAAAAAGGCTGATTTCCTTATTCTTCCTTAAAGATTCCATTTAAAAAAGGCTGATTTCCTTACTCATTATTGAATATTCTGTTGAAAACAAGCCTATTTGTTACATTTCTCGAGCATTCTTTTATATAAAAGGGTCGATTCCTATAGTCCGTGCTTAAATGTTAAACCATTAAAAAAAATCTTTTCCCTTTATCCCATATTAAAATTATAATTAAAATTTTAGCATTTAAATTCTGTTCATCATCAAATTCCCTCACTTAACTTAACACTCAAATTACTTCATTAATTATCATAGCGAAGGTCGCAGAAGTTAGAGAGATTTTTCATTAGATAAATTTTAATGAAAGAACTCATTGGAAAAATGCTTAGAAATACGTCACGTGACGGGTGCTTTATAAGAGGGGGGGGAGAGAAAGGAAGAAAATAAAAGAAGCACCGGCAATGGCCCTTAAATGCTAAACACTCGAGTCGCAGATTAGAAATTCTAAAAATGCAAACGATTTATTTTATTACTTTACTACTTAAAATACGTAGAGGGTGACCAAAAGTCAAATTATAAATCTTAGCATTTCTAATTTGATTATTTCACTGGTATAAATATATACACAGTGATCCAAAAGTCCGAGAGATATATTTATTTTTATATAGATATAAACATTAAAATCGGGCTGGTTGTAATTAGTAACATATAGTTTAGTTAAGTGCGTTTTGGGCCATCCCTGTAATAGAATTCCAGCTGTTAGAAGCTTATGTTCTTGATAGCATCGGCCCATTTCCCTTCTTTTTATAAAAAAAACAACACTAAAAATTGAAAGTAATGTTGTAGAATATATCAGACAAGGTTGTAGATAATCTAGAGCAGTTAAGAAAGCTAAAAAAAATAAGTAAAGGGCGACAGAGAAAGAGAGAGAGGAAGGAAAAAAATATTCAGCAGCAGTCCAGTCAAATTGTCATTCGTCATTTTTATTTCTCTATAACAAAGACAAATGACCGTTTTACGAGGTTGAAAGATATTTTTTTTTTATCTTCTTCTTCTTATTCTTATTGAAAGAATCGAATTGCCTAAATTGCAATTCTGCTAAACGGCCCATTTACTTGAATTCTACATTCCCCCTCCCTCCTTCCTATTTCCTTATGCTACATATTAATATCCTTATGGAAGTAACTTCTTAATAACGGCTTTCGAGTCTGCATTTTTTTCCTACTTTAATTACATCTAAATGGTTTTTTTCTATTCTTTGTTCTTGCTGGCACACAACAAAGTCATTTAGATTAATAAAAATATCAAGTAAACACGACGTTATGTATATACTTCATTGTTTAATATTGTTTAAAAACTCTTGCTCGTAGAATAATCTGATGTGACATCACACCGCATTCTGTGTAACGAATTGTTTTGTGTAAATACAACGTCGTATCACGTCACAAACGTCACGCCGCGCGCGCGAGAAGACACACAACGCAAATATTTCGAACGTAAATTAAGCCGTTTGTAATTAGAAACGACTCTAAATTCAATTTATTTTTATATATTAATATTGTACATCCGTTTCCGGTATTAAATCTGAAGAATGTGTGATTTATAGGGCGATATTTCGCATTTAAATTGTTTTATACTTAAAAATTTATGTTCTGTGCGTTGATCCAGGAATATTCGTGCCAAAACTCTCAGAAACACGGCATATACATGAAAAAAATCACCCAAATACACAGGAAACACACACAGAGAAATTCAAAAATTGCGTACATACGCAGACACAGCCAGACTTGCAGCTATCAAATTGTGTTCAGGACACCTTAAAATATATGTTGCAATCGACATCGATTTTTCTCCCCACAAAAACAATACTTTCTCCGCATCACTCTATTGCATGATATTATAAAGAAAATAAAAAAGAAATTTTCAATTTCCTAAACTCAAACAACTTTGTATTGTTAACAACAATATACCCGATGCTGTATGTAAACACGCCTGTACATTAACTCACTCTCTCTGCATACGAAATTATACAAATCTATTACGTTTTACGCATATTGATAAATATCGGAATTACATATTAGTAGTAAACACTCTCTTGGAATCTGTATCGAGCAGAAGCTTGTAAACAACACAAAAGAATCAAAGGATCATCGTGAGACACGTCTATAATAGAAACGGTATGAGACAATACTGCCAAGAAATTACGGTGTTAATTACACTAAAAATAGAAATGCCAAAATATTTATATATACATTCTAAAGCCTGATGTACACACAAGCTACAGCTTAAAGTCTTACATTGCAAAACTACAGCTCGAGGCCTCACACCACGAGGGATTCACACTATGACGATACAGCTTACTGCAACACAGATTCTCATACTGCAGCTTAAAGATTACACTACGTTTCACATCCTCATAGTACGAGGCTACAGGTTATGGCACTATATTACGAGACCACACATAATGAGGCCACAGCACCCTTTTAAATTTATCATTATTTGATGAAGGAAATGGCCTCTTATACGTTAGGATAACCCGTTCATAATCTGCCCGGCCTTCTAGAATCTTAAATATTCGCTGTTGAGAAAGCGATTATCTGTAACAATTCAAAAAGTATGTACGAACAATTAATTGAAGGAGTAATGGAGCTATTTACTGGAGTTTAATCTAAGCTAGAAATTGTTACTGCAGTAGCATATTGTGGATTCGACATCGTAAAGAATTCGCGCTCTATCGCCATAAGAATAGCGTGTAAAGTTGGAAAAGCGTGACAGGAACTCAAATTCCGTTAACAGAATGCAATCCTAGATCCTACGTTGTTATCGGAGAAGCTTGAATGAATTTAATATATATATATAAAACGAAAACTATTTCCTGAATTCGAAATACAACGCTTTCGTATAAAATGTTTTCTTCGACGAGGAAATTCGACAATAGTTTCAAATTCATAATTTCAAAATTGAAATTAACCAATAGCTGTTTCGCGTAGATGCGACGTAACGAATGGCTTCTTAATCATTTGATAACGGTAGATTAGCGCCACTTAACGGTAAAAACATTTAAATTATCATAGAGCTCATATATCACAATTTTTTTTTTTTAATTTAAAACATTCGATAATTTTCAAAAATTCTTTTTGATATTAAACATTTTCCTCGACGTTTTGATAGAAAAGAAAAGGAAAAAAAGTGATTTTATTTCACATGCCATTACAAAAAGACGGCACCTAATTTGAACTCATGCCAAACCACGTGTCCTTCCATCATTTACAGAATGGAATTTGTACGGCAGCGGTTACCGATATTTTAAGGATCAACATATGTTCATTCAGTTCAAACAATGTTTTTTTTTTCTTTTTTAAATATTCTTTTCAATTCGTAACTTAACTAAAATTTATATACGAAACTAATTCGTAATATATTATCTATTTTAAAAAATAAATGCAGCTACTTTTAATACTTTTATATTAAAGCACTAAAATGTTTAATACAAACAATTTAGTTACGAAAAAAATATCAAATTTCCAAAGAATTAATCCCATAATTCCACTAGACGGAATTAAGCAGACGATTAAGAAATTAGTAATAAAAAAATTTGATTGCAGATTATTCCAATTTATTAATCATTTAATTTAATTAACATTAATTAAATTAAAAGTATTTATATGTAAATAAATTAAATTAATATTTTAATTATTATTATTATTTTTTTTTTAAATGTAAAATCATCAATCCCATAATTCCACACGAGCGAGAGTAAAAGCAGACGACAAAACGAGCGCCATATTGAAAATTTTTTTTCTAGTTTGCATTAATTAAGAATTATAATAATATTTTCGACGCTGGAACATTTCTGAAAGCGTATAACAAGTAAGAACAATAATGATTTAGCGAGAAATTAAGAAAAAAATCGATGCAAATTTAATAACAAGTGAAATTGCTTTTAATTTAGTGTTAAACAGAATAATGCCAAAAGTAAATGAATAAATGTTGTTAAATACGGGTTAAAACAACATCGATAAAATATTATATAAGGATTAGATTAAGCTTATAAACACTTTTATCCGGATTACATTGGATTGACATAAGCATAGGTGAGTTAAACCAATATCCAATTTATCACATTTCTCGCCATTTTCCAATACAATTTCTCCTCCCATTGAATATATACTTATAAACACGTCCAATTTGAAATATATTAACATAAACAAAGCTATATAGTTTCCACGATAAACAAAACAATGAATATAAACCATTTATTTGAATATTATAACGATCTACACACTCACATACAACGTATAAAACAAATTACAATGATTTTAAACATGTTAAAATGTCAAATTAAACTGAATATATTACATTAAAACGTTTTGTGAGTTAAAAATATTATAAATGAAGGAAATAAAGGTTTTAATAAGCTAGAGTTGTTATTCTAGAACTCATTATATCAGCCATTGTGTATAAACAGCTAAAGTATGTACTACTTTGCTTAGTTTTGGTTTATTGGCACAAGAGAGCAAACTATGCCAAGTAACTGGTAAATTTTGACATGAAATACACTTTCCTTATTAGCAGTAAATATAAAACCATGCATTTGATAGCATTAGTGTATTAATAACATTGAAATTCTTATAAAGGTATTGGAATGATACATATACAGAACGATTGATGGTTAGTGACAAGATCAGTTTTCTATTAATTGTAAATAAATCATTTTGTAAAATAATCAATATATGTATCATTAAAAATAGTTTAATAATCATCACAGTTCTTATAGGAATATAAATAGAAAATTAAGCTTAAACTGTCGTATACATAAAGCTCTATAAAGCTTAAAATGTAACGTAATGAAGTTTAAAATTCCGCTTTAATGTTGAAAATACAAAAGATATAATTCAATTAAAAGAGTTTCGTGTTAAAAAATAAACATAACATGCCGGAATCGTTACATCACTCACAAAATTTTAATTATTTATTGACTACAAAAGAAAAATGTAACACATCATTTCTAAACAATGCTTTCTTGAAACGTTTTTTTTTTCACATTTACATTAATTTAAATAAAGAATGAAGTTTAATTTTATTGAACTTTGTTAAACAAAACATTTTCTTTTTAAATTTATGAATAAATTGTAATTATATATATAGCGCATCTCTTCATTAAAAAATTTATGAATTTATAACAACGTTAAGTAGATATTACGCAATTTTCTGTCATGTTGCGAATAATGTTAATGGTTTTTTTCTTAATTGAAGACAGGAAAATAATTTTAATATTTAACTTTAAAGCTAAAAGATTTTTTTTTAACATTTAAGCATACATTTACATTATCTCTCTCTCTCTCTCATTATTTTTACATTATAATATAAGGAAAATAATTATCACCGTTTATTTCGAATATGTAAAAAATCATAACAAACACTTGATGAATATATAATATTAAAAAAATCGTTGTAAAATCTAAAAAAAAAATCTGAATAATATATAAATCCAAACACGATTGTGGTGAATCTAACCTAGAGATTAATGATTTTTACATTAAACAAAAGTATGCAGTAAACACTTGATGAATTTATAAATACCTCAAATGACATTCAGACGTTTAGAAAAAAAAGCATGTAAAGACGGTATTTGGGAATGTGACTTTTTTGAAATATTGTTTATTCATCTACAAGACTATCAATTGATGGATGAAGCTAATTACTAACAATTTCAGCTGACATTGTGGGAAATCGTTCAATGATGTCACCACTCTAAAGAAGTCTTTCACACGCAGACAAAATTTGAATAATAAATCGTACTAAGACATTTTAATTTTTAGTTTTAAAAACCCTTTAAAAAATTATATATATATATTGTATATATATAAAAGGTAATACTATGTTTTTAGGTTAATCATGTGCGCTATTCTTTTATCCTTTCAAATTGGATATAACTCGTATGACCCAAATTATATATCGAACTGGACTCGTTACGTATAAATGAAATAATAATAATATAAAATAATTTACATGAAATTTCTAATGCATTTTCTTTCCATTAATTTTCTAACGTGCTCATTAACACTTAACACCTTGCCTAATCGTTGGGCTGCTAATTCGATCTTTGAAGCACGATTTAAAAAAAAACAAAATAAACAAATAAATAAACAATTACACTTCTTATCGTTGTTAAGGAATTAAAAAGACAGCTTATAGTTTTCAACGATAAATAATACTTACGTCATCCCATTTGACGAATTTATTACCCGATAATAGCCTTTCTGTGACGTGTATGGGTTTGAGTTGTACGACGTGCACACCAGATTTAGCCCCAGCCATATTCCAACATGTGGGGAAGGAACGGACGACTAAACAACACACTTAAACGCAAGTCTGGATGTCGACCACCTCAACTATCCCTTCTCCTCTCGATGCAGCGCCCTCTGTAGTGCATTTAATTCCCTAACTTCTCTCCGTCTCCAGGAAAAATAGAACTAAAAGCATAAATATAAATATAAACGATCGATGAGGTTTATTAATTAGTCATTTTCCTTGCTTTAACCTAGTTCCAATTACGCCACTTTTCTTAACGCAGTCGACTTTACGTTACATATTTATTTATTTTTTCCTGTATGACGACATTTGATGTTTATTTAGTGTGACGTCAGTGATGTTGTGTTGTCGCTCTTTTTTTTTTATTATTATTTTCTGTCGGTTTTTTCTGCTTGTCGACATCTTTATTTCCGCCACGATGAAATCATTCCTCTCATTGGGATTTCAGGCGTTATCCATTCTCTTAAGTAACCTGATTGCGTCTAAACAACAATATATGTGTTTAATTACACTAAATCCATTTTATTATTGTTTCAGTTAAGAAATTTAAATATTTTTTTCTATTCTTTCCTCCAACCAGTGTTCGTGTTACATTCTTTTTACCTCCCCCCCGTTTTATTTTAAATTGAAGTAAAATGGCGGCTCTAGTTCTGTGACGACATTCAACTTTTGTAATTAATTAATAAACTGAATTTTCTATTGTGACGTCATCGTGCAGGCTATTCTATTGTCATTTTAATTTGTAGACACAAATATATAGCTTATTGTAATGCTTCTTTTTTACTTGGATTTTAACACTTGATAGGATTTTCGGTTTTGTTTTCCTGTTTCTAAATTCTTAAATTAGACACAGAAATAATTAAATAATAATTTTAATTTTCCTTAATATGTAAATTTATGATTATGAATTATTATTACACTTTAATATATTTAAATACGTGAATAAAGTAGAATAGTGTGTTTAATATCTCTTAGAATATTTAAAAAATAGATAATATTTAATTATTTTTAAAAATAGTCTATTTGTTTTATATTAAGAAGTTTAATTATTCACTCATTTTTTGAGAAAATATTTAAAAATTAATAAGGTCTATATTAATTTTATTTAAAACATTTATTATTTATTATTAATAAATATATGAAAATCAATTTACGATATCTTTATCAAGAGATGGCGCCAAGATATTTATATTTATTTATTTTTTATTATTATTATTTTTTTAAATTGAAATTAACTTGTAAGACAATATCTTAAAATCGATTATTTTATTTCCCTATTTTTTTTTTTTTTAATTTAGAAAGTTTTGATTAATATTTAATTAATTAAATCAATTAATGACATTTAACGAGTGGCGTCATCTGGTGATCGTATATACACGTTTTAATGTTTTATTTTCAATAGTTTTTCATAAATAATCAATTATTATAAACAAAAGTTAAATAATTGATATTAAGTATTTTAAATAACGGACAAAGCTTTTAATGCGATTTAATTATTCATTTTTAGCGTATTTATTGTAAATTTAGCCAATTTATATTCTTATTGTATTATTAAGAGGCATATGTTACATATTGTTATACTTAATAGATTTATTTAGGTTAATCAATAAGCTTCTATTGCATAATAACATTGATCCATGCGCTATATTGGGCAGCTCAATACCTGTGTTCGATATTTCTAGAGACTAAATAACACGTGTTCTTCTAAATTATATTTTGTATACGAAAATTAAAAGCACGATCCGTCTTTTGCTCATAAAATCTGTACGAAATCAAATTTTAATGCTTGGCACGTGCAACAGATGGCAGCAGCAGTCTAAATTGTTTTATTATTGTCGCGTCACAGTAAATACGTTTTTTTTTTTTAATAGCGCAATTTAATTTACGTAATCACGTGATTATACAATTTCGTTATAAGAGTATTCTTAAAAATAATAATAATAATCTTTGAGCTTACAATACCTTATATTTATAATATAATAAAGTTTATTTTAATTATCATTAATTACTAAAATTTATCGAGAGAATAACAACTTAAATAATTTCTAACAAAACTAATTTTTTAATTCACGTTTTTACCGCATAGCGTCACTCCAGTTCGAGGAAGCCAATATGGCGCTGCCCGTAGTAAGCAAGGTGAAATTGTTTTGTAATTTAAATAAAATTGGAAGGCGTTTCCTTTCCACTTCCAATGCTTTACGATTAAAAGAGAGTAAGTAGATGCTAAATTTCACTCCAATTACTCGCTAGATCAGTCGATTTTAGCTGGTTAAGCTAGTTTAATTTACATGCTTAAGTGTGTTCAGGCTACGTACCAAAGCGTTAGTTAACAATTCGCAATGTTTTTAAATATTACAGTTGTACACACAGAACAGGAAAACATGACAGTAATCGAAGCAGTAAAAGTAAAATCGCCGAGAGAAGGTAAAGTTTTGAAGGCCATGACCGATTCCAAAGCGTGCCCATTATGTAAATTAGGATTAAAAAATATCAAGCATACAGTAAGTAATGAAATATTTACGTTGCTAACGTTACTCGGATGATCGGAATCGTATAAAAATATTCTTTAAATTACGCAAGGATGTGTTGATCTTGAGCCAATTCATTGCGTCGGACGGATCCGTACTTCCATCTAAAGTGACAGGATTATGCGGGCGACAGCATCGAAAAATTTGCATTCTAGTCAACCAGGCGCAGAAAGCAGGTTGGTAACGTTTCAGAATTAGGTAATTTCCAGGAATAGCTAATTAAATAAATGCGATTTTATTTGCAGGTCTCATGCCGACACCCGTTGTAGAATCGAAAGAACCGTGGGAATTAAATAACACTTACTTCAAAACCGCTCTTTAATTAATATTTTTAGACCTTTATTATTGTAATTTGCTGTTTGTACTATACATTAAATTATTTACCTAATTTTATTTTATTTTTCGAGTTTGTTGATTTTTGGGACGTTTTATACTACTACCGTGTGTACAGTTTCTTTTGATTATTAACAATTTGGGAAGTAGTTTTCGGTAAGGTCAAAGCTGATGTCATAATTGTTTTGACAGATCCAGTCTGCATAAATAACCTAACCCAGGATTTTGAACAGGGTCGGTATTGACCCTTTAGGGATCGATACAACTTTGCAAATACTTTATTTAAAAATATTAAAATTATGTTGAGGCTATAGAATATATACTAATATAATATTGAAGAGGGTCAAAGGTTGGGAACCCCTGGATTAACCCAATGTTATTTGGAATGGCAGTTTTCAGTTTCAAGAAAACACTACATGACAGCATGTAATGTTTCAAAAGAACATATTGTTATACCATTATAGTTTATACTAGTCTAAACACAAATACATTGAAATTCAAATACAATTGGCTCCTAAAATTAAAAGAAAATTGCTGGTCCACCATTTCTGATTCATCCTAAGAATGGTTTAGATCATCCTCTACACTGGCCTATTGTTCACGTAAGCCACGTCATAGTTTTGAATTGTGGTTTGGATCCGACCACGTTTGAAAATTCCATTGAGGTGAATGTAGTGTTTTAGCATTGAAACCAAGAGGTTTCTAAAAGAAACAACACAAATCAGTTTTATTTTTATTTATTGTGCTAAAAGTTTCATTTTCAGATCTGATCAACAATTTTCTGCACCCATAAAAACATGATTATATATATATATATTTTTTTTTTTTACATGCTAGAATTACTAAAAAACGTTTTGATTTCTGTTATGTTAACCCATTCGCTTACCCATCCATTCTGCAATTTCCGGTCTCGTCTCTGGACGTTTAGAGGTGCTCTTGATTTAGGTGGAAATTAAAAAATATATATGTATATACAGTCGTGCATTGTTTAGAGTTTTTTCCGGCAGATAAACAGAAGATAAATTGGCAAAATGAAGGTGATGACTTTTATAAAAGTTTTGAACTTAGCATGGTAAGCAGATGGGTTAAGATACAATTATCAATTTTTAATTATTACATTAGAAAAAGGTAGTTTGGTAAATTATAATAAAAACTGCAAAAAATATTTTGACATTTGCTTGCAAAAATTTATTTATATTTTTAAAATAACTTTTAAAAAGAAATAGAAATATATTTAACACATATCAAAAACTTTTTTTTCTCTTTGGAAATATTAAACATGTACTTGTTAACCCATTACAAAGTATTTATATTTAGAACTTTGAAAATTTGGCAGTGGGTTTTTATATTCTTTGCCTTGTTTCGTATTTGATATAAAAAAATTTAAGGCGGAACAGAAAGAATAGCTTTCGATAACGTGCTCGAGTATCTAAAGTATAAAAATTTAAAACGGCAGAAGCAGTTTAGTAAATTTACTCGTGATCAAATCCGATTGTACTTCATGCTGCTAGCAGCTAAAACAGTTAATTTATTAATAAATATTTTTTTCCGTGGGAGAGAAACAAAGTCGTTTGCATTTGGCGTCTAAGGCAAGAACTACTTGCATTCAATTACGAGAACATATTGCAATAAATACTGTCTGTACTGTGCGTAGTTGTTTCAACATCAATATTCTATTGCAATCATTGTCTACTAAACCAGCACTAAAGCAATTGCTATCCTCTCTAATCTATCATGTGAATATTTTTAATAAGTCAGTTATGCACTAAAATTTTACAAACATCACTAAATTGTTTTAAATTTAATTAGTGCAATTGCCAGTTTCGGAGCATGTTCAAAATGGCACAAAAGTGGGAGAAAATGTGTACCGAATCAGTCTTTAAAAGTATGAAAAGTTTAAAAACAATACTTAAAAGCTTTTATGAAGATCTGCATCCAGAGTTCTGCTTACTGACAAGCGTGCCAATAAACAAAACTTTTCAAATCACCGGATGTTCTAAATTAACGAATGTAACGAATTCAGAATACATACCCAAACCATTATACATCTAATGATTATTAACACGATACCAAATTTTGGCCTTGAAAATATTTTTTTGGGTTATTTTTCTTTTTTTTTTCAATAAAAACGACTAGGTAGAAATATTGCTACTCTAGCGTGGAAATTTCCTATTTCAGGTATTCTGATTTGTTGTTTTTTTTTTTTGTTTAAACCTATGAGAATTTCACTTACAAACATGCAAAATGATATGTGAAATACATGAACATATACAGTGCATCCCTGAACGAGAACTAAAAACAGAAATGGCTTTATGCTGCTGTCGACTTGGATCAATTGGGTAGTTTTCCAAATTTCTTTATTCACAGAGTCTTGGCTCTTTGTAATAATTCAGCAATGAATTTCTGTAAAAATAAAATAAAGTATTAAGATTTAATTAGCTACTCAAAGATAATTTATTACAGCAAATATTTTAAAAATTGATCATTCTGCTATGTAATTTGCATTCTTAAGTAATACAAAGTGCAATTTAGTGCTATAATCAGAAGAAAAGATTTAGCAGTAATGTACTCATAAGTGGGATATTGCAACACTGAATTGCTTCAAAAGACAGAATTTAAATAAATTATGGATGATGATAGTGAATCACTAATTTTAAAGCAAAATTGTCAAGAACAATAAGAATTCAAATGTAACTCAATATGGAAACAGAATTTCAATGTGAAATTAACTTGATTAGTATGATAAAGACACAACAAACTGTGTATTGTTAAATATACTGGATGTTAGTAGAATTAGATTTATTTGACAAGTCTGTAATTCTCTTGTTGCTATTTATCATCATATTACTATTTACAATGACTCAAACCTCTCATTTACTAGAAAATTTATTTTAAAAGCAGTTTTTATCATTGGACTTTAAAGCTTACAGATTATAAATCTTGTAAAGTAAATATTGTTTTCATTCATATAATTTCTGTTGAATGTCTCTATTCAATATATTATATTAATGTTATTTATTTAAAATAATTTTATAATACAATTATCAGCTCAGATATCACTTAATAAAGTATAAATGTAAAATAATAAACAAAAAGTTGAATCTAAAAATGGCATTTTGACTAATTATTATTAATCATGCTAGCTAATTAAAAATTCTTAACAACATAAATGAAATGCAGCATGTAGTCAACACATGCAACTATAATTAAAAAAAGAAAACACTGTCCACTTGCTAAATGTATTTTGCATTTTGTACATTTTTAATAGATCATATTTATAATTTACTTTACTTATGATATATTTTTAGAAGAACATTGTAAATAATAATTCATTTATTTAAAGTTGATATATTTTAAAAGCAATTTAAATGTGCCAACACCAGTTATTTTTAAATAGATGTATGTTGCCAAAAACATGGATTTACATAATGGCTTTTTTTTTTAAGCTTTTCATAAAATATTTTCTATTATTTGCTCTCTTTTCTACTAAAATTGTAAATAATATTTGCGTATGAATATGAATATTGTAAAATGCTTCCAAGTCTGAAAATACAACATTCTTAACAGAAGTGTTGTTGCCAATATGAAAGTGAATACATTTTCATTGTGACCTAACACATCCAAGAGAGATTCACATGAATAAATTCAGCAAAGATATGCATTTTTAGCCTTAAGTTGACTTACATGTACAAAGATAAAATTTTTACAATTCTCAATAACAAAAATTTATCGTGATATAAATTGGAAAATTGAATAATAAAGAAAAAACCTTAAGTGTGCAACTGAATTTTAAAAAAAGCATAAAATGCTAATTGATATGTTTTATGCGTGTCACAATGCCAAGAGGAAAGAACGTTGTCTTTTGGAAATAATGAAGATGTGCTTCATTAAATCTTGTAACAATGCCATATCGGAGACAAGATTATACATTAACAAAGTAGCAGTAGTCAAAAGTATACTCGAAGATATTGAATATGTCAATGACATGCATTCGAAGCTGTTCGTGAAACAGATGATATCAAGCGTGTTAAAATTAATAGAAGAATTATTTATGAGGAACAAAAGACAATACAATGTATAACTGATGCAGAACAAAGAATAGGTGAAAGCCGAGCAAATCTTTTTTCTTTTTGGAACGAACACCTTGAGAAGAGGAAAACTATTAAATTACACAAATGAAAAAGTTTTACCTCATTTTCTTCTTTTACTATTTTTGTAATGAAAATATTCTTTTAATTACGTATGATATTATAGTATTTTAAAGTGATAAGGAAGAAGAGAGAATGATAACGAAAGGGAAAAAAGAACAGTATAAGAATTAAAAAGAACATGATAAAATGTAATCAAGGAAATATATTTTTAGATATAGTTTTTTTTATTGTATTTATTCAGGTAATGATATTTTATGTATATGTATGAATGGGATCTTTGTCATAATTCCAAGTAGAGTACATATTTAATAATTCAAATGGCAATGTTGGAAAATCTTTTCAAAGTAGCATAAAATCATCTACTGGTTTAAATAATCCAATTTCAAGAAAATTCTTTAAAAAGATTGAATTTTTACAAGCATATAATCTGTCTGGAGTTTTGCCAGGAAGCATGAATGGTCAAAAATTGCTGCAGTAGACTGACTGCATTTTATTTGAAAGTTTTAACAATAACTATAAAATGTCATACCTCAATAACTTCAGCTGGTTGCTTGGCACCTTCTAATTTAGTCTATTAGAAGAAGGAAAAATAAAATGAGTACTTTATCCAATAAGTCCTTCTAAATGATTTTGATAATGCTCTCACTTACTCGTAACCAATCTCTTCTTTGAGAGTCACCCTCCAGATCCAATAATTCGTCTAGATCTATTTCTACATCATATGTTTGTGCATCATCCTACAATTTAATTAAAATATTACTATGAAAAGTAAGGAATGTTAATAAAAATTTAAAGGTAGACATTCAAAAATAAACTGAAAATACAAATGATGATGATAAATAAAAAAAATAGCGATTGCTGTCATTAAGTAAATTTAAGTTTAAAACATTTCAATCGTAAAATATATATTTTTCAGAGTTAATTTAGAATATTGCATTTTAAAATACAATTAGGGATCTTTTTGTTACGTTTACAATTAGATGATCGATTCGGAAGAAAGAATCATCGGTTTAAATTTTGAGAACTTTTGCACCTGGGGTTATGATTCACTCACACAATGCATCTAACATCTCATTTAATCAGGTTATTACAAGTTCAGGGTGAACTCGATAATAGAAAGCTACAAATCTGTATAATCGTCCATACCCCCAGGTGTGCAAATGATTAGTTTCTCAGGTATGAATGCTTTTCATTTTAGAATACTGGCAAAATTTTATGTAATTAAATTGTTTTAATTACTTTGTAATTCTTACCCTGCATCCGTAGAGCAGCTGAAGCTGTTCGTACATCCACATTTCGACGCGAAGTCTCTTTCTTATTAAGCTCATCTGGTGCTGTCCGTACTTGGCGGTTAAGTATTTTTTCTTTCTCTCGTGCACGTCTTCGGGATCCGTGTCGAAGTTCACGTGAAGTACAGATTTGGAGGGAATGTGGTCCGCTTGCATCGTTTTTATTGCTGAGGCTGTTGATTCTGTGTTATAAGTAGGGGGCAGACTACACTCCATACTTAGTACCTAGTGCACATTAAGTATGATTCTGAAACAAAAAATAAAAAGTCATAACTGTTTTGGAAATAAATCAACGCAGTGGTGAAAGGGAACGTAATGTGTAAAAAATGTAAATTATTTTATCGAAATTCATTTTTGCAACTCGACTGAAACTTGTTAGAGACTTAATATCTCTTTTTCTCCAGTTGTCAACATTTTATTAAATATTCATTCAAATTTCAGAAATTCCTGCAGCTGACAATACATTTACAGAACAATTTTTCTGGTTAGCTTTCACATCATTTTGAGTAACTTTTTTTTATTGTACAATATATTGTGTAAGAGATGAGAAAATGAGATTTTGCCCAGAGATAATAACTCTAACCATATTTATCAAAGTAAAGGAATTGCTTCTGATTGCTTTATTGTTCTATTCGAAACCATTCATATCGTAATTAAGTTTCATTTGACATTTATTTCCACTTACCCACGTAATGACTGTTTAACTATTGAGAAAATACGAACAGAATAAAATTATTTAAAATCAAGTCTTTATGTCAAGTTTGCTACTTAATATAACAATAAAACTTAAAATATTTAAATTAAAATTAAAAGTAAATACAATTAATTCTTTAACCTTAACAGACGTAAACAAATTAAGATTAACATTAATTGTAATTTGTTTACATTTTAGATTCTTAGAAATCTGTTCTTTGTATTATTAAATTTCATTTAAAAATAGCTATAAAATTATTTATAAATTAAAATTTGTAAAGAAAATTGATATTTTTGCAATGTTGAAAAATTAATTTACAAAAACTCTGTTTTATCTTTTTCGAAAATTGAATCAAACGATCTTTCCAATCAAAGATTTTACATAATTAAGTTCAAGAACAAATAAAAAAGTAAGCCAATTATTTAATAGAAAAAAAGACTAATTTATCCCAAGTCAATGACACAAAAATGTCAATGCATATTTTCAATTTGTTAAAATTCCCATCCCATGTATTTAATTTGACATGTAATGGGTGGTTGACAGATAAAAATTTCATTCTTTTGACAATCTCAGAGTTATTTTAATCTAAAAGATAATCTAGAGAAAGTAATAGGACTGCAGCTGAAGTGTCTCAATGGACATGCCAGACAGAAGTAGATAATCCTGTTATAAAATGCAACGGTTAATTCATAGTAGGGCCTACGAAACGGACTGCCAACCGAAGTTCGGGCACCGTCGAATGCTTGCGACGATTACTCACACTATTAAAATTTGTCAATCTCTGCCGAGTCATACCGGCCAAACAATAAAATATGACTTAATATACTATGGTTCTATGGATTTCTAGTTCAGCTTACTATTATAATTCTATTACCAAAGAAACTTTATTAAATTAGCCTTTGTTGGTTTGAATAAGTCATTTCTAAATCAAAAAAGCACCCATTAAGTTTATTTCTAACAAGTTAGAATTTCATGGTTCGTATCCTTACGTCCTCCTACATTTTGACACGGGAGAACACAAAGCATTCCATCATAAATTTTACCCTGTCGCTATAAAATTTATTATTGAAATCTCAATATTTAATGGCGAAGATAAGATAAAATATGTATTGCCTAAGTATGCATTAAACAATATTAGTCATTAAAAATAAAACAGCTTTTATCATATTAAATTTCAAGTGTTATTCCTGATTAATGGTAGCCTACATAACTGTGAGTATTTATTTACAATATCAAAGTCCAAGTTACTCAGAAGGCAGCATATCTATAAAACTTCCTGTTTTAAAACAATTTAATAATAATATTGACATTTTCCTAGTAATGTTGTAGAATATATTTAGGAATTATAATATTTATAAACACGCCTATTCATCTTTAGAATTTCAATGCATATTGTATAAATTATAAAACATATAAAAAATTGATTTTAGAATTATAAATAATTGATTATTATAATTTTAAAAAATGAATGTAAAAAGCCTATTATTCTTTACTTTATTCAATAAACAATAAACATATTAATATATTGTTAATCTGATCGTTACAAAATACTTCATATATGCGATAATCCAAACATGATTCTGCATTTTAAAAATCTATTGTAAGCTCGAAATTAATGCTAAAAATCATTCTCGCATAAACTAATTACTAGAATTTAGCTATTTATTCCTATTCCCCGAAAGACTGCATTTGACAATACACTTCTGTATTAGAAAATGAATATAAAGACAATCTTTCGGTTTAAAAAAATAATAATAATTCTATCATATTCCAGCATACATTTTAACAACAATCAATCATATAATAAAGCAGTTAACACAACCATTATTATAATCTAAATTAAACTAACCATTGTAAACTATATATATATATATATTTTTTTTTAAACTAGATTATATACATAGCATTTAATTCTCGTATAAATTAAACCACTGTAACGAATATTTCTGACGTCAGATATAAACTATAAACAGGAATTAAATTTACTTGTGTTACAATTTTAACTAGAATTTAATTTTTTATATTAGACATTTATGTCGAATTTCATTCCTATTTACAGTGTACATCAATGCCAACAATATTAGAAACTGAACGTTAAATGAACGTGTATCATCAATTTCAGTCATCGTCATCGCCATCAATGTCAGAAACAAGCAGCGAATGGATATTTTTAAAGATTATAGATTGGTTTATATTAAAATTCCAACTATGTATACGTGGAATTCAATTCCTATTTAATTTTTTTTTTTTTCTGGAAGTGGTGAAGGGTGGGTCGCAACAACCTCCTCTTTTTTCAAGAGGGGAATTAATAGGAATACTTGGAACAAAACCGGTTGTTTACTTACAGATTTAAAAAAACATCCATTCGCTTATTGTTTTTTTTTTAATTTAAGATTGTTCACTTTCTTTAACACGGACTTACCTGTTCTTTTGGAATTTTTTTTTCTCTCTTCCTTACTTTCCGTTTTCTGTGTGGAAAAAATTAATTCCGAACAAAAGACGACGTTAACCCTAGTTGTGATGTCACACACGGAACGTCGCCAGTTTGATTGTTTTAAGTATACACCATTCGGGTGGCCTTTCTTTCGCAACTTACGACGGTTTTCTACGCTTAAATATATTTGATTGTTTTATAGAAAGGCGTTTAGGAGAGTAGAAATTCCGACCTTTTCCTCCTCATTCGTCTGCCCCGAAACGATCGACTGAAAAGATGCAGACGATCGCGCCTGCGCCCTACGCCGATCGATGATCGGGTTTGCTGACGTTTCGGTGACGTAAAATATGGCGGCCGAAACGATTAAACTTTTTCCAGTTTTTTTTTTTTTTTGTTTGTATATTTTTTCACGGGCGAAAGTTAATAACACGATCGTCCGTATCATTATTTATAAGCAAATTTTGATCCAGTTCGTGCTTATTTTTTTTTTAGTTTTAGTTGTTGCGGGAACTAGTTGTAGCGGTTTGAAAAGTGGGCATTACCACAATGGCGTCTACTTTTAGAACATGGTTTTTTTCGTTTGTTTCTAAGTTTCGCTGTTTGAAATTTGTGTATGGGTTTGTTCGACGTTGGAATATTCGTGGGAAAGCATCACTAGGTTTAAAAATATCTTTGTAATGAGCTCGATTGTTTAGTCGGGAAGGTTATCCGAGTTCACATCTTACTACAGTCACAGGCCATTGAGCGATTGTCGATTGTAATAAGTATCCATTGTACTGTACGGTGACTCTGTGACTGACTTTTCAGTTTAGCCATCTTTCTTGAAAGTTTTTCTTGTATCAATTATTTATAGTACATCGGTAATTCCAGTCGATTTAGATCGTTATCTTTTTTATTCGTTCGGATCGATCGTTTACGCGATAATAAAATTACAAATTTTATTTTATATATCGTATAAAATAAACCCCTTCGTTTTTCCTGCTAATTTTCTTAGAAAATTTCGCTTTGTTAAGTCGGTTTTTATTGATTTACGATCGAGTTGAAATTGTTCCCGCATGGTTTCGAGATAGAGCAATTATCATATAAAAATAAAATAAAAGCTTTTACTTTACTTTTTTTTTAATATATATATATGGTAATTGGCCTATCTTGGGATTATTTGTATGATAATTTCATTTTAATTGCCACGTCAGTGTATAGAATTGTGAAAGAAGAATTAAGCATTCGGTAACACGAGATTAAGTGTTTTAATGGTAGTAAATTCGTGGTGAATTCGGTGCTTAATTTTATTTATTTATTTTTTTTTTAAATGCTGGATTAACTATAAATTTAACTTTAATAGATACATTCGTGTACGAATTAAAATTTGGAAATTATGATTAGCAACTTATCCCCGTATTCATTCAGCTTTAATTTTCATTTTCGATGCAAAGTTCGCGATGTAATAGATAAAAGTGCATGCTTTTTTGGCACTGAAAGTCGAGATTAACTGGAAATTTATCTAGAACAAACAACAGGTTAAAAGTTGGAATTAGAAATTTTTAAAATCAAGGTTAAATGCTTTAATAATAAATTCTTGCCGCATCAATTTTTCCTTTTTAATTCTTATTTAAATTTACAATGTAACTGGCAAGACTGATTGAAATTTTTTTCACATTTCTTTGAATCAGGATTAACAACAAATTTAATTTTGAAAAATACGTAATCTAAATGTTAAAGAGTAATCAAAGATAAATACTTTAATTAAAAATACTTTCGATTCTTTCTTAAATTTCTGTATAAAATTGATGAAATTCATTGAATGAGCGGAAGATAGAGCGTAATTTCAATGCATTTTATGAAAATACCAAGTTTGTTTCATGCTTAATTTTCAGGATTAAGAAAAATATATATTATTATTTTCTAAATTTCATAGGCTAATATTATATAAACAATAGTATAGGCTAATTCATCTGTCGATTTATGTGCGGTGCGCATACAAAAACAGAGCCTAAAACATGTGCTCGGGCTGTAATTAAGGTCATAAATGTGGAAACCATTCCCCTAAGAAAGCCATAAAAAAATTTAAGAATAAAATCAATCAAATAAACAGAATTTATACCAATTAACGAAAAAATGTTCAGATTATCATCAAGCTTTTTATTTGAGAGATTATTAAATTTTGAGGACCACTCTGTATTCAAATGAACCTGCCGGCACTCCTTCCATCTGGGCATGTATATAAACGATCATAAACCCACATCCAAAATAAGAAATGCCCGAAACGAGATTCGAACCTACAACCTGACTTATAAGAAACAACGCCTTCGACGTCATGTTAACAAAAACTCGAATTATTTGGGAAGAAAAACAGGGCAGAGTTCAGATGTTTTCTGTTATGTTTTGAATAATTGGAACTGAATATGACGTAATATCAATGAGCGCTTATTTTGTATGTGACGCGTGAACGTGGGCACATTTGTTCTTCAAGAAAAAAAAAACTAGATACAGCTGTATTGCCGTGTTAGATTAGTCATAAAATTTATATTCTTTCGAAAACATTGTTTCGCTATTGTATGAAATAGCTATAATAATCACAAATTTATGGCACAGAATACAATAAAAAGTATCATAAAAATAGATATCGAAGCTCATCATAAATTGCATAGCGTGAGAAATATGTTAAAATAAAGCAAGCAATATTACTTACGAACATCAACTATTTTTAAATAGTAATTAACTTGATATACCTTAAACTTTGCTGCGGATATTAAAACGAATTAAATAGCAAATACCAGAACTGTATATTACTGTAATCAATTAACACAAGTAAACGTTTTAACGACTTTATAAACAATAGTTAAATCAATACAAAAGGGTATGTAAGTAAAGAATGCATGGTCATTAAGTAAATACGAGTGTAAAACTTGCTTTTACAAGTCGTAGTAATTTGACCGTGACCTATATTAATATTGGCAAAGAAAGTATCAATATATGTCTTCAGCCTACTTTACCGCATAGCAATGAAGGACGATAACATGTGACCGTAAACTCGCTTTATTGTTGTCTGTTACTGAATATATTTATGCGTCGTTTGAGAATTATATACATGTACTGTACAATACGAGATGTTTAATCTATATAAAAATTGAACTAGATTTAAATCTTAGAGGATTACTAAATAACTTGGCATTTGGCATGTTTCAACAGCTGTTAACGTTTAAAATTAATGTATAGAAGGAGAGAGATGATATCATAACCCTTTTTCCTTTAAGAAAACTGGAATAAAAGATTAACACAATTTTCTCACTTGGTCGGACATTGTATGTAGTTCACTTCCTTCTTACAAAATCTATTCTCTTTTGTAAGTATTCCTATTATCATCTATTTAATTTCACGATTTTATAATTAAAAGGGACAATTCAAGGTCGTTACTTCCACTTGCGCGTGATTTTTTTTCTCTTAAATTTCTTTTTTTAGTAAGTAGATTAATGTAACTTATTAGAGTGAAAAACCCTGTTGTAAGGTTATTATTATTAAGGCCATAATTTTATATAAATTGACAGGCGCCTATATTGTGTAACTAAATGCACTTAATATCGCAATTTAAGTATTTTAAAAATAAATAAGGTTGTATTTAACGTGATTTAAAACTATATTAGCGGAATTCTGTCGTAGGAAAAAAAAAATTAATGCTAATTTTATAGATCTAATGGCAATACCCAGATTGTAATTTATGTAAAGATAATAGTGTAGGATGTATGAGATAATAAATATAATGTATAAGTTTTAATATATGCGTAGAGTCTGTTTCCTTATTAAGTAAGTTTATGCTACAGTAGATGTGGTTCTACAAGTTACTGTAGGATATAGATCTGCAGGAGATACGGTATGAAGGATGTAAAAAATTATATTATCAGTTATCTATAATAAGTTATAATCATTTCAAAATGATAATTTAGCTTTTACTTTGCTAACAGAGAAGAAAATAAACGATTTACAAACTTTTCAGACATTTATGTATGTATAATTATGTTATAGCATGTATATAGCATCCTAAACAGCATACAAATTAGTGATTAGAAAAAATCAGGTATGAAACACGATCAACTTTTAATACAGAAGCTAGCATAAATTAAATACGGATTAAGTAACTGCAATCGATTTTAAAATAAGTTAAAATTAAATGTATGTTTTACTCTAATCCAAGCTCTATTTCTTTCTTACACCAGAAAACTTCAAGCGTATCCACTTCACTGAAATTCGCTACTTATTGTTTATCTAACATCCCCATTCTTTGCATCATAAACTTTACATATGTCCCTGCTTCCTATCAAAAACTTTTGCCAAACTGTTGTCGAGAGATAAGCTAGAACATTACCACACAGGATAGCTTGCAGGAGATTCATATAAATATATTCCTATTGTTATAATCCATCAAGTGAAAGGCCTTTAGAAGATATCATTTCTAATTTAAAAGAAAGAAATAAAAAAAAAAATACACAGCATCTGGTACCCAAACTGTTACTAAAACAAATAACTTTTCTTATCGGTTGCAGTGCTTGGTTAATTATAGAATTTTTCCTAAACAATATGCCGTGTATATTTAAAATAGTAACGTTTTTGTCGTTGAGTGATTAGAGAGGGTCATGTGTTTCAGCTAGTAATACTCTTTGTAATTCGATATTACTTTATGTAAAAATGAAACAAAGAAAAAAAAAAGAAAACCTCGATTACAGTTGTTACAGTTACTTAATCTTTTATAAATATTTCGACAGAATTTAACTGAAACAACCGACCGCAAAGGAAAAAAAAAAATCCATTTTAAATATGTCCAATGCGATCACATAAGGAAACGGATGTTTCAGAATAGATTTAAAAAAAAAAATAAATAAATAAATAAAAAAGATGTTTTTAATGCAACAATCCACATCCGGAATTACATTATAAGGATTATTTATTTATTTTTTTGTATCCGTTTTGGTTTTCTTTTAAATAAATATTATAACAGTTACATAGAAAAATAAAAATGTAATTTCGAATTAATTCATACATTTTTACACCGAAAATTTTCATTGTATTGTAGAAAAGTTTCAAATGTGGTTCTAAACTTTTACACCAGATGGAGAGACGATAGATTTTTTAAAATGTACCAAACTGCATTGGAAATTTAGACTAATTTACATTAATAATTAAAAAAAATAATTATTTCAATGTTTAAATTAATTTTAAATCGTTTTTAAACATATTTAAATTTCATTCAGCATTAAAAGTGAGGTTAAAAAAAATGACTAAAAATATACAAGCGCCATCTATTGTTATAAGTCATTAATACAAAACAATTATTCTATAAAATAAATGTTTAAAATATTTAAATACTGTACAATCAACTGTAATTAACTATTGTTTCTATATATTTTTTCTTAATTTAATTAACAAATACAATTTTTCTTATTAAAAAAAATTAAATTTTTCCAACTGTGACGTCACTTATGAGTCGAATTTTGAATGGGTTAAATTTAAAAAAAAAATTTAAATCTCTGTTAATTTAAAATTATTAACTGACCCATTTAAAGTTTAATTCCGAATGAAACTATCTAACAAACGAAACAGTGTTTGCCTTGTATTATTGAAAGGAAAAAATAAAAAAACACAAAAATAATCATTCAAAAATGGTTTGTTTACTCAAAATGATCAATCAATCAGCATCTGATATTTTTGATGGTGACAGCGAGCCCACTAGGTGGCGCCACAAAATAAATCCTGATAAGGCGATAAGGCATTTCTAAGAATTTATCAGTTATTTTTCGCTGTAAAGTGTAAATTAAACCGATTTTTATTTAATTATCTTATTATGTGGTAAGTCTGTCGATTAATTTCTAAATGTTAAAATGTCTAAGGTCTTCTCTGCCGTATTAAAAGACCTTAGACATTGATAGGTGGCGAGATAACTTTGCAACTTTCTTGTTCTGTTTATTCAAGTATTTGCATCTTTAACAATGGGGTAAGGAGAGATATATTAAGCTCTATCCCCTTATTACAGATGCAAATAATAAGAATGAAATTATTAAATGACCTTTAGTAAGGTAGTACGGATTTTTGCTAGGACAGTCGTAGGGCCTCAGTTAGGGTACAGTTAAGGGCCTTATTACGCTCTTATTATTATTGGGTAAAGTAGAAAGAACAGATTTAAATCCGGCCCTACTCTTCTGACACTGTAAAATGTTTGTTTTAAACGATTTGTACGCATTAAGATAATGTTTATGAGACAATATGTGTTGATAATTGTAAGATTTTATGTGTTTATAATTAAAAATTTCATATTTCTGATAATATATAAAATATATATTTAGTCTTACTTTAAGTTATTATTGTCAAAGTTTTGCTATTAATTAATATATTGAATTTTAAGAATATTAGAATACTTATTGTAATCATTCTATAAAATTATATTTCTAATTAGACGATGAGAATAGGCTTCATACTTTATTTAGAATATAAATAATGAATCTAATTATCTTTAGGTAATTATCTGATTCCTCTATTATAAGCTGTAAAAATATGATTTAAATAATAATATTATTATCGAATAAATTAAGATAAAAGAGAGAATTGTTTTCTTGGGGTATGGAACTGTCTCGAGTGTTTCATTCTTTGTTTAGTTAAAGAACGTACTGTACGCGCCGTACATAAATATCGGTAATACTAGAAAGAGTGAACTGACGCTGCTAATCCTTCTAAGTAAAACATATTTCTTAATTAACTCTTCGCTTTTTTGTAAAAGTCGCAAATCGTCAGCAAATTCACATATTACACTGCGCTCCCTTCTCGTATAACTTAATATATCACTTCAGCTGCTTGCTAACATATCCACCCCTGTTTTTCGCTATCGTAAATCACTTTTTCCTTCATCTACAACTTATTGCCAATTATAAAAACAGTAAAAATGCATTAAAAGAATCTGATAAAACTACATTTTTTTTTCTTCGAGTTATCGATCACGATCGATTTATCATCGCCCATTTCTAAAATTTCCTATTGTTAAAGTAAATAAATAAATAATAATAAATATATTTCGAACACTCGAAATGAAGAACGACCTTGGTTTAGTTGACCCAATTATAAATTTTCTGCCGCCTACTTCGTGTTATTCGACCAATTATTCCTCGACGTAGCGAGCTATTCTTTGTTATATTCTATTTCCTAAAATAAGACGGTACTAAATTTTACTTTTCGGTTTCCTTGAAAATGTTCGTTCGAGCGGACAACTCGGAAATTTCATGGTTATAAATTCTAGATCGATACAGTTAAATTGATTTAACACCTGTAAAATTTGCCGCATTTAATTAATTAATGTATTTTTATTGTTTTCTATAGTTATGAATGTAAATAATATCGATCTACTAGCCCTTCTGTATCTAGGCCCATACAGTAGATACAGTTAGGGGCAATGGTTGTGGAACGACTACAAAATTCGGTTTTGTAATGAAGAATATCGTGATATAAAGTGATGAAAATTAAAGTTTTATTTTGATAAATAGTAAAAAAACATCCATTTATTGGTTTTATTCGTGTTGTTGCTGTACACGAAGAGTGCTCCATATTTTTATCTAACTTACAACCTGTACATATCCTATATAAAGGGCCTGATATATATGTATTTGTTTATTTATTCTTTGTCATATATTTTTATTATCATAATAAAAATTATTCAGTTTGGTATTTTTTTTTTTTTTTTTTTACAAAATTTAAAAGATAAATACAACTGCGCCTTTTTTTATATTACGCGTATATATAACTAGCAGACCCGGCCACGCGTTGCTGTGGCTCAAAATGTATCTATTATAAATGTATAACGCCTCCCCTGTGGGGGGAATTTCAAAAAATCCCTTCTTAGTGTACATTCTCTTGACGTACCCTATTAAAACGCAATCAAACACGCATCTAAAATAGTATAATAAAAGTCGAGTTCTTCACAGTAAGCCTTAATCCTGTCCCTCTCCCCCGCAGGGAAATATCGAAAAATTCATTTTTAGTGTATATTCTGTTGACGTAACCTATTAAAACGCAATTAAAAACGCAAAAAACCGCATCTAAAATAGTATAATAGAAGCCAAGTTCTTCACGGTAAGCCTTAATCCTGTCCCTCTTCCCCGCTGGGGAATATCGAAAAATCCCTTTTTAGTGTATATTCTGTTGACGTAACCTATTAAAACGCAATTAAAAACGCAAAAAACCGCATGCAAAATAGTATAATAAAAGTCGGAGTTCTTCACAGTAAGCCTTAATCCTGTCCCTCTCCGTCGCAAGGAAATATCGAAAAATCCCTTTTTAGTGTATATTCTGTTGACGTAACCTATTAAAATGCAATCAAAAACGCAAAAAACCGCATGTAAAATAGTATAATAGAAGCCGAGTTCTTCACGGTAAGCCTTAATCCCGTTCATCTTCCCCCAGTAGGGGGAATTTAGACGTGTATATTATATACAAACACATGCGTATTCGAATGCAACGTTGTGTCAAAATTCAAAAGGAATCGGTAGGAACAAACAAACGTTATATTTTATTTATATAGATAGATAGAAAATGATCTGCTTTAGTCCATTCTAACAGAAAAGCATAATGCCTCACAGAAAAGCCAACTTAGGTTGTCAGAAGTTAGCGCCATCTGTTGGACATGAAAGCCTTAATCCATATATAAATATATTTTTGAAAGGGGGGAAATAGTGGTCTTCACATATGCCACAAACCTTCGCGGGAGTGTATTAAACAACTTCCCAAAGTTTCATGGCAATCGGATAAATAGTGTGGTAATGCATGAAGGACAGACACACAGACACACACACAGACAGACATACATTCGTTTTTATATATATATAGATTATATTATTTTTTATCGCCACCAATTTATGTTTTTGTAATAGTATTATTGTTAAATAACTGATTTATTTAATTTTTATCCAATAAAAACGATCGCTGTATTTGTTTTTGCATTGTCCGTTTCAAGAATTTTCCGAAAAGAAAAGAAACTGGAGAATTGGAATTTCTAGAAAATCGTCTTGGACAAAGTTCTCTTCGCGTAATTTCGTATCAAATCTCTTCCTTTGTTCCTAGTTCTATTTGTTAGTTTCAGCATAAGGGAAAAATTCTAGCTTACTCGGAAACTAAAGAAATTTCGGTTAATGTTACCTATGGTTCCAAAATGGCGGCTCGTCTCTAACAGTGGGGACGCACGTTCTAACTTAACCTAAACTATTCTAATAATTTTGTTGGTAATAATTATGGTAATTTATTAGAATAGGTTAGGTTAGAACGTGCATCCCCACTGTTTCCTTTCTTCTATTTTCTGAAATCAGAGACGAGCCGCCATTTTGGAACCATAGGTAACATTAACCGAAATGTCTTAGCCTACACATTTGTCTTCCCATTTCTTAATTCATCCATATATTTGTATTGTATGATTTTTTTTTTTTTAGATTAAAACAGCAAAATTAATGAATATTAGCGTGGGTAGCAGCTATAATTCCCTGATATTAATAACCAAAATATATATCTGTTTTAATTTTACGTAATAATGTAATCGAATTAAATTAAATTAAAGAATCAATTAAAAACTGATATTATTACAGATAAGAATGAATTATTAACTTAATAATAAGCTAAACGTTTGTAAATACCTTATATTTTTATATTTTTACTTTTAAACATAATTAAACTAACAATATCCTTGAAAATTCGAATACTACCAATCCAAATTTTCTGCTTGTTAAATATATTTAAAGGGATATTTGAAGGGATTTAAAGACTCTCTTCGGGTGTAAGCACACTAAAAGGATTTAAGATGAAGGATAAAGGGATTTATACGGTCTTACTAGCTACAGAAAGCCTACAAATCTCTTTTAAATTCCTTTAATCTTCTTTTTTTTTCCCTCCCTTCAAATTCCATTACGTAAATATAAGAAAATATATACTTCTATTTTATTTTTTCTGTGTCCCTTAATTGAAACTAAGATCGTAATCTACGTAACTAAATGATCTCGTTTCGAGCGAAGACAGTCCCTTTTCAAGACTTAGGGCGTTTGAGAGAACACACCCTGTCGTAGGGAGGAACTGAAAAAATTCTTAATCTTTATGCCTTTGTTATTATTTCCTGGTTGCTATTTTTTTATGAATAATTTGATCTCTATTAACTGCACGGTTAGCATATTTAAAATAATTTCGTGATTTTTGTTTATTTGCACAACAATAACTCTAAAGGACATCACTCTGACATTGAAAATGATGCCTTTTCTTCCTCTCTCTCTCTCTTCAAGAATAATGGATGCTATTATATTCTAGAATGCATTAAAGAATATAATAAATGTTATCCTTTTAAAATTATAATGATATAATTAATAAATAGAGTATAAAGATATATTTATTTTGCTTATCTTTTAGGATGTTTAGCGCGATAAAAATTATCTATAACAATATTTATATATATAAAAAAAATTACCAATTGCTTTATATACTATTTAATCTATAAAAACTATTAAAATATTTAAATTATAAATGATTAATATGATTAATCAGCGTTAATGATAACGCAGTTATAGATTAAATTTTTGATAAACTTTTAAATATAACTTTAATTCACGTCTCACTACAGTTTTTTTAATGGTTTAAAAGCATTTATTTTGTACCATCGCTCAAAGTGATAAACAAGGTGATAATTACATATTTTCGTGATTATAAGGAGTCTATCTAATTGTTTAAAGTGGGGCCGTTGCAAATTACGTTTTTTAATTATCACGAGAGGTTAATGCATCGTCTAATTATGTAAAAGGTTATTACTCATCGTTTTTAATAAAGTATTACTCATAGTTATTTATTAATTATCACATTATTAGGATTTAAATACGAATTATTTTAAATTAAAAAAAAAACTATATATGAGCTACAAAAACCTGATAGAAAAAGCTAGTTAGCCGGACAGAAAAAAAAAGTTCCCAGAATTTAGTATTTTATGTAAAAAACATAAGTTTCTTTTGATAAATAATGAAAAAATAAAATCTTTTTCTATGTCATTCATATATTTTTATGGCTTTTTGAGAGGGGTGGGGTCCCATATTTGTGAATGATCCGGGCCTCATCTCACCTCTTTCAGTCTCTGCATAAGCGTATAGACAGACAGTTACATCCATGGCGAATTAACACATCTGGAGGCCCTAAGCGCTAATTGATTTCGGGACCTCACGAATGATTCATTTAATATTTATAAGTTAAATTTAATTAACAATCATATCTATTTGGTACCTCTTAAACCCGGGAGCTCCAAGCAAACATTTCTAGAAATTTGCACACCGCAAACAATTCATACAGCATGGGTTTCTAAAACATAAGTGCATTTATACAGAGAAATCATCAAAAAATATACGTTATACATTCAAAAATTTGCATATTTAACTTCGTTGCAGGTGAACTATGCAAATTTTATCTCTACAAATATGTGACATTAGCCAAATTTATAAAAGTCGAGCCGTAATAAAATTTTATTTTTTTACATCAAATAACAAAAGTATCAGCTCGCAGTTTTCTTAAATAATTCTGAACTAAATAAATTTTTTTTTTCTGTATTAAAAAATCTCTTTTCATACAATGAAAATATGAATTAGCCTAACAGAATGTATACTGTACTTCATGTAAACTCTTGAACAAACATTCAAATAAAATGGCTCTAGTGGCTGTATAAAGGAAGAAAAAAAAACTGGGCCACTTCTATGTTAAGTAATAAGTTCAAATGTATCATCTTATCAATTTTTTATTTAACGTTTCATTTGTATATTTATTCAAGCATTAAAGGATTTACTGCACAATATATCGCGCCTTTCAAAAGTACTCTTACAGCAATCTAGAACTTTTTTTTTAGAACGCAGTTTTTATAATATTCAAGAGAGAAAAAAAAGATTAAAAATGCGAGCTTTCAAAAGTAGACTTCGAAACATCGGCGCGACGTAAAAAACTTCTATTAATTGAATCTGTATAATCGAAGCAGTGACTGTAAAAAGGATGAAAAGTTCTTTTCACACACACAAACATCCGAAAGAAAAAAAAAAAAAAGTCCTCCCTGAGCAGGCCATGATTCATTCCAGTTAGACACACCTGTTGGTTCTGCATAGAACCAGTCTTTGAACAACGTGATTTTACACTCCCAGTCTCCCAGACAATCCCTGGGTTCCAAACCCATGACTTTATCGAAACAACTCAGTCGAGGACATATTTTTATGGATATATTCCGAGAGACGGTTGTTTCAGGTATGTTCTAGTATTGACTCTTATCGTAAATTAATATAATCTCCCTTAGACACAAAAAAAAAAAAAAAAAAAATTTCTCTTATCTTGGTCATAAACTAAAAGGTGAGTAATCGTCACTGTTGCTATTTTATCACCGGATTTGAATTGTATATTTTGGAGGAGGCAAACTTTTATTGACTCACCTTTGCTGTATTACTATTTTTTTTTTGTTTTGTTTTTTTATCTTTAAAGTGGTGAGGAATTGCATTTTTATTTACTTTTTGGCTTTTGCAGAAGGTAATTTTTAGGATTTTAAATGATTTCTGACTCTTACACTAGGTGAAAACGGCGCTGGTCGTTATCTTAACTACTTAATTACGTAAAGAGTTTATTTAAATTGCAATTTTCGAGTTATTTAAATTTCGAACTGGTTAAAAAGTGATGAAGTTGATGACCCTAAAATGAGAGAAAGAGTTTTTGCCCGAGGTATTTTTCTAGAGTAAGATTACCATCCCGAAACACGTAAATCATTATAAGAATTGAAGTGTAAGCTCATTATTCAGTCACTCACCCCTACTACATTCGTGTAGATGGATATTTTAAAATGACTACTTCCCTAGAAAAAACTTTTATTAATCAAAATATACCTGGAAGGTAAACAAAAGCTTTCTACGTATCCGGAATTTAAAAAATGTCGCATCTGGGAAAGGTTATGAGACGATTCTCTTTCTTGGAATAATGGATGCGAATTTTGCAAGGAAATATCTTACGATAAACGACTATAAATAATATTAATCTGTGAGTATATGTTACACTTTTATAATTTCGCCAGTGGGGGGGTATTTTAAATGAATTTTTATGAGCTACTTCCGCCTTCCGTTTCATTGTTTTGCGTGCTAAACTGTCGTATCGTCTTCTTAATTTTGAATGAAAACAAGCCTTGTTTAGTTTTTTAAGTTGTTTTTCTAATTTATGAGATTGTAAATCCTGCTTTAATTTTTTAATTAAAGGATTTTTTGCTAATTAAATTCTCAAAACATATTTTTTTTTACATTGAAAGTTAGGCTGCATGGAATGTGATATATCTTTATATCTTTGTTAAATTATCTTATAAAATTAATAATATAAAAGATGTCTACTATATCTGGGGACTAACTAAGTTTATTATAAGTTCGTGAGATTTTTCGTTTAATGTTTACTACTCCATTGAAATTCATACAGGATTACTGTATTGTTTGAAGTGTTTCTTCTTTTTAATTCTATTACGAATGCATTCTGTGTTTGCATTATGAAACTAGTCTTAAAATAGTTGTATAATTACTGTTGTATACACAACAACTGTTCAAACTGTCAGGATAAATTTACAAATATTTACTGAAATAAATGTATTTAATACCTTATTCGAATACGATACAATTTTATACGATACAACATCAATTTGTAACGGGAACGTATAAATTGACGTCAAATTGTTATAGTACTGTACACTGTTTTGATAAAACGATTGCATTTATAGTCTCAAAGTATAATAGACGTATTTGTTGATTTACGTTACACAAATAAAAAAGCAATTATCTACAACAATATCTAAGCAAATATATAAAATAAACGAACACTTACGTTTTAAATCTGTACGCTTTATACAACTTTAACAGCCCCTTATAGAAATAGAAAGAAAGAGTTTATATGTATGAAAAGATATTTTAATTAAAATTATGCAAATCTGACAGCATTTTTGAATAAACACGTTAATATTTAAATAAAACTAATATATATATATATAAATTATTTCTTGTAAATATTATAAAATGAGTTTGGAAATTGGAAAAATGACACGGTTTATTGAAACTACTCGATCTCATACATCACCCGTACAACACAATACACAATATACATTATTTAATCGGTAGTTCAATACAGATTGTTACTTTATACTTACGTTACGCTAGAATATATTAATTTAAGGAATGAAACCTCAAAAATAACCCATCATATTGAATACATACATCGTAAAACCGTATAGATCGCCCTATCGAACATAATCTTGAAACCACCCTTAAATCATCCTATTGAATAGAGAAATTTTATGTATATTCTTATTAACAAAATAGACTAACGATGGATTTTTCTAAACAAGATTACATTTATTATTCCTTTTCATAAATTTCAATAAAAGAAATGTCACACACTAAGAACATTCATTTAATAGAAGATTCGAATGAAAAGCATTATCCTCAGGTAAAATAAGTTATACAACGTATAATAATTGTTTCTTTTCGGTGATAGGAGAAACGTCGCGACCTTTCAAAGAATATCTTTGTATTTGAGAAAGAACAGGAATGATGTCTAACACTACATAGTAACGTAAAACCATAATACAGTCTTATACTTCCCAGAAAAGATGGAGCCGTTTCTTAGCAACTTTCACGTTCCATTTGTTACCAGACTCTGGAACCTAGTTTAGATTTAGAACGGTTGGTAGCAAATTACTTAACACCCAATTCGACTTTTCTCATCCTCGACAAAAAATATAGACTCGAAAATTGATAGTGTCGCTCGTATTCTTTATATAAGTTACATTTAAAAAAAAACATCAGCGGCTATTTTACATTTTAATCGAAAAGATAACCTGTAGGCCCGGGTATCAGAACTTGTACATAAACAACCAGTTTTTAATCTGCCAAAATGTAAATTATAGTTATACTGCCTTAAGGATGGAATTAATTCTTGTGTGTGTGTGTGTCTTAGGCCTCCATTTTCCGATTAAATTACTTTCTAAACGCCAGATGGTGCCACTTAAAAATATTTCTCGTAAAATATCCAACCACGTGATCGCCATCGCGGGCCTTGTTTAGAAAGATGAATATTGCCAGTTCTAAAAGTAACAGGGTATTCCAGCGATTTGTAGAATTAGCCAGTCGCCTTTTTTTTAAGTCGAAACTTTCTTAAAATAGCTTAGGGAATTAGTTTTACTCTAATAGCCTCTTGGAATTTGTTAATTAAATTTGTTTTAATTAAATAAATTTTCGGTTCCCCCATACAATATCCTAAGATACTAAACAATAGACAACAGTATTTATCGTTTAACGTGTTTCTGCTAAACGTTATTGTTACGCATATTGGACTTATTAATTAACATGTAAAAGCAATTTAAAATTGATAACATGCGAGAATTTAGCAAGAACGTGTAAAAATTCGAACGTTTTTTCACTAAATTTTTATTTTTACTTCTTAAATCTTGCGTCATTGTCGTTGTAAATATCTGCAACAGCTTTGTTGCAAGATTTAAGAAGATAAAATAGTGCGAACTAATGCTTAGAGACAAGTATATGTAAGAAAAAATGATTATATTTAATATAGAATTTAATATTAATAAACTATCAAGTTTATTAATGGCGGATGCATTTTTTTTTCCATCTGCCAATACTAAACAATCTTCTTAGAAGAGCATCCTCGAGTGGATATTTTAAATTATTGTAAAGGGTTCCGTTCTATTTTTAGCTATTGTAGTCTTATTATCGCGGAAACAAGCAAGCAAAATGAATTGTCTTCAATAAATTTCCATTCTTTAAACATATAAAAACTGATTTATTACATAATTTATTCGAGATTTTTCAACTTTTCGCGTGTAGTCGCGATTAATTCGGCCTTATAGCGACGCATCATTGTTAATAAGTTAATGAGAAACTCAAGTTTTTGGGTGGTTTTAAGCCGGGGTCATCGATCTCCGGTTTAACTAGAACCACACTCGGATTTATGGAAATTAAATACGTAATTTAACCATATGTTAACTCTTAAATAGTGTCTAAAACCGGAACTATCGCTATAATTGCTTAAATTTGTTTTAATTCCCATTTTAGAGGTGTTAAAATATAAAATTAAATGCGTGGTACCGGATACCGGTATTTTGTATTTGGGGGTAAGAAAAAAACAGAGTGCTTACAGAGAGTTATAAATTTCGCTGTGTTTATAATACGCTATACAATTTTCTTCTTTATAACTGTATTTTTTTGTTTTTTAAGTGTTAGAAATGATTAAAATTCCAATAGCAACACTTTGGCTCTGTTTACAGTTTCGAAACAGCCGAGAGCGTATCATAAATTCCTAACAGCAAAGCAGTAGCTACCTGTTTGGTAGTATCGAGTTACAAGTGACTGTTGACATTCCGACGTCTGGAACGCTAACGTTTATTTTCTTAACATCCTCTTCTCACGGCTGACCAATAAAAGGTCCGAATGCTAAACTATATATTTCGTGTACGATATACCTTTTTCTATTAAAGCATACCCGATAGTAGCGCTCGTCTAAGAAAGCGGCAATGGTGTAAACTAATCAGCCTTGGCAAGAACTAGGGTCATTGTACTCGGCATTCCCGTCCTGTGTGGTCGATCGAGCATTTCAAAAATGATTGTATGGCGGTATTAGGCGTGGGCAGACGCACTGTTGGTTTATCCAAATGTACTCTGCATATTGTTAACGTTTAAATTCACCCGATACGGGCGGTTTAAAGAAAGCGCTAGTAGTAGTAATAGTAGTAGTAGTAGTAGACCTACGCTCTGTAGTTTCTATTTTTATGGCCCGTATACCGAAAAAGAAACAATCAGTATGGTGCATTAACCGAAAGACTATACTACTAAAAATCACCAAAAAGACAAGGTCTATGACATCTACGTACTTAATTAATGTATTCCTTCATATAAAAAAAAGTTTTCCTGCCGTAGGATAGAGAGTTATCGTTCATATCTGGTTAGTGTGCGATGATCGCCGTTTTATGGATCTGGAAGAAGAAGAAAAAAATAATAATAATAAATAAATAATCATAATAATAAACAATGACCGCCGACGTTTGTTTGTTTAATACATTAACATCTGCTTTAATAATACTTAAAAACTTCTATCAGACACCCTTAATTGCCAGTGGCATTTAATGACTATTAAAAGACGGATCGTAAATTAAATAGGGTTTAGTGGTACCGACTTGGCAAATTTTAATCCGGATTTTAAGAGGAAGATTTTTCTAGTATTTAAAAAAAGTCTTTTTTTTAGGAGGAATGAGAAAGGTTTCTAGAATGTTATCGAGTTGCGTGCGGTTGATAAAGCAATCAAAAGAGAAAAAACCAGAAGCTCCTAATTGTCCCGATAAGGGCGAGATATGCCACGACTTTCAAACGATGGCATCTAATACTTTAATAGCTTATAGCGCGAGTCGTTTTGACCCAATAAACGATTTAATTATGGGTGTAATTATTATAAAAGTGAATTCACTATACGACACTTCGACATGCATTTCTTCGGCATTTCGCATTGATTTATTATAGACAGCTGAAACTTCTTTACTATATTATATTACCGTTTAAAACTTGTTGCCTATTTAAGACGTTGGTGGAGACTTTTAATGTTACTTTACTCTCGGTGATTTATAGATTTTTGTGTTGGTCGTGACGCGTCTAGACTAGATTCGTCACGTGAAACGATTTACCTAATTTAACACGATTTATATTGTCGCGGGTTTATTAACGATAATCGTTTTATTTACTGTTGGTGTGTCGGGATCGTCGCGATTCGATACGCAAAAAAAATATATATATATATATTTCGGTTTCGGATCGTCTGGATGTTTGTAAAATCCGACTTGATTTAATTCGGCCGATTGGATATGCTTAATTGTACGAATTAACGTATATGTAAGCGTAGCGCCTGGATTCTGTCACGTGACCGGCCGCTATTGTTCATTGTTCGTTTCCTAGTTTATAAAAAGTAATTGGTGACACTTTTTGATGTCGTTAATGATATTAAGCTTGATTTGAATAGCAAAAGATTTAAAGAGATTGTAAAAGTAATCGGTTCTCGCTTATGTAATTATAAATACCTGTAACCGGTGTACACTTTCGTAATTTGTTTTTTATGGTACAAAAGCAATACGGCCGAATACCACACATGACGCTAACGGAAAAAAAAGGAGATTGCTTTTGTGTTAGGACCACCGCGTTTGACGACCCGCTGCGCGAACGAGTGACAAAACTTTTTTTTTTTTTTTTACTTTGTCAACGTTGTCGTCACTTCTTTGGAAAAACCACGTGTCTTTTTAATACAAAAATCGCAGATGGAACTTCCGGTATGTGTACCACCCTTTACCATAAAGAATGGAGGAAGTTTATCTTAACTTAAAGGAAACTGATGTCATCGGCTTTACGTTGAAGAAGGATGTATTGTCGGTGGGGATCCGTTTTCAATATATTTATGTTCTTTCGAAGATGTTGAACCTGTGTAATGTTATTTGGTCGTTAATGCAGATGCTTCACGCGGTTATTGTGCCGCGCGCGTGGGTTATGATATTTAATTTAATTAAATAATTCTCTGTGTATATTAATTTAAGTTCGTCGTGAGTAATAGTCACCAAAAAATGATACTAACTTACAGAAAATTAATTATTTAAGCGTGCGGAAACACGGACAGCGATTACTTGTGTAAGTGGTATGTCACCTGTTCAAGTTGTAAAAGATGTTACGAGATAGCGCACGCAACTGTCTTTCAAGTCACGCATCTTACATGAATTAAACAAATGTATTATGCATTCGAATAATTTTTAAACGACTTTTTTATGTTAAAAAAGCAGTTTATATATGTTTAACAATTAGGAAAAGCGATGTAATCGACACTAGATTTAAAAAAAAAGAAAAGAAATTAAAAGCCTAAATCTCAACTCGTCGATCCTTAAATATTTAATTTATTCGAATCAAACTTAACAGGCACGACTGCAAAGAAGAAAGAATTGCAGTGGATGCTAATTACTCTTCATTTATCTAAGAGAAAATAAGTAAGATACTAATTACATCAGACTCCTAGAGCTTTTCAATAGCCTCTTCTTATCTGGAATTGGACACGGTGGCGCCACTGTCGATCTCGTGAAATGACGTCAGCCTAATAGCTGTCAGCGCCACCAAGCTTCACTCGTCGGCCGGGAGCGCCACCACCTTATTGTTTTAATGGAGTTTGGGTGTGTTTTTAAGGAGGAACTTAATTTTCGAAGTTTTTTTTTTTTTTTTTTAACTTTTACTGCCAAGACATCAAAATTCACTTAGTGAGAATGTTAATTTGAGAAATGCATTCAGTATTAGTATCTTCCGGGATTGGTTTTAATTTAGCTGTTCTCTTACAAGCTTACCTGTTTAGTCTTTTCGACCTGAAACGTTATAACGAGGATATGACCCGGTAATGAATAGCCCCAGAGCTTAATATCGTTCTGGTTTTAGCGTTATATCTGTCAGCACCGTGTAGCCATTAAGTAAATCAGTGCCACGTTTGGATCGAATAAAAGAGCGTTTTGTACTTTTTGGATAAATTACACGTTTCTCGAATCGCATGTTGTTTTACTTATCTCGTGAACTCCTAAGTGTTTTTGTTGCATGAATCGAAAGGCCACCATCTGCAAACTAAGCAAAAGGAAAAAAAAAAAAACAGCATAAACCGGTCTTCTTGAATTCATAATTGCGTTTTTATTTTAATTGAAATTATTCCTATTTCCTCACTCGAAAAAGTGTCCTAAATCTGTATTATCTACACACATCGTATTTAATAAAATTTGTTATATTTATGTACACCAAAAACTTCGTAGACAAAAGACATTCCTGGCAAATGGGCAGTAAAAATGAAGCAAAACTATTTAGAAGTCTGCAACAACAATCAAAGCGGCTTCTATCAATGGGTTTAAGTCGGTTCGTGACATAATAAAAATGCTTTTATTGAAGTCAGGTTGCATCTCGATATTGACTTTCCTGTGTCTACGGTTTGCCGTTATACCTTCAATATAGTTTTTTTTATTATTATATCACAGACCACTACTGATTTCGAAGCGTTTGTATGTCTGTCTATTATGATAATTGAAAAATAAAAAAAAAAAAAAAGAACTGGTTCATCTTCAGCGAAACTCATAGATTAAAAGTAAAACCTATAAAAACATCTTCGTGTATCAATTTCGTATAGACACCGTCCAAAGTTAAGGTCATTTTTTTTTCCTCAATGGAAAAAGGAAAAGAAAATGTTGTTTTTTTTCTGATTTCGGAGTTTTTTAAAATTAATTTTATCATTTATTCATCGATGTTTTGCAGCATTAACTACTTTTATAATTTATGTAATTAATGTTTTAACCGAGGTAAAAAAAATTCTTGTAAATGTCATATCCTATTTCACCGGAAATGACGGCAGGTTACGCGATCCATAAACTGTTTCTTAGAAAACTGTACTTGAACCGAGGGTTTAAAAAACATTCGTATATTGCTAGAGAATTTGTACAGCAGTGTTAACGATCTTTTAATGTTCGTTCGAAAAATTACGATCTCGGATGTTGGAAAAAAAAAAATTTCATAACGTGTCTCGATTAAAGGTCGTTAACGGGTTTTTGCCTCAGATTTTTGCTAAAATATGTAAACAGAACGCTGCTAACGAGTTTCTGGATAAGAGTCTGTACTCTTTCAAGGTCGCAAAACATAGATGACACAGTTCTGTCGCGTTTAATATTGACGTATAGGTTCCTGCGATAACTAGATTTAATATCAATTAATTTGAATTTGTTACTTTTAACACCTTGTCGATAAGTTATACGACTGACCTTGTACTTCGTGCTCTAAAAATAAACACGTGTTGACTTTCATTAAAAATGATTTTTGTATGTTAATCGTGTCACAATGAATGTTAACATTGTCGCCGATTTGTCGCGCAATTCAAAATAGATGATGATTGTTGAATGGATACTTTTTATAGGATTCCATTTATAGTACAAAAATTCCCGAGTAATTGCAGGCATTTATGATTTGAGGGTGTATTAAGACGGGAATTAGGAAAAGACCAAAACTATTTGCCGGGTAGCTGATCAAATGGCCTAAAAACGGAAAAAAATGGGCTAAGTTCCTCACTTTCCAGGAGCGAAACTGGCAGCATTCCTTACTCAAACGTGAAGGATCGCCGAATGCTACTGCGGGATTAAAATGAGCTTGGTGCATTCCTCAGATTAACAGAAAAAAAAACATGTAAAAGTCATTTAATGCGATTTTATTTTTGTAATCAACTTGTATCTGCGTGCTTATCTGATGACTACGAAAGTCTCCATCTCAAATATTATTATTGCTATTCTTTTTATTATTCATTTTATTGCCTTTGTCTTTTTTTTTTTAAGCTCTTTTAAATGGTATTCGAATTCGTTTGTATGAATTTTTTTCAGTACTTTATAAACTGCAATATTTGAAATTCCTATCGGGAATGTCATTTCTGATCTTCTTGGAAAGGACAAAAATTGTCGTTTCGACGCAACCAATGAACAGATTAAAGGTTAATTATGAGGTGCAGTGAGTTCCCATGACCGTGACGTGACAAATGACGCTTTGTGTGTTGCCTTATACGGCCTACACCTCTTCCAAACTGCCAAAACACCTTTGGGAATAATCGCGCCAGTTCTTTGCCATAGCTGTTTTATCAGTTCCGGCGCGGAGTAAACGAGACTTTTTCTGTCTTTTCTAAATAGGTTAATTTCGATAGCGAGTAGCTCTTCCTAGTTACAGTTGTTTCTGTGGCGCCCCGACTTGGTTAACTCGTGACACGCAAGAGCCTCTAATTCACTTACTGGCGTCACATTTGTTACGTAAACTGTTACGACTTTCTTGGTCGCATCGATGCACAAAACGTAGCATTTTTTTTTGCCCATACCGCAGAAGCGGGGAGTGTCCGACTACATTTATACTACAGGCCTATACGGAAACCAGTCCGACTTTTCAACCTCCCTACTTTTGTCGAACGCCGGGTTTAAAGTTTAATCGCGTATTTGTGATGACGTAGCGCATCATTCATAATATAGCCCAGATATCAAATTCATTGAAGTATTTACAGAGGACGGTGCCATGTGACAGATGGGGCGAGCGATTACTGACTCATGTTGGAGCCTCTTTGAACCTCCACCTTACCCACCCCAGTCTGAGAGCGGTTGGTACGGCCCTCCGTTATCTCATTTCGTCGGCCCTTCTCTACCAGTTCGGCAAGAACAGGTCCACCTGCGGCCCAGTCAGTTAGTGGAGCTCTACATGTGATGGGCAGTGCGATCTCATGACTCGGTAGCTATGCCCAGTGGTAGCATGGCCGCTGTGGTGACGGACAGAACCTGTTCCGATGTCGGTCGGGATTGGGATTCTGACACTTCTTTACAGTGGGAAGAATTCTTTGGTGAGTCATCTTTTTTTACTTATAGAACTTTCCGAACAAAGTACACGGGCTGTGTTCAGTACATGCGAGTTACGGGTGTAGAAGTTCGTCTTAAATATGGAGACGACACGTGTAAACGATGTAGGACCTCTAAACTGAACAGCGAAGTGTCGTCAAGGAAGTGAATGTCCTGGTTGTTTACTGGCTTTTAATTAACTCATCTAATTGTAATTAGTGAAGTATAGCCCGAAGTTAATTAATAAAGATAACACCGTTTTCGTAATAATTAGTTTACCAAGTTAACTCGTCCTACTTTGTGTCATAATACTTTGAGAGGGAGTGATTTGGCAACAAAGTCAGCCAAGGCTCGGTTCACCCGGGACGAATTCATAAATCATAAAATGAGTTTTGGCAGCATTCGGGCTAGATGATAGAAACAATCCATTTTCCCCCACTTTATCCCCCAACGTCTTGACATTTTAGGTGCGGCTAAGTATGACGAGTTTCTCGCCACTTAAGGATGGGAGAAAGTCACTACCATCTTGATTGTTTTCCATCCTTCTCTCGTGAATAATTCATTAGCTGTATTTCCGTTTAATTATATACATTTTTCTAATGTCGCTCCTTAATAGAGCACGCTTAAACGGTGTACAATTTCCTACTCGAACCGACTTTGTACCGGAGACTGCGAAAGTTCACAGATACTTTTCATGTGTTTACAAAAGGTGGGGTTCCAGAGAAAGTAATGCCGAATTCTATTTTACGTGGGAGGTCAAATGCTGGCTGGTTAGTACGGTGGGCCCTCACTCGGGTAAGACTCCTATCGAGGGGCCCCACCCGGCTTAGTAGGTGGGCCTCCAGTCCTAGTCTATTAACTTAGATACGATCCCGAATTATGCTGGATTATTTCCTTTGTCACGTTTTTCTAGTAAATCTTCATTTAACATACTGCACATAAACGATAGACAAATCTGCTGGCATTATTCGAGTAACCTTCGAAACCAGCTGGGATTAAAGTACAACACTCGGATATGTTTACAACATATGGAATGCCTTATCGACATTCGGCATCGCATAACATCTAGTAAGTTACAGGAAGCAGCTCGGAACAGAAATAGCCCTTAACAATAGAGAGAGGATAAGTAAACTCTGTTGATGTGGAACCCGCCTTTATTCGAAACTGTTTCAGTTATAAATATTTAGTTCAACTAGTTTTTATGCCAGTTGGCTAGTGTACAACTCCCATTAAACCCATAAATTTTTAAATAGTCAGGATTAGGAGGCCCGGTGCAAATGCCACGATTATGTCGGAACATTTTTGGCACAAATGAACCGATTTGTTTACTAAAACTACAACTCGAGAGCGCTCCTCTCCGTATAAAAACGTCATCTCGTCATTGATTCGTAGTGGGAAACGGCACCTCGGACCACCCCTCCGGTGGTCCAACAGAGGTCACCGTGGGAGGCATCCGACCCAACCCATCGTCATCGGGACTTTGCAGAGCCGCCTTCAATGTCCGGCCGGCTATTGGAGGGTGGACCTGCATTTGCGATGATTGGTAGCGTGTCAAGTACAAAAAAAGCAATTTCGTACGGCGAAAATAATCGATGTCACGCTTTTATTATTTTTTCTAATCCAGTTTACACGCCTTCGAAGTATGCGAATTTAATCCGCGATTTTGGACAAATAGGAGCAAAAAGAAGTTAAACACTCTACAGAAGCGCGTGTTACGAGTGATCGACCCCATATTAAAGTGAAAAAAAATTGCATCGAGGTTACATTCCGCGCGACTCATCCTTCAAGATGACATTTCTGTCAGAGTTAATTAACATCCCAGAACCAGTCAATAAGGCGAGCCTTTGCGTCCTTCAACCTGTTTTCGACGTGTCCTTTTGCACAAAACAGTCGTGTCTATTTTAAAAATCTAGTCCCTTTTTTTTCTACAGGAAGTCACTGAGATAAGAAGGAGCAATATTGAGAACGCATTCGTAATTTCCATATTGGTGTTTATCGTCTATTGTTTAGAGTCCGTCGAACAATTACTTCGAGATGTAGGAAAAACAATTTCCCTCGGTAATGCATTGTGTTGTCAATTACGACGAAGCACTCGCTTGCGTTGTACGAAGTGAAAGCTCGTCCGTACCGCTACCACCTCGTCTGACAGGTTGCCTCGCTCCCAATGTTGCAGGTATGTGCTCCGTTATGCTTAGGTGAGTGACACATTAGGCAAGCGGCCAGAATTCTTCCAGCTGATGTTGATGTCTATATCGCGGACCGATTCTTACTTAAACGAGGCGATGTTTTTACGACACTAGGCCACTATTAGCGACTCCTCTCTCGTCTCTTACACTCTTGATTAAGTTACGCGGCAAGTCTAGTATTGTGTTTTTGCAGCTCCTACTTCTGGTTTCTTCTTTTAATTGTATACGTCGAATTATTTTTAGTTTTTGCGTGTTCTGTGTTAAATGCCTTATTATTAATGATGCCGCATCGCGACAGTGCCCGAAAAATGCTTGCCTAGGACGAAATTCAATTCTGCGCGGAGGACAAAATTGAGCTGTCTTAGCGCACAATGATCCTATTTTGTTTAGGTTTTGATAAAGAGATCCGAATAAAGGATGTTGTGTTTACGAGGGCGACCAACGAGGTCCCTTGTTTTAAGGGTCTCGATGCAATAGCCAAACGAGGATCGTTGTTAGGACATTCAGCTCCGTACCCGTCGACGGTAAAGAACGTCGCTGCTAAGGGTAAGTTTTTTTGTATTTGTGATGCCGTAAACAACCTACAGTAAATGTCACGCTTCGTCTAGCTCCTACGTATTATTCTCAATTGTTTGGGCAGATACCGGATAAAGGTCGTTTAGACGATGGAAATTAAATTCAATTAGGGTTTGAAATGGATCGATTCCGTTTAATTTAGACTGATTTATTCCGAGAGAGATTAAAAAAGTGTAAATAAACGAGCGTCGAGGGATTACAAGATTCGGAGTCGTCCCTGACCCGTTATAAGGATCGACCTCTGTAGGTCTTGAGAGACACCATATGGCGCCGTCTGCTAGTTGAAAATAAATGTGCCGCTGTCTTGCCCAAGACAGGTGGATGGCCCTTGGGAGGATTTGGTTACTTCCTGAATGGATACAAACTCTTTCGTGATGTAGAAGATGTTTAAACACTCGTAAAATTTATTTGGTTGGATGTACGCGCGAATTACTCCCCGTTAATTCCGTTCGACACCAGAATGGCATTACGCGATGGTCTCTCTCTCTCTCTCTCTCTCTCTTTCCAGCCAAGTTACGATTTTAGCATAGTCGGATTTTTTCTAATGGCATAGTTCCAGGACATCCTTCCAAGATCCTTGACACGATCTATTTGGGTAAAGGGCGAGATTTAGATAAACATTTGACTGTTGCCAGAAGCGGAATTTCCTTAAAAATATTCTATAGTTCTAATATCTGCACCCGAATCTCGACGATGGCATTTTTGATCTATTCGCATTCTTTGGTAGTCCGCGATAATTCTAGGAAACTTCTTTTAATGTGGGAATTTCGAGATTTGGCAGTTAGTGCTTTGGACGCGCCGCACCGGAGATAGCTTTCCAGGCATTTTTTTTCGGAGATAAAAGCTACGTTTGCTGACATCTGGCCATTGTTTGTCGAACTACTTTTCGACCTTGAGTAGGTGATAGCGCTCGAAGTCGGTTAAGTATCTTCCACTTCTCAGTAAAATGTTTGGGGACGAAAGTGAAAATCGAACCGCCGTCACGCCCTCAATTTTCTGGTTTCCGCACTCGAAACTCTTAAAAATTCATCTAACCGTAACGGCGGTATTGCATTTCGATAATTAAATGATACTTTATTGTATTTTATCAAGGATTCTACAAGAGCAGAATAAAATTCTTGTAACCTTTCCAAATCCGCAAAAAAAAACTTGCCAGTCTTTAAATTCTTCCACGAATATTCCGATAGATATCAAAACAATAAAGATGTAAATCACGATCCGTTCAAGCGAAAACGTGACCATAATAAACGCTTCCTCTGGTTCTCTAAATATTTATATCCAAGCTAAATTTATTTACACGGGGGCTCCAATAGACCGAACCGTGCAACCCCGATTCGTTTCAAATAAATAATTTTTAAACTTCTAAATAAAAGAAAACGCGTTAAGAACGACAGTCGCCATAACAGGAAACGACTTCCGAAACGAAAAAAAAAAAGAATTAAATTATTGTTTTTCGGTTTTTTTCGGAGGATAGAAAATCGTCGCCGATACATAATAATTTTTTACACTGTAATTACTATAAGAGAGCCGGTTTTGGTTTTTAGCTTTAGGGCTTCGAGAAGGGGCCTTTGAAAATACATTCGTGTTAAGTTGTAAAAGCAAACGTTTAAGATTCTGTTGTAATTATTATGTAGCGACTTACTTAGATTAAGTTTTTATTTTGGTTCCCCAAGGTGAGTAAAAGTCGTTAACGCGTACGGCATTGTTCTGTGTTTTTAACTGTAAGTATTCTTGTTTAGATTTGTTTAAAATTGTTTTCAGGTACATCCGTCGATATTTCGTCCAGTCTTCTTAATATGTACGATCTGATCGCCGCTAGTGCTAAGAGCGAAAAGAACGAGGAGACGAGAAAGATCCCGCGAATTAACATCCTGGAAGTGGACGATGGACACAAGAAACGTCCTCTCAGCTCGAGTTCCGTTTCGTCATCGTCGTCGTCGTCGTCGTCTTCTCTTCCACGTAGCGGACCGGAAAGTAAAAAATTAAGTTATCTAGCGAGTATAGAAAGTTTAGACGACGAATTGAGCGAAGACGGAACACGTAACATGACCGAAAACTTGAGTAGTGATAACATACAAAATTTGAGCCAAACGGATCGCGTTCTTTTGGAAATCGTCGATTCCGAAAGGATGTACGTCAGGGATCTTCGCGTGATCATAGAGGTAAAATTTTCTTTTATTTATTTATTTTTTAATGCTTAACACAGACAGGTGATTGCTGTTACCTGCCCCCGAGCAGGTAAGGCACGGATAGGTACACGCTATTGTTTAACCACCTGCAGCTTAGCAGATGGCTAAACAACAGCTGCTCCTGTGACGTCAGGAGGTAGTTCTCGCTTGATCATAAAGTCCGACGACTCGGTTAATAACTTTGTCATTGACCCTAATTGAAGAAAGTTACTTTAATTAACTATTTTTTTTTTCTTCCAACCGATTTGTTTCATAATTTCATTAGTTACAGGAACGAAGCTAAATTAGATTAATTTATTACGTACTCGGAATATTCATTCGAGTTGCTTACAGGTTAGATAGAAACAAAGGAAGTGTGTAAGGCCTTTATGGGTGACGTGCGGATCCGATTTCCTCTTTTGTTAACGAGAGAGAGAGAAGTTGCGGCTCTTCTCCATTATTTTGTTACATGTATATATAATTATACAGAATTTTAAATATCCTAAAGTAGTATTTGTGTTATATTTTAGAAAATAGTGCGTTAACACAACATATATATGCTTGTGTTGTTGTGTGTATATTTTACATTCAGTGGACTTTTGATTAAGTAACCACTCGATACAGTGAAGAATTTATTTCCTTATAACTTGTGGGCCTATATAGTGAACGAATTAGCTCGGGCCTTTGAGTGTTCACTGTATCGACAGCCATAATTGTTTCTGTATATCACAAACACACTATATACAGTTTGTAAAATGTGTCACGGTTGGTTCGTTTGTGCTGCGATTCTGTATCAAACAACGCTATTGGATTAAATTAATTCGTGTGTCGTCATCGAAAGTGAATCATTTAAATATTAATCGAATATGTCTAAATAAGTTATTAATCTTAGAATTAAATTAAAATTTAAACATTATAAATTATTACGTAACACGTATTTAAATATTTAAAAAAAATCTCAAAACGATCAATGAACTGAAGTTATTATTAATAAGCATTTTAAACACGGAAATGGTCATTGGTTAAAATTTGAACATTCAAAAAACGATTGTACCAATTATCGTGGAGAAATGATCTTCAGCCGAGTGATTATTGGCTAATTTTAAAATTCGTAACAAGAAAAAGTAAAGTCAAAATTGAAACCGTACATTCGTTCCACCTGTTTTTAATTAATCAAAATTTAATACGCGCGACATCGCATACAATAAAACATGGGTGAAAAACCATATGACATCAAGAACTGCAAGTTGTCAATCGTCATCACGGTGGCATACGATAACCTTTTAAGATCCAAATTAACACGACCAAAACAGAAATATATATATATATATAAGTCAAAAATTAAAATCCGGGTTAAAAATATCATAATTTAAAGTGTTTTGTTGAAACATTTTCTTTCTTTATAAACATACAACAGGAAACAAGCTCTTTAAAATATATATCTACTTTCAGATAGTATCGTGCTGGTAATTATGTTATTCGTAGCATAAACACAACCCACGATTTGTCTGTATATTGTTTAGGTAATGGCGCCTCTTACCAGTTTTCGATGAATGGAATCTTTTCTAAAAGTCGAGAACTTGTTCTCCTCTTTACTACTTGATCACGTGGAAGCTGATAGATGAAATTTTTTTCACCCATTCATGGCATTACGTTGCATTTCCTGTGTGACCTTCTCCTCATCCTGTAAACCCCTTCGTGGCGCCAGATCAGATTTCTACCCCTCCCTTCTTAAAATTCTTACACTTTATCATTAATAAGCTTGAAACTCCCTGGATAAAGTATGAGATTATCTAGAAGAAAAGGGGGTTAAAAAAGGGAGTGATTATGAAAGATACTGTATATATTATCAGCTTTTAAAATTTTTTTCTGTTTTTTTTTTTTAATTCTAGGGCTACTTGAAACACATAAGCGAACAAGAGGGTAAACTCAGCAAACAAAGCTTAAAAGACCTGTTCAATAACATAGAAGATATTTATAAATTCAACAGGTGAGTTGCATTCTCGGCTTCCTCTTTCGGTTCTGCGGACGGGCACGCCGGTCGGTTTCGCGTGGCCACGTTTCGAAACACCTCGAATGCGGATTCAGCCGGAGCAATTCGATCCTTACGGGTGGACAAAAGGAAATACGTTCTTAAAATTTTCATTCCCCGTTTCTGACAACCGAGTGAAATAAAACTGTCGCAGTTTTGACCCGCAATGATATGTGTAATTGGTACCACTCCAGTGTTACAGAAATAATCTTGTACATTGTTTACATTATAAAGTTCCAGTAAAGTTGACAAGTGTTTCTTCAGACAATGAATCCATTGAATGTGGCCTCATTATTACCAGTTCACACTAGCTCAAAACATTTGAAATTTAAATGCTGTTGTTCTAAACATTTTTAAAATTGTAACTTAATTTCTTTTGGTCGAGAAAAAAGCTCGGGTTTTATGCGTCGAATTGTCCATCTGTCCTGGCGTGAGATTTACATTATGCGATTATGTAGCTCAAAAAAACTGAAAGATAATCTTAGTAAAACAAACAGAGTAACTCTTTGTGTTAAACTTAGTCACATTATGTTTTTGCCATATGCTGCGTTGTCACCTTGAGTGATGTAGTCGGAAACATCATACCACTACAATATTCTTGTTAGTAAAACTTTAAGTGCATCTGCAGAGAAGGTATTGACGAAAGTCGATAGGTTACAAAGTAATTTGAAGGTCCTCCATTTGAAAACAAGCTTTTTTTTTTCTCTGATATTTAAGTGCGCTGCAACTGAGGAAGTCTAACAAGTAATTCTCTGTTTATCTTTCATCAGATTATTTAATCAATGGATTCTAATAAAAATTTTATGATTTCAGCTCATTTCTGGAAGAACTGGAAATGTGCGGGTTGGATCCGGTTGCTATTGCAAGATGTTTTGTCAAAAATAGCTTTGGATTTGCTGTTTATACACAATACTGCACTAATTATCCGAGGTAAAACATACATAAAAAAGTTATAAAATTACAAATAAACACCCACTTATTCAATATGATCTTTAATTTCATTTAGGACAGTCTCAGTATTGACTGAATTGATGAGGAATACAGAAACAGCAGAGATATTTAAGGTAAACAATAAAAAACAACGAAAAAAATAATTAAAAAGCATTTCAATAATTAAGAAAGTGTTTGAAATTCCCGTATATCTTAGGAACGACAAAATGCTCTTCATCACGTCCTACCGTTGGGTTCGTATCTGTTGAAACCCGTTCAGAGGATACTCAAGTATCATTTGCTTCTGGAGGTAATTTATATTAATTATTATTTTGTAAGTTATTAAATTATGGAATTATTTATACTATTATAATATATTATGCTTTTAACAGAATATTGTAAAACATTCTGATAAAGACAATGAGGGATATCCAGATATCAAAAATGCACTCTCTGTAATGACAGGTATAGCATTTCATATTAATGATATGAAAAAAAGGCACGAGAATGCTATACGTGTGCAAGAAATTCAAAGTTTATTATATGGTTGGGAGGTAAGATATACTGTCTTGTAGTAAATTACATAATTCGGCTTTTTTAACTATTTTTCTGTAAATTTGTAGTAAAGAATCTGAAATCTACATGGGCATAGTTACATTTATGAGCTCACACTTGTGGCCTCGTAAATTTAACTGCGCCTTTGGTTGGTTATAATTTTTACATGCTCTATGTTATCTGTAGCTGTAAGTAAATGTTAGTGTGTGATATACGTGCATGTACTGTACTTTTACTTACCATTTTTAGAGAGGGAGTTTAATGAAAATATAGAGTTGTATAGAAAAGTAAATGACAAAAATGACATAAATTTGGTTGTTATTACCGTTTAAGTGGTAGTATGAATCCAACAGGAGAACCATGTTAAATTTGTTCAATACAATCTTAGTGTTTTCCTCTAATAATTCCAAATTTAAAGAAATTAAATTGTTGTTTAAATTGCTGCTGTTGTGAGAAATTTAATTTAATATAAAGCCATTCCACTTAAACATGTAAAATGAAGATATAATTTAATGAATACAGTTTGAGAATGCTGTTGTTCCAAATAATTAGATTTCAGGTGTTTTACTACATGTGTGAATGAAAGATACAAATGTGAATCTTTCATTCTTATACTGTTTAAAACAACAGGGTGAAGATCTTACAACTTACGGGGAGTTGGTGGGTGAAGGAGCTTTCCGTATGTTTCGCGCCAAGGCGCTCCGCAACCTCTTTCTATTCGACAAAATGCTATTGATTTCAAAAAAGAGGGAAGATGGAATTTTATGCTACAAAACGCACATAATGGTAAGCATTGTTATTTTAACTTCACCAGTAACTATTTTTGTAGTCATGATGATTAACATAATGTTTTCAGTGTTCAAACTTAATGCTGATCGAAAGCATCCAGGGAGAACCATTATGCTTCCATGTTATCCCATTTGATAATCCCAGATACCAGTATACATTTCAGGTAATTTATTAACCATTGAAACTTAGAATTTTACATGAATGATTTACTCTAGTTAATGATAATTTAGAATGTACTTATGTATTATGAAGATTTCTAATTAAATTATTGAATTTTAGTATAGTACATAACATGTCCAAATTATCACTTTAGGCTCGGAATGTCGAACAGAAACGCGAATGGTGCTTACAATTGAAGAGAGTCATCTTGGAAAATTATAACGTGGTTATACCTTTGCATGCTCGCCAATTAGTCATGGAATTAGGTCAGGGAAGACAAAATGGTAAATATAATCTGAATTTTTAGCTATCACAAACTATTTTTCTATTAAGTCTTCTTTCAAACCTATAGTCTTATGCAATTGATATGTGAAAGCCTGTATGCTTTTGCAATACTAATCTGCAGATTTCTATCGTAACCATTTCTTTACTTAAGAAACAACTTCCTTGTTGTTCTCAATTTTCATCTTTCGAATGACTGAAAACATGTTAATTGGAAGAAACATGATCCAGGTTGTAAGATATGTGACAAGATGTTTTGTGATAGTCTCTTGGATACATAGACTTGTTTAAGACATTGTATTATGGTGAAGAAGTGCACTTTCATCATATCTCAGGACAAATTTGCTTCAGGTTCTTTACAGCTTCTACATATTGCTCTCTATTCAGAATGCACATCACTCATAGAAGTCAGTTTCAAAGATCTCTACTTCATTGTAAATTTTTCCAACCAAATTTGACTGAGAAATTAAATGTTTTTTATTAATTTATGGATATTGCTTATAGAATACGAAATTCAATAGAGTCAACAACAGTTATCATTTGTTTTCAATACAGTTAAACTTCAATTTAGTGTCACCCATTGTTCACCTCTGAAAATGACACTAAACTGAAGTACCTCAAACAGTAACAGCTATATGTAAATAATAGGGGATTATTTATGATGGGAGCTTATCTCACTTTTAGAAGAGCCGCATTCTATGAAAACTATAAACACACATTCTGATGGAACAGTTTTCAATCCTTATTTCGTCTCTGTTGAACCATTTCATTGGTTGGCATGATCTTTATTTGAGGAATTCTTTCTGCCATTTTTTGACTCTGATACATTTGTCAGTGAATTTAGATATAATAGTGAATGTTGCTCCAAGGAAACTTTCTGTTAAGCCATTGGCTTTTACCATAGAATCTACATTAACAAAAAATGAAATCGGAAAATGTTTTCGTGATTTTTAAGAAAGCTGCAAATGCTGGTATAGTTTAAAAGCTACAGATCATGAATATCCCTAACGAGATCTTATAACATATTTTGAGTTTAAGAGCTTGAAAGCCATGTTATTTGGTGATGATGCCATTTGCAATTGTATGTTTAATAATCCACAGCTACTGAAGAGTTTTCTGTTTAATATTTACATAGAAGTTCCATTCACAAGTATTTGCTGGCACTTTAGGAGGGTAGCACTACTCCAGTGGACACTTTACTGGGATTTGAATGTATTTGCCACAACAAAATACTATAAATCTGTTTTACAGATGAGACTGAGACAGTTAAGTCATCAGCCTACCACACTGGATACCCTAGATTGAATCCAAATGCGATCTCCTGGATATGCTGAGCCCTACTTCTTACCATGCAGTCATTCCAGGCCTAGCTATACCCACAATGGGTGTGATTAAAAAGGCCCTTTTACTGCCCACAGGGTGGAATGAATAAAAAGAAAATATACAGGAATTTTTATGTAATATAGTAATTTTAAAAAACTTTTAATTTAGATGATTCCCAAATGGAAAAAACTTCTTCTAAGAAACAGTTATCGGCTCCCGAATATTTGGAGAAACGGAAACAAGAAAGAAGAAAGTCGGAAAGTAGTCTGAAAGCTTTCCGGATAAAGAAAAGTAAGAATTTTATACAATTTTATTTTAAATTACAAATAAAAAATTAAAACAAAACATTAATATATATATATTTTTTTTTATTTTTATAGATGTCAAGAAGGTAAGTCAAGCTTTTGTTATCTATTTTTAATATTAAAAATAAAGTTTAATTAATTATTTAATTAAATGTATAAATTTGAAGAATGTAACACAAGTCGGTTTCAAAATTTTTACATTTGTTTTCGGTACCAAATAAACGAAACAAATATCCTACAATTATGTTAATGTTGTCACCTAGACACAGTGTATACACAATATTTGACAGCCATTGGCAAAAGGAAGAGAAAAAATACAGCCAACACTATGTCCCTGTATACGTTTATGCCTACAATATTGGATAACAAACAAAGGTAATGATGGACAGATTGTCTTTTCTGAGTAAGGCAATCCCATGGACTTTGAGCAACAAAAATAAAAATTACCTTCCTCTTTTCTTATAATTGTACACTTTAATAAATACAGGAACATGGTAAGAGTTGCTGGCCCAGTCATAATACAAAGCACTTCCAACTGTACCATTACATGGGGGGATCGAATCAGTTGTACTTGTATGATGATGATTGCTGTAATATAAATCATTATTGTATATAAATTATGAAATAAAACAGATCTTAGGAGAAAAAAACATAGAACAAACAAACCTTAAAAGCTTGATTTATCGATTCAAAATTTTATCAACTTCTTTAACTGTTTTAGTTTCTGGAAACAAATTAATATTTTATTAACAATATACTTTATTTAGAACAATATTTTCATACTTTAAACATATTTTCCAATAAATTTCCCATATTTTTGTGTAGAATAATTTTATTAACTAAAATCATAGGTATTTTTTCTTTATTCAAAAAGTTACTTTAACATACCTAATAGCAATTATTCTCTCTTTTGCAATCCCACATAAAATGTAGGATTGCAATCTAGAAAATTCACATGTAATCGTAACAAATTTTTGCATTTAAAATTGCTTCTAAATAGTTATGGAGAATCATGTCATAAAGTCAATTGTTGTTAAGAGAGTTGAGTAGCATTCTGTTAATATTTTTCAACTTCTACTTCAATTAACAGTTCCATAAATTAATATTAATATTCAAAGTCCATTAATTTGATGAAATTGATGGTACATTTTTCACTTAACAACACTTCTAAATAATGGGGATAAAATAATTTATTTTTAATGCCTAATTTTATCTGTATCTAAAAAATTAATCCATTTAATTCATATCATTCTCCCACGTTGCTTCTGACTATTGCTGATCTTGCAATTATTACTTCAAATTTTATAACTGCTTAATTCCAGAAGCTGAGAACTCTTAATGGCAACATTTTCATAAATATCAGCATATAAATTAGTGTCTTTCTGAAGCAAACAGTTATACCATTTATTTGTCTAGTGCCAGTTTCTGCAATACACAAAATTTCTTCATTTCCTCGTCATATTTTGCTGTAAATTTTCCTCTTTCTACAACTCGTTTTGTCCCCCTGATAATACATTTTCCTCTATTCTTTATCATCCTACTCATTATACTTTTATTTAAATCCATTTCTAGGGGTGTAAAATCAATTATACAAAGCAATACATTTGTGCATATGCTTTGTATATTCTTTCAACGTCGACGGCCCATCCAACCATTAATATGGTTGAGGCAGTTAAGGCATCATCCCACCTTCTGAGGACTTTTATTTGTTTATATAAATTTTTCAAAATATATTTAGAGAAAGGTCGGATGTACTTAATGACAAATTTCATAATTCCAACTTCAGTGAAAGTCAATTTTGGAAAATGACTTTCGTCATCACGTCCTCCAGATCAAGAATTTTAAGTGCGTTTCTTTCAAAATCCATTTTAAAAAATATCAATTCACTCTGACCTTTAACTTTTTAAGGAGGTTTAAGAAAAACAGAAGCTGCCCGGGAACATATTTGAAACTAAATAAGATTTTGCCACTTCAAAAAAAAGTCCTCTTGTGAGTGAAAAATGACAGGGAATGTTAAAAAAAACAATGTTTTTAAATCTTATCAAATTTACTATCCGGCCAAGTACTGTCCTTTGATAAGTGTTTTGGATAACGTTGGGAAACGCCTCAAAAATAATGGAAAATGAACATTAATGTGCCCTTTTCACTATTGTTGAGACATGTTTATCTAAAACTACTTTAGAACACACAAATTTATCATTTTGCTCACATTCAAAACATGGAACAAACAAATTTAAACTGTCAAACATTAAAATTATTAAGCTGAAAATTTAAAAATTTTAAACTTAATCTACGATAACCCTTTTAAAGAAATATATGGTAAACAGGAGCACTTGAAACTATTTTTAGACCATTCCACTGTTCTTTAAATGTCCACATGCTTTAAAAAGTCCCGTAAACAATGGGTGCATTGCCTGGTAAAGCAGCTTAAATACAGCTGGATAAGCAAGTCAATCACAGTCTATTTCAAATAAAAAGGGGCTTACTTATCCAGCTATACTTATACAGATCATTTGGTATTACTAATGTATCAGGTTGTGTATGTTGCTATATATACACATAATCCATTCAATGGTTTCTAACAATTACCAAGGGTGATCACATTCTTCTCTTACCTCACGACAATGGCTTTGAAACAACACTTCACACACACTCCATTCAAATACTCATGCAAATTTGTATGTTATGGTAATTTTTTTATCTATGGCCATTCACAGAAGAGAGACAGGTCATGTTGGAAGCCCATAACGGAGCTTCACTAGAGAATCAAAGCTTGTTAGGGTTTGTATTTCTTACAGGCAGTGTTATCTTTCATAGCAGTTTTTCTTAAATTATTTCAAGACTAATGATGAAACAGTTCATCATTAGTGTTGTCGTGAGCTTGTATGGGGTCTGAGCGGGTCCCTTTTATTAACGAAAAGTAATCTTAAAGATTTTATTTTCTGTTAGTCCTGTATTTGGAAGCTGAGACTACACACAGTCAAGGTAGAAAGTACATTCTGACTTCAATATAATGGCCAAGTAGGGGACATAAGAATTACATTTGACAAACAAACTAGCCCAGTAGACAAAAGCTTCCCCAATAATCAATAATGGAATAACTGAATGGCATATTATTGAGTGATATTTTGTAATGAATTTATTCATATAGATGATCTATAATTTGATTGAACTCATAACATCTATCTCAAAGGGAAAAGTATGTGCTAAAGTATTTATTATTTGGAATTGTAATCTTGTAAATACGATTATGACTATAAATGTTTCCATTTGCAAACAAACTGTAGAATCATCTCTATTCCAAATATGGTTCGACAAGTTTTATTTATGACAACAATAAGCAAATCTCCAAATTTGGGATGACGTGTGCTTAAATTAATAGGCATTCTTCTACAACTTTTGTAATAATCCAAACAGCATATAAAAATTATTTTTAGATTCTAGTGAAATGAATTACATATATTTTAAATTAATTCAACTATTCTTCGGCAATCAGAAAGCTGTCAGAAAAATCTAAGTTGTTGAAATATAACATGGTTAGTGTGACAATTTCAGATGAATTCATTGGATTTCAATAGATATAATCTTGAAAATTAAAATTAAATAAGCTGAAGTTTAGTTTGATGAAGTACGGCAATGCAACACAAAGGTGATCTGCTAAGGGGGTTACGTCCTGGGAGGACATTCTAAGGGAAACTGGCCCCTATTTAGGTGTTAGATACATGAAGAAAACCTGGGTAATTCCACATAGCTTAGCCTATCATTGAGGTGTGAACCTATAATCAACTAACAGTAGCAGAGTGAAGTTGAAATTAAAATTTGTTTAACTACAATATTTATATAATTGAAAATTGACGACAACTTCATTTATGTTGTATGCAGGCTGTTTTATGTCACTTTTAAAATTCTTTCTGATCCATGGATACTGAGAGACTGCCCATTTTAATACTTCTGCATTTAGTCGAATCCACAATAAGATGGTCGGGTAGTGAAGAACAGTGCATAAAATACTATGAAGAGAGCAGAGAACTGTACACTTACTGTCTCAGCTATCATGTAACATTTTCAGCACAGTTCAGTTTAATTATTTGTAACACAGAGATTAGATTTTTAACTCTTAATTGTTGCTTTGCATCTCATTTATTACATTTTACATTTGAACTATGTTTTAATTATATAAGTAGAACATCTATTTTAGTTTTTCTAAGAAAATTATGTTAATTAATATATTATGCTTTAAATATAAAAATATTAATGATATCTAATAAAAACTTTACAGAATGAAATTAGCAGTATCCCAAAAACAGTAAGTTAAATTGATTATATTTTAATATTTTAATTTATGTTATTTAAAAATTATTTAATAAATACATGTATTATCATTATAGTCACCGAGAGAATCAAGAAATCAAAGGATGAGAAGTATCAGCCAAGACAATTCGTCGGATAGCAGACTGGGTTCCGGAAGGTGGCGACGAGCGAGCGTCGATGTTCTGCCGACAACCAGAACTTTTCCTCCCGACGGACAGAAACACGCCTTGGTGCAATCGACTCGACAGGTAGTTACATAGTTTGCTTTGTAATTAGATTGCATTTTAAACAAAATTTTAAATAATTTCTTTTATGTTTTAGAGCACCAAATCTGAAAAGTATTTGGGTTTATCATTTATGCCATCTAAATCTTCTAAACACAGACAACTCAAGCCTTGTTCGTTTGGTGATATACCCGGTAGAATAAGAGATGAAGGGACGGAGATGCCGACCACCTCTGCAAAGCGTGAGAAACAACCAAAACCCATGTGGAAATTTCTGAAAAATTTTGCCGAGGAAACTACGGATACAGAAAACGAAGATTACTTAGACAGAAGGTGTAACAGATTTCAAACAGACGATATGACAGGTCAGTCTGACGATGAATCCGAAGATTTTTCGGGAGAATATGTCACTTTTTATCTAGCTAATTCTCATGCTTGGAGAAATGAACGTCCGTCAAGAGACAAAGACAGAGACAGAGTGCAGAATAATAATGAACTATCTGAAGATGACCGAACAGAGAAAACTGAATGCAGATCCAATGCCAATCAGAAACCTTACAATGATAAAAGTGGTAGTAATATATCTGAATTAGATAAATTAGCAAATTATGATAATTTAATTGACCTGTGGACGAGACTGGGAACAATAGATCTGCAAGATTATTCGTCACAAAAGTTATCAGTAGATTTAACAGAAAACGGTACCATTCGGAGGACGCAATCTTTTACGGAAACCGTTCCAATCAAATCGCCCTTGCTGCATCATAGCACTTCATTTAGACAATCCGGTTATCAAGAAAATTTGCATATACCGCTACACATTGTAGAACCATCTCGCTCCAAAACCAAATATCAGGGATCAAAATTCAAGAAAGATGATGATGGTAAGAACAAGAATACTAAATCTAGTTGGTTGTCTTTAAATTTTAACAGTAATAAATCCAATGCAAAATCCCACGGTAACGATCAGCCCCGAGTGTATAATTCATTCGTTACAGCAGATTCGAAGCCACAACCCATGCAGATGGATTTTGTCAATGATTTAGAAAAATATATGGAAAATTCAGTTAAAAATAATCAAAACTTGTTTAATTTTCCAGTTAATGATCATGATACTGCCACAAGTTGTTACACTACACCTGCAATGAGCATGGAAAATATTCATCATCCCGATCACAGAATATATAAAGAGCCAAAATGCAATTCATTTAGAGAGTTATCATCCAAAAGTAATGTTCCTTTACAGTCGGCAGAAGGAGACGACGACGAGTACTGCATGTTGTCGTATGATTATAGTATAGAACCTATTACACGACCCGAAAGCAATTGCAGTATTCCCACGTCGACAAAATCAGAAAATGAACAGTCCAAAGCATCTTCAAATAAGTTAGTTAATTCGTTAGTTAAAGCTTATGCAAACGTAAAACAGAAGAAACGGGAAAAAAACAGAAGTCTTTCTCCCAATCTACTATGGAATTATCAAGTTCCACTCTCTTACAGTAATACAGTGGGTGCACGCATTGCTCAGCCTTGCGAAACGGAGTATTCTATACCTCAATCACTACTATCTAATGATAATAAACATGATTACGAAGAACTTCTTCCCGAAAAGAAGGAAGAAAAATCATTAAAGAGTGAACTGAGACCAGATAGTGTATTATCTGAATCTTCAAATACTACATCATCAAGTGACGGAGAGAAACAAAAAGTGTTTACCCAGACAAGATCATTTACGACATCAAGAAATGATAAGAATGTTAACTTGGAGCACGACGACACTCCGTCGGACATGAGCGATGCTTCCGGTGACAGTTACTACGAACGCACATTCGAAGCCTTTGATAACGGTTTAAACGAAGATATTTTTAGGGATTCTGCTATCTACAGTGATCCGGATGATGCCGATATTGGCATATTTGACTTAGATCAGAATAAAACTAACATGTCTACTCTAAATTCAGAAATTCCATTAGCTTACTATCATGATAACTATCAATGCAATTTTCATACAAACAAAAACAATATTAATTCATTTTCATCTGAAAAATGTAAATTATCAGAAATTTATGATATTCCAGTGAAGAGAAAAGTACCGTTGAAGAGTCTTTATATTTGTGAAAACGATTTGAGCGACGAAATCATTTCCTCGAAAATGAAGGATGTCAGCGAAACATTCACTTCTATAGAGATTTTCTGTAACGAAGAAATAAATAGTTTAGCCAAATCAAAACTTCAGGAAGAATTAGAGAAAAATAACAATGTGACAAATATTGAATCAGTGGAAAATGCAACAAACAAAGAGCAAGTAACTGAAAATGAAAGAGAAATCGTCGAAGTAACTGCCGTTGCAGAATGCAAAAAATTGGACAAAATCACAAACGACGAAAGTAATTACTTAGAGTTAACTAATGAGCATTTATCAAAACACGTAGAATCAAATACAGAAAAACCGAGCGATGGACAAAGCAGTTACGAAATTAAATTATTCTCTTCCATTAAAGAACTCGCGGTTGAAAATCTGGACGAAATGTTAACGTCTTACGATAACTCGTCTGCGGACGAATTCAAAAAGACAGAGCCGAGTATCAAAACTTCATCCGCAATGACCGTCTATCAATCTACAGAAGTCAAAAGTGATAATTCGTGCCCCACTAACAGAACCATTAAGGAACGATTAAAGTGTCTAGAAAAAAATGCCAAGTTTCAAAAACTCGATATTACCGACGTGCCAATCGAAGGATTAAAAAGTATTCGACAGAGGTGTAAAGAGCTAGAGATCTTAACTAAAAAAGAAACTTCACATAAAGAGACGAGTTCTATTTTTTGTGATAAAGACCAGTTAATAAACTCAAGTAAAGCCAACGCGGATGTTCCGGAGACGCCAAAATTCAAAGGTTGGGTCAAGCACGTAGTTAACAAATTACAGAACGATAATTGATTATTATTAATTTTTTTAGAGCTCTTAATTTTTATGTCGTACAAATCATAAATCTGCAAAAGATTGTAATATATGTAAAATACAAACATTAATTGCCCTCGTCTAGGTGCTTCGCAAACGTACTAAACCAGGCATTTAAACCACATCCTTAAATTCCTTTTGTGATAAGTGATGCCACGTGGAACGAAAATTTCTTCAAACGTAACTTCTAGTCACATTTATCCAAAATTTATTTTGGTAAAAGCTTGAATAGTTACTTAGAATCTTTTAACTTATGTTTTGAATATAAACTCGAGTTTTGTACCATACGATTCGCATCTTTCGAAAGGTGTAAAATAGTATATTGAACATATATATTGTGTACATATCAGTTGTAATACAGCAAATTTATTATTTGTAAATAAGAACAAATATCTAAATGTAAAAAAAAATCTATATTTCTAATAAATTTTGTATTTTCTAGTACATAATTTGTGTGCGCATAACTCTTGAAGCAAATACCACAATAAAAAAATTAATCAGCTGAAACTCTCTGGATAAAGGACTCGCTGTATCATATAACCGGTCCTTCCCCTCCACAAAATAATGATACATGTAAAAATATTAGGCCCTAAGCTACAGCATGTTTAGCTTACGTGCAAACTGGCTATGGATGCCACACATGCGGATGATATTAAAAAATATCAGTATTGTGCAATAAGACTGTGTCATGCATGTCATATCAACAGGATCAATCAAGGTGAAAGGATCACTTTATTCTGTAACCACTCATAAGCCAAAGTATGTTCTCTGTTAATACAACTGAACATATGTACTGTACAGATGCATTCAAGCTATCAAGAGGGGAGGAGAGCTAGGGATTTTTCTCCAGACCCACAGAAGACTTGGGCCCAGTGGTCCCCATCCCTATAGAATTAATGTTGCTTTTGTTAACAGAAAATGAGATCTTTAAGATTGTTTATAGTAATAAAGAAACATTATTTCATTTGTTCATAAGAACAATAGCTAAAGGAGTCTGCTCTACTCTCGGGTCCCATACAATAGCCCTGTGTGAATTCATCCACTTGTGGTAAATGTGCATCAAAACATCTGGTGTTATGTTTGCAAATGCATCCAAAATGATTTCTTTCAGTACAATTGGACTGAATTGATAAAAAAAGGTGATCTACCAAGGGGGTTGCCTCACAGGAGGACTAGCAGGAAATTGGCTGTATTTAGATGTTAGACACAATGAAGACTTGGAAAACTCCACTTGGCCAGCTTGTTGACGAGGCACGAACACACGACCAACTACCAGCGTTCGGTGGTGTTATCTACTCGATCACTCTTTTTAGACGGTCTGCATTTTGTATCTACTTGTGGGACTGTTTGTTTTCAAGCACTCCCACAAATAAAAGACTATGGACTGACCTCGGTTAACTTGCATCGTAGCATGTTAATTAATTGCATCGTAGCTGACAAAAATGAAAACAAATAATTAATTTTTTGAATTTTACACAAAAAAACTATTTCTATCCTAGCAAGCTATATACAGTGGACTCCACTTACTGTAATCACAGATATTTTGTTAGTAAAGTCTGGATTTTATGGACCCTAATTGACTTCTTGACGTCAAAGAATTTGATGGTTCTGGTGGCAAGTTAAGTTTTGCTTATGAACTACTATTCCACTGTGCTACTTTAACTGGAATATATTTATTAAAAGAGAAAGAAAGACAATTTAAATTAATAATGAAACAAGTAAAATTTCCATTAAGTCCAACCCCGTTTGAGATATGACACACGATCCCCCCCTCTGTTTTTCCACTCCATTAAGTTGCGTACTGCAAAATTTAATAGCATCAATGCCTCTTATATACAAGTTACCATGCCAAATTTCATTTCTTAACCTTTTCCCTATCTCCTGAGATATTAAAGGAAATAGATGCAGACTGGAAAAAGACATGTCTGGATGGAGGATTACGTTTTACTTGAATGTTGGAAGAGAACAAGACCATTCGTCAGACTTTATTTTTAAAAGCTCCATTTATTTAGATGCATTGTACTGTGTCCTTATAGATTATGTTAAAGATTCTAGTATTTTTAAGAATTATAATAAAGGACTTTTTGGAAAATAGACTCCATTAATGAATAACTAGAATTGTTAAATAACTGACATACAAGTCCGGGTACTGTACCATCCGCATGTGGATTGACTTCAATGATGCGTTTAGATTAATTAACAACTATGTAATTATTTCAAGACTATAATTCAAATTTTATCTAATTAATTTTAAAGAAATAGGTGAAATTAAATACGGAAAAATATATTCATAAAATTAGCATAATTGGCGTCGGAAAATCGACGGGAAAGCCAAATGCGGGAGTCTGTCTTGCGTATCGACGACAAAAATATATTGTAACGTGTAAACCCGAGGGTTAGTTATCGGAATAATTTGGAATCTGCTTTATTACCGATACCTATGAAAAATTTAGTATCTTGTTTACTTATACAGATGTTAATTTATAGTTTTAGTAGAGAAAAACAATAACAGAAACAATATATTCTGACGCATCGATATTTCAATTTCTTGAATCTCGCAATGGTTGTATTCTAATCATAAGAATATTGGTTCTATAAATTTGTTTTTGAGGATTTGAGCTTGTGTGGTATATATTGTAAGAAAACTGTATAGGACAATGGTTCTCAAATTATGGTCCTGGACCACATGGATTACAAATAGGTGCCTACAGATTGACCCAGTCGCCTTTCAAAGATGCCACTCCGTATGCTGTTTAGCAGAAGAAAGAATACTCTTATGCAACATTTATCTCGCGTATAGGTTACCAAATACGCAAAATTTATTGACATGCACCTAGAGTAATTTTTACACAAAAAGAAGTGGACGGGGCATTGGTGGGGTGGTTTGCCTCCCGACATGGTCCGCAGATCATCACCGAAATGGAGAATTATTCTTTCTGATTGGTTAGTTAAAGTTTTGCATGCTTAATTGTTCGAAAAAAATTAACAAGCGGCATTAAAGATTGTAGTTTCGTTTAAAACTTGCAAATTTCTATGTAAATATATGATCAGAATGGTTTTAAATATCAAATTTATACACTTTTATTTGTGTAGTAAACTGTAACTATATAAATTATGCAAATTAATGAATCAGGTTAGGTTCACATTGTGCACTTTTTATTTTGATGATAACATCATTTAAATATACAATACTTACATAATTTAGGATAAAAGTAGTTAATTTGAACCTTCTGTCGGAAGGAAATCATATCAAAGAATTGTTCGTTACTACTATTTATTATAGTGCATTCGAAATCATACTTTTGTTTCACATAAAATAGAACGTGTTCCACTTTATAGGATTGTCGATAGGCTCTATACCCCCATTTTTTTTTTTTTTTTTTAAAGACCACAGCATTTGAGAATGAAATGTCACTTTTACAAACATATGTAAACCAAAAAAGTTGGTCCATATGCACACTAAACAGTTATAATTTTTTAGAGAGGCATAGTTTTACGTTAACTTCTAAGATCAATTTCGGAACACAGAATACTGCTTCGATAACATTGTTGCATTAGAGGAAATTATGGTTTTTTTTTTTGGCTGAAACGTCGACGTTTACCTTAGAGATCACAATGAAAAATTCTACCCACGAATATAAATTTATAAAAATATATCAAGTCAAACATAAAATATATAATATTTACCAAAAAAAAAAGGGTTAGTAAATAGACATTTAAGATAAATATTTAACGACAGATGTGAAACTTACCCATATAATAATTATTTTTTTCTTAATATAGGATCTGTTAGAAAATATGTATTTAAGGATATTTTATACATTTATATTTTTTTTTTGTTTATTTACATTGATTATGAATTTATTAAATATGAATACAGACAATACTTACATACTCTTTTCTTATAAAGTAGTCTGAATGTGATGATAAAATCCTTTAAAATGATTATAATTTATATTTATGATGGATTTTATGCATGTTGCTTAAGTAAGAAATCAGCAAAATTCGTCCGGCAAAATTGTTTAGAATACTCTCGGTACGGTTAATATATTTTCTTTTTTATAAATAATAATCTGCGTTTACATAACTTCAAAGGTAAGATTTAGTTATTTTGTTTCAGCTGCTTACAAAAAAATAAATAAATACTGCACCGCTAGCTGTAAAAAAAATTCCTGTTTTTTTTTCTTTTTCTGTTTCTTCCTTCATAAAAATCTAAAATTCTACTTATCACGAAGGTTTTTAAATATAAATAGGGTTCCCATATCAAACAGTTTCTAAAGGATAGACTGGTTTTTTTTTATGGATAGTCATTCGTTTAACTAGTTTGAAGAACTCCATAGCCAATACATGTTTCAATTAAAAAAAAATGAAAATACAAACTAATCTCATCATTACATAATGATGTAAAATATATCGATGAATTTTACTCCGGCCGTGTTTAAATCAATCGTCTCCCATGTGTTCTTCGATGCCGTCGCTTTCGGTGACGAGGGCTCTCTCCAATATCACTCTTCCTTCTTTGTATCGTTGATTTTCTTCTGTGGCGAATTCGTATATCCAACCTAATTTCGTGTCGCAATTCTTGCACGATACATCTCTAACCATATGTCTTCCCGTTAACATTACGCGATCTTGAACTTCGCTATAATTTAAACGTTTGTTAATAAATTTAAAATTTAAATTTATATGTTTAAAACTTACGTTTACCTGTACGTGAGATTGACGACTCGGTTGAAAAGAAAAGCTCGTCCCGTGGCTCCGGTAAAGCGCGTGCTGATTAATTCGTTGCGATTCGTCAGAATGGTATCACAACTAGCGCAAGAAAAGAGACGAGAACCACCGATGTGATCGAGAAAGATTCGTCCCATAGTGTCCGAGCGCTAAATTGATTTCTGAAAAGAAAAAAGTTTGTATAAATTTTGGAATAGATCAAACTAATTACAAACATTCGTTAAAAAATTACTTATTGGAATAATTAAATAGAAACAAAGGAATTATATAGAATTATTCACACTAAATGGTTGGATTATTTGTATTTTTGTTGGGTGTAATACCATTTCCATCGACGAGTCAAAATTAATTAGATTTTTGTATTTTTTGTAACCTAGTTTTGAGTTACAAAATGGATTCTCATATTTTAAAGGTAACACACTTTGTTTCCACACCAAAAATACACTTATTTCCTATCAGTTAGTGTATTATTTTGACATTTTCTGACATTGATCAGTGTTGCATTAATTGACAAACTGTACTTGTCATTTTCTGGTTTATAACATTTGTGACAAAATCATTCTTTAATGATATATCCTCATGTTATATTATTGTAATAAGATTTTTTATTTTTTTACCATCATTTCACATACAGAATTTGATTATTATTGTGCACTAGCTGTAAAGTATGTTGATTTTTTTGTAATAGAGTGTATTACTATATACTGGACAATATACATTGACAAATTTCACATGAAAAAATATCACTAAACGTTCAAATATTGCTCATAGATAAAGTAATTCCCACAGACTCTTTATAGATGCACAGTGAACTGTTTCACCTTCAGTTTTAATAAGTACTGCAAATCTCCAAAGCATGCAGTCAATTAATTTCGGGTATACGTAGGGATTTCATAAAATCACAATTTAAAAATGGTTTCCTGCAGCATAGCAACTGAATAAAAACAACTGTTTATTCTTGAACACTAGACTAAATACATAGAGAAACAATTTTAAATAGTGTTACCTCGTAGAGTTCAAATGCTAAATTCGGGAGAAATTCAACCTAGAGTTCGAATTATGTTTCTACATTCAAATTTCGCATGCAGTGAAAAAATGCATTGCGTAAATGCTGTTACGTGTCCAGGTTGTCTCTCGTTCTTGCTGTGAAAACATCTTGTATTAATATATAAGCCGTACCTATTAACCATGACATCCAAGAGCGTGGAAGCAACGAAGCCTTAGAAGTATTGACGACTGAGGTGAGAAAGGAACTTATTACTAAGCACGAAAGTGGTACAAGTGTTGTGGATCCATGTTTAAGATGCAGAAGTGTTCAACCATTAAATGTAATTTTCATTTTATTATACAGTATTTATGAATTTTATTTATCGTTTTTATGTTTTAATCTATTATTTAGAGATTTAATTGTGTTATTTTTACCTTCAATTATGCACGGTTACTGTTTAAGTTTATCAGAATGGTATTGTCTAGGGTCTGAAAATGAATTAATTCACTTTCTGTTATTTCTAATGGAAAAAACTTTGAACAATTCAGTGTTTGAACAGCCTCCTGGAATGAATTAAATTTGAAGTATAAGGCGCCATTTATTATCAAGGCAAGTCTAATCATTCAAGCTAATCATTTGAATTCGAATTGTCACTTAAAAAAATGCAGTTAAGTACATACCGTTTGGTAAAATTTCTTGTAGCCAAAGTTCTCGAAAAAACATCGAGAATAAACAAATTACACTCAATACTAAAGAGAAATGATCAATAATAAAATTTTTAATATATAGCCTGAAGGAGAAAAGAACTAGACTGAATTTTACATAAAATGATCAGTGTATTGTTACGATTTAATTCTTACTTTAGTTTAATATTTTTTTAATAAATAAATGTTATATTAATTTGTTAGATACATTAGTGTAAAAAATTGGCTAATAATAATAATAAAATAAAATAATTATGCATTAAATATTCTGCTTTTATTTAATAGAACTCAGATTTATTACATACAAAAGTATTTTTGATTATTTTTCTATGTAAACCAAACGTGATAAATTTAAGCGCACGAGTGAATTTCTTTGGTACTATGTAAGAAAATATATTTTTATTCTCGGCAAAAAATACAAAATTAATTGTTAGATATGCAAAAATATATTTTTGCATGTCTTACATTTAGTTAATTTTGTATAGTATCAATATACAGGATTAAAAACTTAAATATTCGTGTCATTTAATGTATATTGGTAAAAGCGTACATAGGTATCCATCGTATAACACGACACTTCTACAACACTGTTTTGCTCTAACATGGTTTGAAAATTGGGGATATCCCCTGTACAATGTGCCCTCTCTCTGACACAGCTTGAGAATTCGGGAAATCCTCCATACAAAATTTCACAATTAAGTACAAACTCTGTTATTCGATATGTTTTTCTTCGAGTAAGCATGCGTGTTGTCTCAAATTTGCCTACAGATTTTTAAATACTTCTAATTTCAATTTGTTTTGAACCTATCGTCAGGTTTATTCTAACGAAAACTGACGGTGCAATTGTTTTCTTCCTTGTCCGAGCTTTCCGTCAGCCAGATGACGATGTCATTGCTTTCAGATTGAGATTTTCATTGTGTTTTGTTTTTACAGATTAATCTTCATACTTAGTAAAGTTTGTTTATTTAAACAATTTTAGGTAATTGTTGTTAAACTTTTTTTACCCATAGGTAAGTAATCATTTGTAAAAATGATAAACGAAACACAGTGATATCTAGTACTTGAATTGTTCCCAACTCTCAACAATTTGGTATTCAAACTCAAATTCTGGATAAAAAAACACTTGATACTCAACTGAACAAACACAATACACTAGAACAATTTTTCAATTAGTAACATATTTTATTTTGTCATCCATAAAAAATGAAGATATTGCTGATCGAGATCAACAAAAAAGCTCAAAAGACAACAATACTGGTTTAACTAAAATTAATATTAACGCATAATACAGTACTTTTAATTGTGATTGTCAGTTAATTATTGATTGCTTTAATAAACATATTTCTCTTCATAATCGAAAAAAATAGTATACTTTTGCTAACTTTCGGAACCTAACCCTATGTTTTGCACTAGTCCTTCGTTTCGTGTTGCATGGATTTGCGTAACATCAGGGGCAAATTCTCTGGGCTTGCTTAGCATGTGCCGCATGCTTAAGAGAAAGTTTTGACTGTCGATGTACTTTTTATATGAGAACAAATATGCCAATAATAGTTTATTCTAACATGTAAACTCTTTTATCATTTGTGTTTACTTTTACATTGGCAGCTAGTTGCTAGCCGTTTTAAGTCAGTGTGATGCTTGCGAGAACTCGATTGCTTGCTCCTGTGGAGGTCTGCCGCAGCAAACAAGTGCATGCACGTGACATCATTCGAAGCATTTAACATGGCCAGATTGTATCAAAAGCTTGCATTACCAGTCAGCATACATGTATTGTGTACAGGGGCGGATCTACGTAGAGACTAATAGGCCTTAAGCCCAGGGCCCCCAATGTCAACAGCCCACAAAATCTGAATTATCATAAATTTTTAATACTTTTTCATTATAATATATTTCATATGTAAATATAATGTACTTTATAATAGTCCATACTTTTTTATTCACACCAAATAACATTCCTGCCTATTGTTTAGTGCTAAGATAGGCAGGAATTATTACAATTAGGGCAATTATTACAGATAGGGCCATTATTACATAAAATATGTATATCAATGCCAATAAACAAATTCTTTAGGTCTGTAATTACTTGTTAATATTTTATTAGCAAACTGGAAAATTGATATTTACAAATTTAATTATCTTTACATTTATACAATTTTATTATATTTATTTTAAAACATACCTGAAATAAGCTTATCTTCAATATCTTAAGGATACTTTTAATGGAAATTTAAAACTCTGTATAAAATAATAATAATATATTAAATAGCTAGTTACTTTACATAAAAAGTTATATACAGAATAAATGTCTATTGACTTAGTTACAAATTTGGCAATAGAACAATCAACATATTAATTTCTAAAATAGCTTTCCTTTCTAGTTAATTCACACTGTTAGGATGCATTTATGCAGGAATGAAAAAAAAAAAAAAGGAAAAAACAGACAAAACAGAACTTTTTGAATCAGAATTCACAGTCACAATGTATTTTATGCAAGAGAAGGAAATGGCGTTTGTGTGTGTCGCGTGTGAGAAATATACCAACTTCTCATCCTCTTGTATTTCTCTCTCCTCTCCCGAGTTGGCATATGCACAGTAATTTGACAGCCTCGCCATGTGCAACAACATAAAACGGTGATGACGGGAACACCGGCAAGCTGTCAAATATGAAGAAAATGACCCAAGAAGTTGTAAAAAGCACAGGAAAGCCGCACAAAAGAGGGGAATGCTAATAGAGTAATTTCATTTATTTTTCGTTTTATTTTGTTGTAAAATTCACTTTTCTTTCCCAGCTTTTGCATGAATGCAACTAAAGTGAAAACAAGGAGAGTACTCCTGTAGGCACGCTATTGGTTTGGTTGGTTTCCCTCTCTTCCTGTTTTCCGCTCCCCTCTTGCATTTCTTGCAACTGCATAAATGCAGCCTAATAATTATAGATGAAAAAGTGATTAAAATATATTTCAATTTCTCTCTTTTTGATATAAAATACAAAATAATATCATAAATTATTTATCTATATAGAATATTTTGGAAGAAAAGTAGAACCAGAGCAGGGCTTAAACTCACAACTTCTGCTTATCGTACAGATGCATTGAAGATTCTGCATCTGTAGATTAAAAGAAATCTACATCAAATTTAGCAAAGAAAGTTACCATTGCATCATGTTTCGGTAATCTTAAATGTTCCGCAATTCTGCAAATATACTAAAAAGAACAAAACAGTGTGTGCTAAATTTGATTTAGATTAAAAAAAACATCAAAATTAATTAGTATTTCAGTGGCATCACATACATTTTGTAAAGAAATGTGCAACCCACACACTCTTCCATAGCAAAAAAGGAACACACAAAAACCTTTAAAAATGTAAGCTTCCTACAGCAAAAGCATACAAAAAATGTCGACTAAATATCTTGTATTGTTTTTGAAATATTAAAAAATAATTTGTAGCACTTTAACCATCCTTTATCTGCAAAACTAAGCATTTTGGGATAATAGCTTTTTTCCTAATTATACTTTTGATATTTTGTCACCTCCTGAAATTAGGCCAGTCTTGTTATTAACGAGGTTGAAGCCAAAGTTTTAAACGCAAAAACGTGTACGTCGGACGTTCAGTGCCGCTTTCCTGTAAGCCTAGAAGTTTGACAATGGTGTTTGGAATGTCGAGCACGATTCCACTGACTTTCCAAACGCCATCGTCAAACTTCTAGGCTTACGGGAAAGTGGCGCCAAACATCCGACGTACACGTATAAGTGTTTAAAACTTCAGTGTCAACCTCACTATTAACAGTCCACACTCCTTATAATCTACAAAACATTAGAAACATTGATGTTGTCATAAAGAAAATAATGAGCTTGTCAGCCAAAACTGAATTTTGAAATTAAATTTGAAAAATTCATATGGAGAATAGAATAAACATAATGAAACACAAAGCAAGACCAAGGAATATAAATTGCTTACAAATTGATATAACCACCATTATCATTTGGAAATTTTTAAAGTTACTTGTACGTTTGATCAAATCAAATTCTTTTATTAATTAATAAATAAAATTTTTTATATTGAACATTATCAACAATTTTGTTTGCATTTTAACCAAAGTATGATATGAGATAAACATTTCTTTAATAGGAAAATAATAAGCTATTATGTTCAGTTTAATTAATGATTTTATATGCTGTTGTCTGGGAGATTGCTTCTAAATGCTTGAAAAACTTTATCAAAGATGTAGAAACAAATCCTCCAGACAACAGTTTATAATATTCAACCTTTGATCGAACTAATTTAGTAAACATAACATCCTTTCATAGAGTAGAGAAATAGATAATCCAAACATAAACAGAGAATAACAACATTATTTCATCAGTAACAAAATTTGGTTAATGTTACCCATGGTTCCAAAATGGCGGCTCGTCTATGCTTCCAGCAAATAGAAGAAAGGAAACAGTGGGGACGCACGTTCTAACTTAACCTAACCTATTGTAATAATTTTGTTGGTAATTATGGTAATTTATTAGAATAGGTTAGGTTAGGTTAGGATGTGCGTCCCCACCGTTTTCTTTCTTCTATTTGCTGGAATCAGAGATGAGCCGCCATTTTGGAACCATAGATAACATTAACCCAACATTTTTATGTTTATTATCTTTATAACCAAATTTATCGAGGACCGTTTTAACTTGTCGAGTGATCGAGAAATATGACGTCCGAGAAAGTGTGTACAATTACAGTCAACAGTATGCAAGTAGCAATGGGAGAGAAACTTTGTGAGTCTACCTATGCTATGGCACATGTGAACTGTCAATAGCTCTCATCGTGTTCACACAATAAATTTCTAAAACTTGACATAGACTTTATGAACACCTTGTATATATTGTCAGAAAATTGTTAGTATGGTACACCATTGCCTAATAGCATTAAAAAAAAAGCAAAGCATTAACTAATGATAATTTTAGTTCTACTAAATAAGCAACTACAGTTGTTCATTGATAGTCCGACGTTTTGTAATCCGACATGCTCGGTAGTCCGACAAACCTCCCGTCAAGGTCACCATAGTCCCCGTCACGTGTCTGCTTGCACAGAAGGATGTCGCAACATGAATCTCCCCACCCAATTCTTACACGACACATATTTCTTGTGTTTTCCATGATCAGTTCTGTACTTACTGTATTATTTATGCCTATACATACTATACGTACATTTATTGGCTTCCATATTTCTTTAATAAACATGTTTTAGTTAACTGAAATGTGTGTTTCATTTCCGTATTAACCTAGGCAGCATTTTACTCATAAAATGTAGGAATATTGTAGGCTACTGCTAGCAAAACAACGCCAAATATGTAATCACTTTTGGTAATCCGACACCCCTTTGGTCCCATACCTGTCGGATTATCGAGGGACAACTGTATATTGAATAGTAAAAATTCTGAGTTATTCGATGATTTTTATAATTAAGATTCCTGTAAAAGAAATTAAATTAGATATAAAAATTTTAAATCACTTTTGAATGAAATTTTCTTACCTTTTTTTGAAATCAATTTATCAATATATAATCACATATGCTTATTCAGTACACAATTAGTACTTCACAACTACTAATTTGCATAGCTGTTCAGTGGCATTTGCATTTTAGACGAAACTCGCTTCTTAAAATCGGAATATCTAAAAAGAAAAAAAAAAGATCTATTTATTAGTTTATCAAAATATGCAAAAAGTATTTTATAAACGAGTTTTATTTATATAATAACAATTCAATTAAAGCCAAAAGCCAAATCAGTTGCTATTGGAGTTTTACTGGCAAAGAAATACTATCTTATTCCAGTATTTGACATTGAATTTGCCATTGTATGAAATTCAACCTGTAAAGAAAAGGCATCAGCATGGAGTTTCAAAATAGACAAAACAGATAAATAAATACATTCATTATATCACTCATTTGGTTTTCTACCAACTTGTGTGATATAATGAGGGACTACTGTAATAATATAATAATGCATTTAATTTATTACTCCTTGAGGAACTGCACTTGTACAACTACCAACCTACAAGCATCTAATGCAGTAAAAATTTCTTTATTCAAACGTTTTCGAATCATCTTAAACGATCTTCTCCGATAAATTACATTCTAAAAGACTGTTAGGTATTCATTCTTTCGGATTGTAATTTCCTGAAGAAGATTGTTTAAGACAATTGAAAACATTCGAACAAGAAATTTTTACTGCATTAGATGCTTGTAGTGTTGGCAATGCTTTTAATATTGTAACAAGATAAACTACAAAGATACACTTATCCTGTTTGATAAAAGAACTCAATGTTATCCTATAAACAAAGAAATTTAATAAAATGTTTATTTACAGTAAGGGCCATTGAGAGGGAAAGCTGGAAAATTTTCTCCAGACCCGAAGAAAGCTTCAAGGTTATAGTCCTTCCTCCATAAAATTTATTATTTTTAATAACAAAAAATAAACTCTTCAAGACTACTTTTTATTAACAAATATTGAACATATTTCATTTGTTAAAAAAAGGCTATTAAGGGACAAAAGGCAGTGCTTTACCCCTATGCCCCATACAGGCTCTCAATGGAGGTGTTTATAGCTAGAAGTAGCATTTATAATCTACACTAATGGTGCTAATTTTTTCATTTGGAGTCAAAATTTAGAAAATTATTAGTAATTTACCAGTAATAAAAAAGTGGCTAAATTTTCAACCCCTGCTTATGATTGTATATAGTAATAAGCAAATAATAAAGTAATAAATATATATATATTGGTGTACACTGCATGTCTGCCTGAAGAAAGATAGATATACATGCCAGATTAAAAAGTATTTGATTAATGAAGGGATTCTGGCCTATGTTCTTTAGTAATATGCTGAATGTTAAACTGTTAAAACATTTTGATATGTGATTCTTGTCCTTAAGGGTAAAGAAACAAATTGCCAAACTCTATAGCTTAGTGTTGTAAGATAATACTTTAAAAATTGTGAAGAACTATAAAGCAATAATTTAAAAGAAAAATGATGTAAACTACTTTTGCAGTTTAAATCAGTGGTGCCCAAATTATGATCTCCAGGCCAATTCAGGTCCATGGAACATTAATCTGGCTTGAAAACATATTTGGCATATCACTTTTATTAAATGATTGAATACAGGCCTACTTTTAGTTTATATGAAATATACGAAATATTTATGGCCTGCTTAAGATTCCAAGATTAATAGGATAAGGCAACACAATGTATGAGAATCTGCCAGGAAAAGAACCTCCTGGAGGATTTTTCTATAGAAAATTGGCCCTCTATGTGTTAGACACACAAAGAAAACTCAGAAAACTCCATGAGGATAGCCCATTAATCAGTTGCAACCCACAACCAACTACTAGGTTTAGTGGTTTTATCCATTAGGCCATAGTGGACAAGGTCCTGCCAATCAAAAAGTTTGGTGCCACTGATATAAATAAAAAAATTGCTGCTACTGTGTCTTTTATAAATAAAATTCTAAATACAGTAATACTTCAGTTTTTGTTGACTTCGGTTATTGTCAGTTTTGGTTTTTGTCAATTTTTTTTTGATAAAAATTTGTCTCAGTTTTTGTCAGTTGCCTCTGATTTCATTGGCACGTCCATATGACCTCGCTGCTAATTTTGTGAAAACAAAGGGTGAGCCATGCATTTTCCTGTTCAGTTTGACATTGTTTCTCGTTGTGTGAGCATTAGCCTATGCATCTAGCCAAACAACTCCTCTATGACAGCCGGATGGCTGAGCGGTCAAGGTGGCAGCCAACCACTCTGGGAGACCCGGGATCGAATCCGGACAGGTCGAAAAATCCCCAAGAATTTTTCGAGTGGTGGTCTGTCCAGATATATCTGGCCCCATCCCTCACCACCCAGCCATCCCATTGTGGGCATGGCCGAACCCATAATGGGCTTGCTAAAAGAGGCCCTCTTAGTGCCCACAGGGCAGAAAGAGTTTAAAAAAAGCCAAACAATTCCATTGCTTTTCTTTTAGCTCCATTATGGGACCAAAGAAAGTTTCCAGAACCAACAGCCCTTCGAATTCCATGTTAAATGGTCATTTATTCATTACATTAGTGTTTTATATTCATTTTATATTAAATTCTTATTGTTTTTAGTATTGAACACTATATTTATTATCTATAAAATGTGTTTTTGGTATGTATTTTGGAGTGTCTAGAACAAATTAATTGGATTTACATTAATTCATATGGAAATAATTGCCTTGGTTTTAGTCGGTTTCAGATTTCGTCGATTGTTTTCGGACAGATTATCGACGAAAACTGAGGTATCGCTGTATATGTGGAAATGTATATAAATAAATATTTGTCTTCAAAACATTGTTTTGTACATACCCATTTTTCCCAAATTTAACAGTAAAAAATATCAAATTACTGATATATTTACCCTAGGCATTTTTAACAGGTAATGCAATCCCTAATCACAATCAATATTTTTTCTACGCATCGTAAGATTGATAGTTACAACAAGGCATATTATGCAAACTGGTAAATTCTTTTCTTACATATTTAATGTTATCTTAGCAGAAATAATTTTTAAGTACGATGATGTTCATTGAGTATTCTGAAAAAATAAATGACATCACTACAACCTACAATGTAATCAAATAACATTAGTCATATGCAGATGTGAAGAACAAAAACTTTTTGTTTAATTAAATTAGTCATGGTAACGACTTCTTTAACAACTAACGGCTGAAATAATATTCACTATTTTCACTATCTAATTAAATTTACAAATGCCTAACAAGTTTAGATTTTATTTATACAGACAGGATGGTCAAAAAAAATGTTAATCAAGAAATATTTTGACATTACTTTAAGAATAGTCACCACTAATCTTAAAATTTATCTCAATTAACTATCTGTTGGGTCATTCAGTGGTGTAGCGAGGGGGGTGCATGATACACACCCTTGCACCCCCCAAATGGTCTCCAAGACAAACTATATGTGTTTCTGGAGGGGGGCGCCAATAAAGTGTCGTGCCCCGGGTGCCAGTTATGTTCGCTGCACCGCTGGGGTCATTCTGTATATGAATATATATAATAAAAACCTAATTAACTATGGCATATTATATAATATATGACTTTTATTATTTGTTCATAATAGTTTCAGTTCTCAAAGCTTGACTTTTCCTTATATTGTTTGTTTACATAACATCTCACTAAATTTCTATAAATTTTGATAAGTGAATATTCTTGTTGTTAGATAAGCTACGAGTATAATTTGTTCTAATAATCTAATTGAATAACATTCTCTTAATTTGTAAACTATTCTGGACCGCTCCACAACACTTTAATTTCCCAATCCATTACCTGATGTGCTAAACAAATAGATGGTTCCTTGTCACAATAGACAATAAGAAGATTAAAGTTTTGTAGAATAATTCAGGATAGTGTACAAATTAAAAGAATGTTATTCAATTATATTATTGGAACAAACACACATCTACAGGGGTATCCATAAAGTCCCCCAACTCAAACTTTTAAAATTTATTCTGTATTAGAATAAACATGTAAGTATGGGAATTGTATACGTAAATAGTGTAAACAATAATGAATTCTTTACATCATAACAGGAACCGAAAATATTTGCTTTCTTCCTGAAAACAGAAGTCGTTGTGTCTGCAGGTTTCATAACACATGCAGCAGCCTTTCAGATGTGATTAATTGAGGTGCTTCTATTATGTTGTTTCAGTTCTTCTAGATTACATGGATTATTTCTGTATGCTCCACTCTTCAAGAGTCTTCACAGAAAAAAATCAAAGATGTCAAGTCTGGAGATCTTAGTGGCTACAAATTTTGGGAAATTATGCACTCTGCAAGGAACATCCACATCATTGCTATCGTCTCCCTAGTGGCATGGCACGTGGCACTGTTCTGCTGAAACCAGCTGGCACACTAAAACCGTGACACCATGTGACACCTATTCACCAGAAATAACTTCTCAAAAGTTTAAATTTGAGTTTACCAAATTAATTGCCTTTATAATTTTAGATAAGATAAACAGGTGTCAATTTTAGGTAAGATATATACCTTGTATCTTATCTAAAATCATCAAGGCAATTAATTTGAGAGAACAATTAGATAGAACTACTGTTATTCTAAAATAGAATTTTACAAGCAATAGCAAGTCAAAAGAATTTAATTGATAGCACTCACTATTAAAATTATTACATTCCAAATATATTTTTAAAATAATAATTTGTAATGCTAATATTATATATATTTTTAATACATATGAATTTATTTGTGTGTTTATCTAAACTGGCAATCAAATCAATAAGATTTTATATATATAAAACCTAAGTTTTTGGAGATGTGTGTATGAATAATAGTTTTCGCGACACAATTAAAAATATTTTTTTTTTTATGCGGTCCCCGTTGACCGCATAAAAAAGTCTCACATAGAAAATAACTCAAAACCGTACAAAATAGAATTTATTGACAACAGATGTCAGCACTTGACTGCATCGTCTGGTCTATCGTCTGTTTTACATATTTTTGTCCAGGTGGTGTTTTGTTGACTTAAAAAGTAAATTATTTCGTTTTTCGCATATTCATGCAATAATATTACTATAATAAGTGCATTTATGCTATATATAAGTTTATTTAGCTATAATAAGTCAACGTGACGAATCGCACGAGACTAGTCGCCAACTATACGCACAAATTAAAAATTCGCATTAAAAAAATCGCACATAAAAAGAGCGCATAAAAACAGGTTTGACTGTATTTTTATTTTTAATACATATGAATTTATTTGTGTGTTTATCTAAACTGGCAATCAAATCAATAAGATTTTATATATATAAAACCTAAGTTTTTGGAGATGTGTGTATGTATGTATGTATGTATGTGTATGTATATATATCGCATGACAGCAAGAAAGGTGAGACAACTCAAAAATGCAGTATTTGAGAAAAATTTACTTAAAGAATACTATAAAACTTATAGTATAAGCTGCTTTTAAATTTCAGATAAGTACCGTATTTTACGGACTATAAGACGCACCTTAATTTTTAAGCAATTTTAAAAAAAAAAATACCTATAAGACACTACAGACTATAAGACGCACCTGAATTTTGGAAGCAATTTTTCAAAGAAAAAAGTGCATCTTATAGTCCGTAAAATACGGTATTTATGGCAGTAAATTCTATTATATTCTATAGTATAGTAATTATGGATCTGTAGCTCTGCTCTCGTCGAATGTGAGGTGTTATCAGTTAAATATATATGAGGTCTTTGAGTTATGTCACTTTTCTTGCTTTTCTAATAACTTTGTTATTTTGCGAGATAGAGATGTGACACTTCATACGTATTTTTCAATGACATAACCTCAAAATTGCTATTTTTTGAGTTGTGTCACCTTTCTTGCTGGCGTGCGACATATCATTAAAAACTTTAATATCTCCAGAAATTTATTAATAAAGTTTTCCAAATAAAAATATCCAGTGACATTAAAAGGAGATTATTAGTTAAATTTATACCAAATTATTATAAATATAACAGTTAATTAACAACTTTACTTATAACTTTTAATTAAGAAAATAAAGAATTTAACTTCAAATCATTGAATTATTTAATGGAAAACAAATGTATTCAATTATCAACAAACAAATCTGCTGATTGAATAGCAACATGATGACAATCAGGTTGCTATTCAAACAACATTGAACGATTGTTCAAACACCCTTGAACAATTAAAACCTGATGACAATCATTTATTTACCAGTTTTACTTTGTATACGTACATATTTAATGAAGTACACATATATATGGCTAGAACATGCTTTAAAATAAAAAATTATAAGATACAGTGTTACCTTAAACTTCGGACAACTCTAACTTCAAATGTTCCAGTGTTTGAATGCTAAATTTGAAAGAGATTCGATTCAGAGTTCAAATGATGCTTCTGTGTTTGAACTGCAGGTGCAGTAAAAAAATACACTCACCATGTACAGTACATGTGTAATGTTGCCCGACCTTTGGAGGGGCGATCGTTAATCCGCGACAAATGATGGTCTAGGGTCGTTCTCGTGTGGGTGTGAGGAGGATGACATCAGACAATAAGTGTCTCACAAAGAAACCCGTTTATTTAAACATAAAACAACTCACACTATGCACAGATCGTTACAAAGGTAAACGTAATCGAACGTTTTTGTGCCGATGTGTTTCCTATCGTCGCTCGATAGAAGGCCCCGGGGCAGCGGCTGGTGCAGCAACTCGTCGGTTGGCGTCGGCGGACCTTTCGATGGACACCTTGGAACACCTCTGTCTCCCTTGAAACCTCTCGGAAAAGTCTCTTGTCCTTCCCAATTCGGCGATTACTTCAATCTCTCTTTTTCGTATTGTTCATGTTGAATTGGCTCCATGTCCTTCCTTTCTCTTTTCTCGATTGGTCCTCGCTTGTTTCCAAGCGAAAAACGACCCTGTTCGAGTCACGAGAAAGAACCACCTCGACAAATCTACTTGACACCCTCCGTTTACTCAGGTTGGAAAGAATTGATGGAACTTTGAAACTTGCGCTCATATTTTCCCCATTGTTGTCTAATCTGAGAGATTTTTGAAATTTAATGCTTCGATGTGATGTTCCTTTTTATAATTAACTTTTCCCTTTTTCCTAATTTTAATGATCTAAATTTCGTATACGAGCGACTTGTCAAAGGTCCATCTATACTGGAGGACATTCGTCTACAATCATTACTCATTACAATTATTGCGTTTTATTTTACATTAGGCCTTTTTGTCTTTCGACATCTTTCTCCTTTTTTTTCATGCGTCGCGGTTTCAAATGACTAACGCGTCAAATCCGATCTTTGATCGGTTTTTGTCCCTTTTAACAATGGACGATTTCTACATTCGTAGTTCAAATGATCTTCTGTGTTTGAACTGCAGGTGCAGTAAAAAAATACACTCACCATGTACAGTACATGCCATCTGTTGTGTGCCCAGTCTCATTGTGAAAGCATCATTTTATTTTTGATGTGTTTGGTTATATATTAATATATTAACTCTACCTATTAACCATGGTATCCAATAAGAATGTGAAAGCAAAAAACCTAGAAAGTTGCAGCATCAATGATTGAGGTGAAAAGAATTTATTGCAAAGTGTAAGAGTATGCATGTATAGAATCTGACAGCCATGTCTATGAAGCTGAAGTCAACAGTGTGCACCCTTCTTAAGAACAAGGAAATAATTAAGAAACTGGACATCACCACTCCTCACTAAGATACAGTACAGGTACTCCTCACTTTATGACCTATCTGCTTAACAACCACTCGCACTTACAACCAATCGAGTTTCGATCTGCAATTCGGGGAATCCCCTTTCTCAGCTTCAATGTCGATCAGTGGCGAATGGTGACATGCGCACTAAGCATACTATAATAGGCTTGCGCGTACTAATTGTCTTATGTACTATAATAGGCTAATAGCGTACTATAATAGTCTTTTTATGAATAAATTTGAAGTTTGTTGCATAATTTGTATAATTTTACAACGATCCTATATTCCCGGCGTGAGCTCCTCGCTTATCAACCAATTCGCTTAACGACGTAGTTGTCGGAACGGAACTTGGTCGTAAAGTGAGGAGTACCTGTAAATACAATTTTCATTTTATTATACCATATTTATTTATTTTATTTACTTATTGTTTTCGTGCTTTAATTTATTATTTAGGGCATTTAATTGGATTATCTTTACCTTAAATTAATTATTTGCTATTTAAGTTTATCAAAATGGATGTTCTTCAGGGAGTGGATTAATTCACTTTCCATTATTTCTAATGAAAAAAATTGATTTGGACTTCAAACAATTCAGAGTTCTAATAGCCTCCTGGATCAAACTAAATTCAACATACAAGGCATCACCGTATGCAACTGGAAAAAAATAAATTACTAAGAAGTTAGATTAATGACACACCAACAACTGCTGTAAATCATTGGGCTATAAATTGAAAATGATAATTATAAATTACAAATGAATTTGACACTAGAGGGAGGCATTAGGCACCATCTCGTATTAAATTTAATAATTATAATTTTTAATTAAATAATTTTAGATTAAACTGGAAGAAAAGAACTGGCCCGAAGTGGGACTCGAACCCACAACTCCCGCTTACCATGCAGATGGATTGCCAGTTATGCTACCCGGACTTCCGGTCCGATCTCCTCCTCCAGTATATTTAACATTAGGATATAACCATCATTGGTTACTACGGTGATGACTGGGGACACATTCAGCACCTTTGTCCTGTAAACATCCACACAAGGCACTCAGTCAGCCATCGCATACCTGGCAAAGCATAGATATAAATATAAACAACTACACTAAAACACGATGTATTGCAATGACACACCACCAACTGCCGTATATCGTCGGGCTATAATTTGGAAATAATAATTAAGTTTGGTGGTTAAGCCAACATCTTGGTTAAGACTAATAATTTGAAAATAGTTTTTAGTTTAATTAAATGAATTGAGAAAATATTAATCCAGAACAGAACTCAAACCCATTTTATACTGTACAGATGAATATCAATTATACTAGAGCATCCCAGAGCAAGAGTATATCCAGACTATAATCCTAGAGGACAATACCATTTTTTAAAACTCTTTCCATCTTGGGGCACTAAGAAGGCTTTTTTCAAGTCTATCACGGGCAGTTGAGTGGTGAGGGAAGGAGCCCAACACATTTGAGACAGACAATCTCCAAAAATTCCTGAGATTTTTCAACCTGCCCAGATTCAATCTTGGGTCCTCCAGAGTAGTTAACTGGTGCCTTAACCGTCTTGACCATCTGGCCAGCCAAATCTTAAAACAAAGTCAAGGAAAATTGAATTAAATATGTGGGGCATTGAAGAAACCTTACATGGAATCTACCCTTCTACGCCCAGCAATTTGAAAAAAATTATGTATTTAATTTAAAAATAATAATAATTTTATGTACTAATTAGTGGCTGAAAAGCATTTTTGGTTGCTTACTTATCAAGGCAGAAATAGCTAATTTACATTTACATTTCAGATGACTTCTTAATGACCTAATTCGTGAATTAATTTATTTCTCATTGATCATTAACTTTGACACATGCAATTTTGATATATTAGATAATAGTTTAATGTTTGATTAAGTAAGATGTTCAAAATAAATACATGAATACAGGAATATTTCATAAAATGATAAAAATTACAAAATTTTAAATCAGTTTTTATCATATTATTAATAATGATATTATTCCAAATCAATGGAAATATTCATTTATGATGTCAATTCTGAAGTTAATGATAATACACTCAAGTCAATATTGATTGTATTATTTTTCTTAGAAATTTTTAAAGTTGCAAATACTACACAATTAAAGTTTTATATCTGTTGTATAATATCAGTCATTATTGTAGTATAAAATGTAACTAAAACACTATTAATGGTAAAGTTCATTCTAAAACTAATGACCAAATCTATATATATGAGACAAGTTGATGATGATGATGATGATAACAATAATAATCAGCAGCGCAGAGCCCAAACGGTTAGGGGTTGAAAGTTGAAATTTGGTACACAGTTAGGGTACATCACGAGAATGTACACTAAGAAAAGATTTTTTGAAACTCCCCCCACAGGGGAGAGGGAGAGGATTAAGTCTTTCCCTGAAGAGCTCGGCCTCTATTATACTATTTTAGATGTGGTTTTTTGCGTTTTTGATTGCGTTTTAATAGGGTACATACACTAAGAAGGGATCTTTCGAAATTACCCCCGTGGGGGAGAGGTTGTTAACACTTGAAAGTGTTAACAATGAAAGTGTTAACAATGAAAGTGTTAACAGTGGAAGTGTTGCGTAACAATGGAAGTGTTAAGAGAAAGTGGCAAGCAAGATTTACAGGCGCGGATGTAGTGTTTTGCGTTTTTGCGGGAAATCGAACATATTTTTAGACCCATCTAAAAATTCTCCTATTAGTCTGGAAACAGGGGAACCTAATTCTTACATTCTGTGAAAACGGGTAAGATTGGCTATAATGTAATCATCTTAATCTTCGCTATCGTTACTCTTTGCCCGAGCAACGCCGGGCTAATCCGCTAGTTATGTATATTATCTGAACAGATAATATGCATAATTTGGTACTACACTGTTAAAGATTTATATTGTAGAGTGTCAAAAATCTAGACTAATTAGAGCCAGAACTTATCCAAATTTTCAAATATATGTGTAAATTAACATATTAAGTATTGTAAACATGCTGTAATTGACATTTAGCTGTTCTAAGTTCAAGCTAGTATTACACAAGGAATGTAAGAATACTTATAAAAATTTAAAATATAATTTGCAGAATCAAACAAGAAACACACTAATAGCAATCCCAATAAGGAATTACAAATTCTGAATGAATGCTACAACATCAACAATGCAAAGGCTACAGAACATAAACAACAAAGTTGCCATCAGAAGGAATTAATATACATTTTTCAGAAACCAAATCCAGATTTCTGATTCTTCATTGCATTTTAGATTAATTTCATTTCTGGCTCTGTACACTAAAATCTTAACAATTTCGTTAAATATGCAAGTTTCTTACCATCTGCTATAATCGTTAATCAATAGTTTATTTTCAAAACATTAAGATGAATTTCACGAAAAATTATAAATTACTATATTTATTTGATAGCCTAATTTGATATTAGTGATCTGGAGTGAAACCATTTAAATGTTGTATAAATGCTAGAAAGGGACTTAAGAATGGGTAATGCAAAAAATAAAGAAGTATACAGGTTAAGCAGAAAGAGATGAATGGAAAAGAGTGAAAGAGTTGAGAGAGAAATGTTGACTGGGCAAAAAAAAAAAAAAAAAAAAAATTTTTGAAGTGAGAGAAAAACAGTTAATAATAATAAATGTTTAGCAAATACATGGAAATAAATGATCAGGAAGAAAAGAAAGTTATAAATATAAGAGTTGTAATAGGAGTATTGTCAAGGTCTTAAAAGAAAGACTAAATGGAATAATGGTAAAAAAATTTACTTCCCAACCTATATTAAGTTAGACCATGTAAGTGTAGTAGATTAATTACCACACTGATTGGAAACATCTTACATTCATGACCCTCCTTATCTCTCAACTGACTAACCTTTACTCCAGAATGTTATAAATAGATAAATAAAAACCAATAAATGAAGCTTGATTTTCTATTAGTCACCAACTCCAAATTGAATTATTTTTAGGTTATAACAATAGTAATAACAGCAAAAATTTCTAATATCATACTGCTTGTATCTCTGTTGAATTTATTGAAATGAACTTCTTCAACAATTTAGGAATATTAGTTTTTCCTTCAATATCCAGAGATTATCCAGGCTATAATTAAAGGCAAATAAATATTATTTGCCTTTAATTATAGTCTGGATAAGGTACTTTTCGGGATAAGAATAAGGTCTGGAAATTTTTTGACGCTACAAGGTAGCTTCAAAAAGTTCCCAGAATTATGCTGGGTTAGTCAATTAAAGCAATGAAAAAGGGAACATGTAATGCATGTCTTAGCTAAACATGTCAAAAATAGAGAAATATGTTCAAACAAATCCATACTTGCTGGCAAGATGACAACTGTTCCATTCATGTTAGTGAGATGTCATGAAACAGGATTTGGTGAAAATGTCTGTGGAAGAACAACATGCAAATATCAAATTTTGTGTTATTGGGGAATAACCCTCTGAGACCTTGAAGATGCATCAGTCATAAACCTGAGAATGCTCATGGCAGATTCAATTTAGGTAAATTGAATCTGCCATGAAACATTCTCAGGTTTATGACTGACAAAAAATGCTTTCGTGAAGAACGAGAAAGTATCACTGATGATTTTAGAAGTGGTCATCTGTCGACATCAACATCTGAAGAGAAAGTGTTGGTCATATGCGAGATTGTGAAGTCAGACAGACAGCAGTCAATTGAGCAGATTGCCAAGACAGCAGGAATTTCAGTTGGAAGTTGTCATTCCATCCTGCATTATCAATTGAACATGCATGGTGTTTGCCAACATACTGTGCCACCAATGCTCATGATGGACTTCATGCAATTTCTACCTCTTCCTGTGGTTGAAAGATAGATACCATCAAGGGATGCTACTTCAAGAATGCAGATGAGGTTATACAGAGTGAGACATCTGCATTGCAGGCGCTGTCATGAGTTGGCTTCCAAGAATATTTTCAGCAGCTATATCAGCATTGGCAAAAGTGTGTGGTTGTTGAAGGACAACACTTTGAAAGACATGTTGCTAGATTTGTCAATTGTACACATACTTTTGAGTAATAAACCAATTTCAGGAACTTTTTGAAGCTACCTTGTATATATGACAAGTACAGCAACTACTCAACTATTCGTTGAATTAACAAAGATTTCTCAAATTTAAAATTTTTTATTTTTATTAATAGTGTTTCATTATTTTAATAACTATAAAATTATGAAACTTACAAGTTTTATTTAAGTAATATACAATTATTTTAAGTTTTTTACTTATGTTCTAACATAGTCATTAATTACATAACACGAAGAGCCTTGGCCTGAAAAACTATATAGTCAGTGACATTCAATCCTTGGACTTTAGCCAAGGATCAAATCTGACTTTGAGGTTCTATATTGTGATAACTGAATATAAAGATTTCATTATAATTTACATTTGATCGGCCATACAATTAAATTAAGTGAATTTCAAATTCCATAACTTCAAAACTGAATAGTATTTTACAGTACCATAGGTAAACAAAAATTTTAACTCATTTGAATAGATAATTGCGCTAAATATGTGTTAATTGATATATCAAATAAAAAGAGATTAAATTAATACAATAAATCAAATTAATCAATACAATATCAATAAATTAACACACAAAATCATCTAAACAACTTCAATCCATTCGGGCCTTAAGAAATGCATAGAGTTATATCTAAAAACAGATACAGTAGACCCCCCATAACACGCTAGATACGTTCCGTGTTATATGAATTCTGTGTTGTACGAGTCACTTAAATACATGAGCCAATCACAGCCCAGCACGTGTGCAGTTTAGGGGCTACGACTGTTTGAAAGGTTTTCTTCCATAAAATTAATCAATTCTAGATTAATTTGACTCAATATTTCCAAATCACGTATAATTTTTTGAGAATAATCCATATAAACTATGCTATAAACAAAAAATTGTAGGATTACTTACCGAGTGTGCACCGCTCGACGACGCCATTGCTTAAGCTTGTTTTTGTCGCAAAGCGGCTCATTGAACAACTGGCACGTGTTTCCTGATAAGTTATTTTTCTGCGAAAAATTCGCTGACCTTTGGAGACATCATTAATATAAATATAATTTTTATGGCCGTTAAATAATAAATGGTTTTTAGTAAGTCCGCTGCTCGTTTAACGGTTTGTGCAATGTCCACTATTGGTCCATATTCGACCAATCCTGTCGCGACACAAGTCGGCGATGACGTTTTACCGTGTTATACAAGTCTCTTTTAGCATGTTATACGATCACGATTGCAATTTTTTTGCCATGTTATACAAATCCGTGTTATAGGGGTGTCTACTGTATTCAAAAAGAACCAAACAGTTAAGCATATAATTCATCTCATATATAAAGTCATCCACTTACCTACTATTTCACAAGAATATGAATCTGTAAACTGTCTAAATTCTCCAGCCTTTAGAAAAAAATATAAGATTTTAATAGCATGACTATATTTTAAAAATTATTTGAAAAAAAATGAAAGAAAAAATATAAATTTTATTTATATTGATATAATTTTTATGAAGAAAATATACTTTAATAAACATTGATGAAGTTATTACTAAATGAATAAATAAATATGTGTATACTACTGTTGATTCTTGATCTTATGGACCCTGACATAATGGATTTCAAAAACAATGGACCAAATCCGTTGGTTTGAAGGTCCATCTGGAAAGTCTGTCCTAAGTTATTTGTGTTAGGGTTTCTGACTCTTGGTTATTTTTCTGTTCCCGGACTATACAATTTTGATCATAAAAATTCTTTTTTAATTATGTTTATTATATTTGAATACATATTATTGTCATTTTAATATACTTATATGCAAAAAATTAAATTCAAGTTTTAAATTAAAATAAAAAAATTTTAAAGCCAAATGATTGCCCGATTAAATCGAACTATATTAACGATACTGTTAATAATTAAATATTGAGTAATTTGGCACTAGAGGTAAGCATTAAGCACCATCTCTTATTAAATTTAATAATTATAATATTTATTAAATAATTTAGAAAATTCTGAAAGAAAAGAATTGGTCCGGAGCGGGACTCAAACCTCCAACTGCCACTTACCACGTGGAGGTATTTCCAGTTATGTATTCAGACCTCCATCTAATCCTTTGTTTCCAGACATCACTCATTATTTAATTATTAATAGTAGAAGTAATAGCCCAATTTAATCCAGCAATCATTTGGCTTTAATATAACTATCGGGCTTAAGAGATTTATAAATGTATAAAAAATTTTATTTTGAATTAATGAACATTAAGTAAAATTTAAGCATAAACTAAACATAAAAATTAACAAATATGTATATATATATATGTAATTAATTAATTACACAATACAAAAATATATAGAAATTAACCTATAACAAATGCAAACAAAATGTTTATGTTAAATTAATGAATTGACTGATAAGAAGCATAGTTGTGGAAAAGACTCGGAGGAGAAAAATATAATAAATATCCTATTTTATTTTCTGTAGTTTTTAAAACTCAACCTTGTGAGCACTAAAAGCACTCTTTTTTTCTCCCATATACAGTATGGGTTTGGTTAGACCCACAATGAGAATGGCCAGATGGAGCCCAACATATTTGGGACAGACTGCCTGTGAATAATTCCTAGGTTCCTTATATTTACATTTAAATATTATTGTAAGTAAATGATGATAATAATTTTACAGTTTACTTCTGTAGTAATTCTTTAATATCTAGTAAGAGTTTTTTTGTCAAAACACCACCAGTCCGCGAAATTTTTTTCACAAATTTTACCAGTCCGTGGGCCAAAAAAGGTTGAGAAATGCTGGATTAGACAAAGGCCATACTTAAAGGACCAACAGAAACTTCCAGTAGACCAGTGATTTTCAACCGGTGTGCCACGAGTGGATCATAGGTATGCCGCAAAAATTTTATTATAGGTTCAAGTGTGCCACGAGGTAAAAAAGGTTAAAAAACACTCATTTTAACCTTTTTTATCTCGAACCTTTTTTAAGTAGACTATTGAAACAGATGCTTGTAACTTTGGGCATACCAGTGGATCCCTGGATAGTCACAATTGCTCCTTACATCCTTCTAATATAATGAAATTGAAAAATATGAAAAGAGGCATACTGCACATGTTTACAAAATGGCAGATTGTCATGGGTGTAAGAATATCTGTTGTTGCCACTTTTTCGATAAAGATGCAAAAATTAACAATGGTCAAATGACCTTTGGTAAACAGTGAGAGTCTGCTAGGAGTTTGTGAACTACGAAATGTGATGTTCAAGTTTTATACGAAATATAGGTGTTTACTAACCTCATTATCTGAAAAATCTGATTAAACTGGACAATGTAAAATTATAATTAACACATTCAGCATGTTCTATGTTAATAAAACATTGTGTTTAATTATAATTTTTTTTTATCAAACAGCATTTAAAATGAATAGAACTAGCCTATATTATTGCAGCCAGGCATTGGGCCTACTCACAGGACCTTCATTCATCCAAATTATTGTTAAGAATATCAATATGTAACTATTAGTGCACAAAGTGTTCTCTAGGAGCACAACAGTGCAGTTATTGTTTGTCCTCATTAGAAAGTAATGCAGGGTTTGTTTCCCTCAAACATGTGACAGTACTGTTCATCCCTCTTATCATATCTCGTACTAGTATAAAGTTTATTCTGTAGTCGTCATAGAATTTTTGTATATACAATAGACAATTGGCATTATCAGATCAACACACCCTCTGTTAGTCTGTTATATCAAGAAACAACAATGTATCACTTTTAAATATCATAAAATTTTCCTTATTTGATATTCACAATTTCTATCTGATAAACTTGAATGAATTTAAATGATGAAATAATTTTTAATAATGAAAATTAAACAATTACTACTAAAAAATTTGGAAGTATATGATTAATACCTATAAATATACAGTTGGGAAGATAAAAATAATGCAAAGTAAATAATTAATGCTGCAACTATCTTTATATATATTAATGTAAATAACAAAATTTTTGCATATATAAATGAAGAATTATTGGTAAAACAAATGTTAAAGTTTTATTATTCATAATTTAAATATGTAAAATAAGTTTTTCTACATGACATTTTAAGATAATATACAGAACAGCAAAATATCATCTGCTAAAATGTATATAAAGACATTTCAGAGTGTCTTGACCTGTTGATGCACTGATTCAAAAAGCTTCCAAAATATTTCTGAATGATTTTATTTCATAATGGGACTAATCCATTTCTAAAGAATGTAGGTTACTGAAAATGGTAGTTCAAAACTTTCCATACATGTTCATGCAGTTCGTGTCAGGAGAGTTTGCCAATAAATCTATTACGATCCTACCTATTGAAATTCACTACAGCACGACAATATTATCTTCATCGCAGATATCAACAAAAAAAAATAAATAAATAAATGAAATATTAATGACGTACGGATGAAAAATGCTCCGATACATTCCAACAAACATTTGGAATGCTTATTCTTTTTTAACAATAATCAAGTTTTACGCTATCCAAAACATCACAAAATCTTTAAAAACAGAGTATTTTGATGTGATTACTTTTTGAAATTATCTTTTAAACTTCAAATTCTATTCGACCAAATAAAAACTTAGATTTATCCTTATTTCATTTAAAAATATCATATAAATCAATTCCAATTCAAATGTTCAAATTCTCATGCTTTATGTAATATAGAGTCTTGTTTCATAGTCCTTATCGGGAAGTTTGCAAAACAATAATTAAATGTTATAAAAATAATTTTGAACAGATTCTTAAACTTTGTAGATCAAACGAAAAAAATAAAGTCTAGTTTAACATATGAGTTAGATCAATGTTTCTCAAACTTTGAATTTGGTGATGTCTCATACACAATATTTGCCACCCCCTTTACGACAATCCCAATTAATTAAAAGAGAAAAAATATACGATAAGGTTAAAATAAGAAAAAGAAATTGATAGTAACAAGAATGAGAAAACAATGAGAGAATGTCAAAAAAAAATAACAAGCAGAAAATAAAATTACTTGGAGTATAGTATCTTTTTGTAAATAGCTTTGAATTTATGGAAGTCAAGGAACAGCTTGTTTTCGATTTCAGTAGCAGTTTTTGATATTGGTAGAAAAAAGATCTAATTGTTACATTCAGGTGGCAGTAGGGCATATGAACACGAGTTAACGATCTACTGGTAAACGTAGGATGGTGGATGAAGGTATAATGAGCATGGAGAAGGCCGTTAAAATATTTACGTGTATAGATACGATCAAAGTAATCTATATATTGGAATAAGCTGGGTAGGCCAAGATAGATTCGAGCGACATCAGGGGAGTTAGTATATGGCAGATGCAATAGTATGTCGAGGGTAAAAAAAAATTTTGTTTAGCTCTATATTAAGTTTATTTAATGCAGATACAAAAGCCAAAACCCATGTAGGTAATGCATAATCAATTAAAGATTGGAAGTTAGAGAAAAAATAGCATAGAGTGTTTTTTTATTTGAAATGTTTTTAAAATTTTGCCAAAGCATTCCGTGACGAATGGATATCTTTTTGATTGGATTTTTTTTATGTACATTACAAGAAAGTCTGTTATCGAATATGACACCAAGATTGCAATCTCTATTAACAGTTTCTAGGCACTGACTACTAAGAAAAAAATTATTACAGAGAAGGTTTCTAATAAGATTATAAATCATAACTTTTGCTTTGCTAAAATTTATTAAAAGATCTAGTAATTTAAATGACTTGTTTATATAATCAATATCTTTTTGCAGTGTTTGTTAGCAATTATTACCTATTTTTATGTCACATATATATATATATTTAATTTAAATGAGATATTTTAAATTTAAACTACGTCGGTTGTTTTTAATAAAGGTAAATAGGCCTATTATGAGAAGTAATTTTTTTTAATTCTTTCATATGCTTTGTTTTTTTCTCTAAGAACTCGAGGCCCCACCGACACATTTACAGCTCTACAAACTGCAAATTCAAAACCACTGACTATCCTTTATGTAATGGTTCTTAACTGGTGTTCTTTGGATCAGTAGTGTTCCACAATCTTGTTACAAGTGAGCCTCTAAGTTATACAAGCTGAAACTAAGGTCATATTCAAAATCTCGGCATCAATCGAGCGAGATGCTGCCAGAAGCGACATGTCTTCCAACGTTTCTGAGAACACAAATTCTGACTGCTTGGAATATCAGGAATAAAAAACAAGAAAAACGGCAAATCACATGGACTTCCGCGCTACGATAAATTTATTTTTGAACTTATTTAATGAGAACAGTTTAACGAAAAATGAATACTTCAAAAAGAGAAAGAGGAATGAAGACTTTTTTTATTTCCATTGCTGTTTTAAATAACTAAATCAATCCTAAGATTACACTTTAACAACCAAAACAAATTATACGATGTCTTACATAAATATACTAGTATATCAAAATATTCTATTAATGTTCTAACCTAATGTTAATTTATCCAGGGTACATTCATCAACCCAAGTAAGAGCTCTTTTGCATTGGCAGGAATAAAGTGCTATGCCCATTTTTAAAACTTAAGAATGAATTGTTAGCCTTTTTCCAAAATGAAGGTAGAAACACTTTTATAAAATGTCTTAAAAATGATATTTGGTGCATTAACATGGCATACTTAACTGATATTTTTTAATTACTTGAATTGCTTAATACAAATATCCAAGAAAAACATGTAAATGTTTTCCTTGGATATTTGTATTAAGCAATTCAACATTCTGAAAAATGTCAGCATTTGTCAGAATATACCAAATAACTTGTCATCATATACCCTATCATGCAGAATTGCGAACAAATTCTCTATTTTGACTGATTGTAATAAGTTAATCCACAATCTTTCTTAAAATAAAAAGAAATATGAAAATAGTCTTATTTGTTCTTTCTCTTTACTTCATGAACATTTTGGCATGACAAAATCATTTTTTCTTCTTCTTTACAATTCGTCTATTTTAATATTTAATAGAAATTTTAAATAAATTTATAAATCATTATATATTTAATAAAAGATACCAAATATTCAAGATTTTTGTCATAGCAAATCCTGATGTACTATAATAAAAATAACTTAAAATTATTAGCTATCATTTATGTCTATTCACCCAGGAAACACAAACCAAATATATGAATCACAAAAATATATTTTGAATTCCTGATTTGAAGATCCAATAAGATTCTCAAATTTCAAAGAGTATTCATTATATTATAATTTTCAAACTAATATAAAGAATATATTTTAATTAAAATTAAAAAATTGTAATAAAAAACCAACACTTTTATAAACTTTGCAGTTAATGTAACCCTTGGTGCCAAGATGGCGGCTTGTTTCTGATTCCTGCAAGGAAACAGTGGGACGCACGTTCTAACCTAACCTAACAAATTATCATAATTATTAGCAACTAAATTATTAGAATAGATTAGGTTAGAACGTGTGTCCCACTGTTTCCTTGCAGGAATCAGAAACGAGTCGCCATCTTGGCACCAAGGGTTACATTAACCAAATTTTCTTTAATATATATTTTTTATATTAGAGGAAATTAATATCTTCTTAAAATGTTTATAAATTAACTGTATATATAGTTTAATATATCACTTTTTACGTATAGACACCAAGATATTCACAATTCTATTCAAATAGTGAAGTGTAGTAGTAATTCAATATGTTTGTGGAAAGAAGATTTTTCACGCAAATTACACCGGTAACAGGTTCGGTATTTAGTAATTCAATATGCTGACATGTTAAAATGATTTAAATATTAAAGATGGAAAGGAAGTAATATAATATATTGTACTGGCAGAACCAATAACGTTTCTTTTATCATATGCCATTATATTAAAAATAGTACTTTAATACAATTTAAATACAAGAAAATGTATTCTAACTTTATCATACTTTTTATTAAATAATAGAAAAACATAGAAAATTATATTCATACTAATTACAATTTTATTAATTAGTTTCAATACAAAAAAAAAAAATAGATTTTTAATAGTTTGGAATATTTCCCTAAATATGTTTTAATTCGATAATATATATAAAACTTCATTTCAATTGTGTATTTAATAAGACAGATTATCGCAAAATACGTTATGTAAAAACAATTATATTGATGTAAAGCTCTGTAAAATTATTAAAAGTATAACCTAAAAACATTTGACATTCTTATATATTTGAAAAAAGGGAAGATAAGTATTGTTAAGTCAATTACTAATGAAGTATTTTTTGCTTAACCTAATGCTTTCCTAGAGTTTAATTCATTGCTTTTATATTTTATTTTACATTGTTTCATATATTTCATTATAAAAACCAAAACATAATATATCTTTTGATGTATTTATTCTCCATCAATAAACTATTGTACTCATATGACTAATTGACATATATATGTTATCACTACCATTTCTTTGAATAAATTCATAAAATTTTCTAATACACAAATAGTTATTAATTTTATTTAAAAAAATAAAGAAAAAATTCACAAGTTAATTAAAGTGTACGGCTTCAATATTCAAAAATAAAGAAACAATTACGATTTTAAAAAATTGTTAAATCAATGAAATTATTCATAAACATCCTAATCAATTACTTATTCCTATTTGACAATTCATTAATACATCATAGCGTTTACTGTTCATCAAAAATTATCATCTCTATGTAAGTGTAGTTTACTTAACAGGAAAATGTTAAGTCCAGATAACATTAATATTTAGTTACCTGGAAACACAGTTTCTTTCAAACGGTACCCGCATTACTTTCCAATTATAAAACCATCCTACCATGCATATTCAATACAAAACAATGCCTACTTAACAAGCAGACATTGTTTAGTATTGAATATCGAAGCCAAAATATGTAAAAATTTTTGTTTTCGGCAAGAATTAAAGCACGCATTGCCCGGTATAGCAACTTTACGCAAACCCAGATAAGCAAACTAATGGCGTAGCGTGTTTCAAATAAAACGGGCTTATTTAGTCGGCTCGCTCATCCACCTTATTAGAGCTGCTGTACCGGGCAATGTGCCCAATCTTTCACAAGATGCAAAAAGCATTTGTTTCTACTGTAGATAGTATTTCAGCAACCGAATACAGAAGTTAATTAAAAAGTGAACTAAATTAAATAATATCAAAGCAAAATAGTGCAATAATAATTTATTATTTATTGAAATAAAGAAAGTTATCACATAACTGTCAACAGAGAAAGTAACTTTGCATTAATTCTAATTAAACACTGTATGGATTAATCAACCTCATCATCATTAACTTTGTAGGATGAATTGATATCATCATCATCATCATCATCATCATCACCTTGGAATAAATGAACTTGGAAGGACAAAATAGAAAAAAAAAATTATATAAAGTCACATTTAATCATAACGTTAGAAATTAGCAATTATTTACGAAATTAGCGGTTTATTTAAGGTAATATTTACGAGAAAAACTCAAATGTTATTTCTATTTTTAATCTTTTATTCCCATAATAAAGTGGTTTGGTTTGTCTCGAAGTTAAGCCTAAAGACATTTCATATTTTATTCATTAATTTGTAGTTATATATTCGATGACATCTTCGTTTTTAATTAAATTTACGTTTAATAATCTGTATTACACGTTAAATTACGCCAAAGATTAAAGAATTATTACCGAAAAGCGTCTTTCTTCTTCAGCCACGTTTCTCATCAGCTGCTTCTTTTTCAACACAAACAAACAGGTGTGACGTCATTTAAATTCTATTCTCATCTATTACGTGAATGAAAATTTTTATTTATGTAATATTAAAAAAACGCTTCACATTTAGTTCGTGAAGATTAATAATGTTAATTTAATGAAAAATATTTAAATTATTTAAAAGTTAAAATTATATCACGTGACGCTTTTTGTCCTATGATACACGACGTTAAAGCTCGTTGTTATAGGTCCCGTGACTAACCTGTAGTGTTACATATTTAAAAAGCTAATAATTACACTGGAATTTTAAAATATAACTATAATCAATCTAAATTTCTGCACAAATTAAAAATATAAAATTGCAATATTGTTTCGGTCGACAAGCTAATTAAATTTATTAATTCTTGTTTTGCACGATAGATGGTGCATCGATATTTTATCTTGGCGGCTTAAAGAGCCGAATGACGGACGTAGTGAGTGTATCTGTCACCCTGGTAAAGATCCTTTTTTTTTTTTTTTTTTTTTTCTTAACTCTTTTTGCCCTGTGGGCACTAAGAGGGCCTCTTTTAGTAGGCCCATTATGGGTTCGGCCAGGCCCACAATGGGGCGACCGGGTGGTGAGGGACGGGGCACGACATATCCGAACGGAACACCCCCCGAAAAATTCCTGGGGATTTTTCGACCCGTTCGGATTCGATCCTGGGTCCCCCAGAGCGGTAGGCTGCTACCTTGACCGCTCGGCCATCCGGCCGCTGGTAAAGATCCTAGTTCGATTACTGGAAAAATTCTTGGAAATTTATTTAGATGGCTTATATAATAATTTTAAAACTAATTTACTTGGCTGCATAAAATTTTAATTTTTTTTAATTAAAGTACTTTTTGGTCGTGCCTACCAGCAGCCTAGCGGTCTTCTTACCCTGAACACTGGTCGGACGGGCTGGCCACGTGGAGTTTTCCGAATTTTCTCCACCTAAATTGGAGCCAGTTTCTTTTAAAGATCTTCCGGAAGGCATCTAGGCAGATCGCCCAAGTGTTGCGTTGCCATAACTTAACAAACGAACAAACAAACTTTTTGGTCCATGGGCTCTGAGATGGTCTTTTAAGTCATACTCATGGGTTTTGCAAGCCCATGACAAGAGCGGCCGAATGGGGAGATATGAGGCCTGTAGGCACTAAGAGCGCCTCTTAGCAAGCCCATTATGGGTTCTGCCAGGTTCACAATGGGGTCACCGGGTGGTGAAGGACGAGAAATGGGGCCTGGCCGAACCCACCATCCTGAAAAAGGTTCTCATAGTTTCCGGAGGACGAAAAGAATTTTTTTTTTTTTTTTTTTAAATATGTATGTTATGTTTAAGAAGAGCAGAACTGATTTCGACTAAAAGTGGCGCTAGGAATTTTTAAATCCACCTCCTCTTCGTAATCTAAACATTGTTTTTATTGCACTATCGATTAATATTTTCTAGATTATTTCTTGATTTACGTTATTTTTAAAGTATTTTAAAAATAACTAATACTTGAGATTTTTAACTTTAAGCACCTAAAACAAATTATAATATAAATGCAAAGTACTGTATATTCCGTGCGTCTGTATCACCACGTTTCAGCCATTATAAATAAACAAATAAAAATATTGCGAAAATTTGTCCTGTAATTTTATGGCGATTAGTACTTTGTACTGTTGATTATTAATCTTTGTAATTCTATTATCACTTCCATTATTTAATAAAATGTTAATATTGTTTATTTAGTGAATAAATCGGTATCGGTGACGAATGTTTACAATACATACAGCGATGAATTTTTATTTCAAGGTTTCGGCGCTGAAGATCTGCATGATTTCGTTTGTTTTCATTATGTATTATGTATTACGTATTCTAATCGAATGTATTGAGAATCGGCAATAAATCGATTAAAATAAGTGAATTGGTGGAAACAAATTCTGATTCATATTCAATACGAAGGAATGCATTTGAATGTAATCTTTCAAAACTTGTATTAGTCAACATTTCTATTGTCATGAAATAATGTGTTGATTTATCCGCTGAACAATTTACTACAGATCAAACAGAAGAAGAACAAAAATTTGAAGCATCTAAACTAAAGAATGAGAGATAAAAATTGTCAATATATACAAATGATTGTGTTGTTCTGGATAATGATTAAAATATTTCAAATAAGTTAAGAGATAAAATAAAAGTTTATAAAATAAATCAACTATGTCTCGACATTTGTTGGTTTTTAATTGAAATAATACTTATATGTTTTTTTTTTTTCTTCTTTTTGAAGATTTGTAGCTGGTCATTAAATACGAGACAAAGTAATTGCTCATCTCTCTTCATAATGGATTCAGGTTCGAACACTTAAAATTTATCATTGATATTACAGGTTAGGTGTCGTTCCGTATTCCTCGCTCAGAAGAGTCAACTTAATGCGGGTTCGATTTTCTTCAGATCTATCCGTAATGGGCGATATTTATAGCAGTTGTAGCTGGCCGTGAAGCTCTAATATACCTTTTTTGTTTCATTTTTTACTTTTTCAGTTCTGTAGGTCCTAAGCGGTTTTTTACCATGTCCATCGTGAGTTTAGCTAGGTCCCCAATAGAAGGCGATCAGGTGGTGAGGACGAGGTCGCATATAGCCTACCCCGAACAGGCCATCCATGAAAAACGGCCGGATGGCCGAGCGGTGAAGGTGGTAGCCTACCGCTCTGGGGAACTCGGGATCGAATCCAGACGGGTAAATTTGAAGCATCTAAACTAAATGGTCCATCCGGATATGTCAGGCCCCGTCCCTCACCACTCGGCCGCCCCATTTCGGGCCTGGCCGAACTCATAATGGGCTTGGTAAAAGAGGCCATCTTAGTGCCCGCAGGGCGGAAAGAGTTTAGAAAAAAAAGGCCACCCATGAAAAATCTTGAGACTGCTTATCTGGATCCGATTCCTGATTCCCTAGAGCGGGAGACTTGGTTCATTCATCCGTTATTCAAATCTTGTTTAATCGTTGATAATTCAAATAAAAATGCTATTATAAGAATGAAAAAGAATAAAATCATAAGGATACGAATAAGTAAACTAAATATAGTATTAAGTATCTTTTGATTTTTCACCCACCAGTGGCTGAATGGATAAAACCACTGAACACTGGTCGTAGGTTCATTGTTGTGCACGAATTGGGATATTGCTGTACTTCATTAAACCAAATCTCTTAATTTTTCACTCTTTCTACACCGTGGGCACTAAAAGAGCCGTTTAATTATTTACATCATAGATTCGGCTAGATCTACAATGGAGCAGACTGTCTTCAGAGCAGCAGTTTAACGCTTTTGTTGCCTCGAATATCTTTTTACTTTTTATTCTTTCCGTCCCTTGGGAAATTAATAGTCTAGTTCGACCAGACTGGGTGTGAGGGAAGACGTCTAAAATATCCGGACGAATCACCCCTCTCCGAAAAATTCCTAGAGTTTATCTATTTGTCCCGATGGATCCCCGGACCGGTAGGCTGCCACTTAATCGCTTGTCCATCTGGCCACCTGCTTTTAGTATCAGAAATTATAATCTTAAAGAAAAATATTCATTTATAATTTTCAATATGTAACCGTTTTAAACACCGTTATTTCTAGGAATTATCACATCCACAGATTCCAAAAAATATTAACCAATCAACAACTTTTTTTATCCAGATCAATTTCGGAAATTACATTATTTCCCTCCTCAGTAGACTTTCTTTCATACAGGCTAAACAAGGCACAAACACTTTTTCAATACTCTAGTAAATGTACAGTACAATAAGTACATTAAGAATTAATTCATTTTTAAGAGCAAACTTGCAAACTTCACTAATTAGACGGTGTAGCTGAATCACTTCGGAATCAAAATATTTTGAATAAATAAAAGTTTAGATACTTGTAAGAAAAAGTTGCGGGATGAGAGTATAAAAGTGTGACGTGTCTCCATGAAGAAAACTCCAATTGAGTCCGGATCCTGAAGAAAATCTCGGTAGAGTAATTTTTAATTCTTCTCTTGATTCCGTGTAATAAAATAAACAATATTACTTACTTTTTGTAATAATTATTACAGAAAGCTTTATTGCCATTATTTTTCTTTGAGCCAATCCGAAAATTGAGTATTATATGGTACGCTTGTTCTGCCAGTTGGATGGCCGAGGCGATAAGGCGTTAGCCTATCGCTCTGAGGGACCCGAGATCGAATTCGGGCGGATTAAAAAATCCTAAAAATTTTTCGGGTCAGGCTCATTTTATAAGGAAAATTAATTCAAAAACTATAACATACTCATAATGAAAGCTCATGTTAGCAATTAAAAATCTGAAGACGTGATCGCGAGATTGCCATACCGGGATCCGAGGATGACCAGATTTTCTTCTTATTCCTCAAGAATTTCATTCATTATTTAATATTAGTTAGAATAAATATTTAAAAGAAAGTGCTGATTTATTTTATCAATTCTGCAATCATTTACGAACATTCATTTTAGAAGAACGAGACAATGAATCATTTCACAGTCAGATTCATATAAAACTAATTAAGGAAATAGAGCATTTCAGCTTTTCCGGGTTTTCTCTTTCGATATAGTTCGATAATAAAATTTAAAATTTTAATAATTTCTATTATTTATTTGTTTTTTGTGTTCTAACAGCTACGATATTAATTTTTCATTATATCATTTAAAATATAATATTACAGATTTCGATGATACATTACTATTCTAGACCTTTTAATACACTACGATTACAGTGCCAAGTAGTAAAATTTAAAATAAATAAATATATTTAATATTTTTAAAACGTTGATTAAATAAATTAAATAAAACTTTAGAACGTTTTATTTGATTTATAAGAATATTTTGATTTTTCAGAATTTTAAAATAGGTGGTGCTTTTTAAGTAAATAAATTACACCGCCAGAGGGCATTCGGTCTTTCCACGTCGATGGGCGTCAAGTTATGATTGAGTGAAGGAGGGCGTTTCTGAATAGCTGATACTAATTCAAGCAGTTCAGTCGAACTTCTTGACATATCAATCATGTTTACGTGGCTCACCAAAGACGAAAGTCGCCGTAAACAACCCGAAATATACGGTAATGTCGTCGAGGGACTTAAGAAGATCTATAGGGCCAAGATACTTCCGTTGGAAGAACATTATCTCTTCCACGAGTTCCATTCTCCGAAACTCGACGATCCCGACTTTGATGCCAAACCGATGATTCTTCTGGTAGGTCAATATTCTACAGGTAAAACCACTTTTATTAAATATCTGTTGGAGAAAGACTTTCCTGGTATAAGAATTGGTCCCGAACCTACTACCGACCGCTTCATTGCCGTTATGTATGGAGAACAGGAAGGTGTCATTCCTGGAAATGCTTTGGTTGTGGATCCCAAGAAACAGTTCCGTCCCCTGTCAAAGTTTGGCAATGCATTCTTAAATCGTTTCCAGTGTTCTTTGGTAAATTCTCCCGTTCTTCAGAGCATTTCCATTGTCGACTCGCCCGGTATCCTTTCCGGAGAAAAGCAGAGAGTGGATCGCGGCTACGAATTTGCGGGAGTTCTGGAATGGTTTGCGGAGAGAGTCGACCGCATCATTCTCCTGTTCGACGCGCATAAGCTGGACATATCCGACGAGTTCCGCAGGAGCATCGAAGCTCTGAGAGGCCACGACGACAAGATCAGGATTGTTTTGAATAAGGCGGACGGCGTGGATCACCAGCAGTTAATGAGGGTGTACGGAGCCCTGATGTGGTCGTTGGGAAAGGTATTAAACACTCCGGAGGTGGCTAGAGTTTACATAGGGTCGTTCTGGGACGAGCCCCTCCGTTTCGACACCAACCGGCAGTTGTTCGAGGCGGAAGAACAGGATTTGTTTAGCGACATCCAGAGTCTCCCGAGAAACGCCGCTCTGAGAAAATTGAACGACTTAATAAAGAGAGCAAGATTGGCCAAAGTTAGTATGAAATCTATTATGTCATATATATATATTAATGAAATTTTATTGATATATTGTTTATACTATTAACTTATTTTATGACTCTTAACTTATTGTTTTTAAGTTCTATTATTTATTTTCAAAAAAACATTATTTTATTAAACCACTTGCAGAAAATAGCAAGTTTAAAACAACAACAAATTTATTAACTTTTTATATATTTTTAACAATATAAAACATAAATTTGTTTAATTATCCATAAATTTTCAGCTGTTTACAGAGAAGTGATAGCCTAAAGTACTTTCTATTTTGAAAAAGGAAGGAAAGAAGTAGCTGCTTAATACTTTTGTATTTAATTTCCTTATTACGTGCATTTTCTGAGAATTTTCTTTCAACATTTATTAATTTTAGTAAATAATTTAGATGGGTGTATAAATAGTTCTATTGTCTACGTATTTTTGATAAGTTATCAATTTAAACTTTTAGCAAGATAAATTATCAAAATAAAGCTTTTTTTTAAAAGATAGATGAATGAATACGTCAAATCATTATTATTCTAAGGTCTGTTTGCTTGTCATATCTACTATGAAAGTTATTGTTTTTAATTCTGTATTTGAATTTAGATCTTTTATCAAATTATCTATCCAGACTTTCCTTTAAAGATCAACATTATAGTAACTTTTATTTTGTATAAAAGATCAAAATGTCTGATTTCCTATAAGCATTGCCAAAATTAGAGACAAAGGGTGAGGCCGAAGTTTTCAATGCGAAAACGTGTACGTCAGACGTTCAGTGCTGCTTTCCTGTAAGTCTAGAAGTTTGACAATGGCATTTGGAAAGTCTGTTAATGTTATCTTAGGTAGCCAGGATGCGGCTTGTCTCTGATTTCAGCAAGGAAACAGTGGGACGCACATTCTAACCTAACCTATTCTAATAATTTGGTTGCTAATAATTATGGTAATTTATTAGAATAGGTTAGAACGTGCGTCCCACTGTTTCCTTGCTGGAATCAGAGACGAGCCGCCATCTTGGTTAGCTAAGCTAACATTAACCGGAAAGTCAGTGGAATCGTGCTCAACATTCCGAACGCCATTGTCAAACTTTTAGGCTTACAGGAAAGCGGCGCTGAATGTCCGACATACGCATTTTCGTGTTGAAAACTTCGGCCTCAACCTCGCTATTCACTTGATTAAATTATTTATGCTACGTTAATATTATGGATCATAATTACTATAATCTCTTAGATGCACATTTATATGTGTATCATATAAATTTTGAATGCTGTTATGAAATTGGGTTGAGTTTATTCTTATAATAGCTTTCTATAGAAGGAATTCGTTTTTTTGTATCTTTGCTGTTCATGCTGACCGAGATCAAGTGTCATTATTTGTCAAGGTTTGTGACATAATGACATTCTTATATAATTTTAAGTGAAATATAAAAATTATTACTGATGAGTGAAAATCATTAAAGTTTTATTGTTAATGTTGTCTTTAAAGACAACATTAAGATTTAAAGAGATTTAATGAGAGATTTCCTCTTGTTTTTAGTTTAGACGATGGCTCACATTTCAATTCTTGGAAAACTGAAGTACCAGGTAAAGTTGGTGTTTAATTTCTTCAATTTCTCACTTTGTATCAATCCTGTTTCTATAGATACAGTGGTTTTTAACTTGTGTTTTGTGGAATCCTATGGTTCCACTAATAAATTTTGGGGTTTTGCAATAAAGTTATGTTTTAGCTTTAATTAATTGTAGTTTCAAAAATTATTAATTTTATAAGAGGACTTTAACCATGTAGATTTTGTGCATATTTGTGGAAAATAAAAGCAGTAGAGTCTAATGGAGAATTGAATCATGTATTTGATCCCGAGTGTTCAATTCTTTGTATCCAAATACTAAATCATTCATTCCTGTTAGAGAAACCATTGCCCAGGGGTTGGCAATATAAACTTTTTAAAGTGAAATGGGTTTTTTGATTAGAGTAAGTTGAAAATTGCCAAACTAGATAATGCAGCATTGAATAAAATTTAAAAAATTAATATTTTTTTAATTTATAGTAGGATATATCTGGTTTGTCAAATAAGGTATGATACTCTCACCAAATTGTAAAATGAATCCCTTTCACTTTTTTAATATTTAGTTTAAACTTGAGACCTAAAAAGTAATGTGCAATATTTAAGCACCGCTTTTATTACATCGTATTTTCTTAATAGAAAATTTGTAAACTGGTATAAAGTGAATAGTTGTATGGTAGATTTTACTGTATTATCTATTTTGTGTAAGCATATCAAAGCTATGTTCACATTTGGCATACACACACCCGAAGTCAGACAAAAAACCTTTTACAGTGTTGTATACGACAGAGAACCAACTAACGTTTCCGAAAACGTTAGTTGGTTCTCTGTCGTATACAACACCGTAAAAGGTTTTTTGTCTGTGACTTTGTGTTACTCACTACAGTGTTAATAGTAGAAGACGTTTATTGTGTTGAAAACTGCCTATTTGTCTTTTCAGTGACTGACCAGTTTGTTCAGTCCATTAGGAGTTGAAAGTATTTAAATTTTTACCAAACTTTGGTTTGTTTGACTAATTTTTTCCTTGAAACTTTTTTTGATTAATCATCAATTTTATTTACAATCATGTCCTAACTTACTGTCGTGTGGTACAGTGTAAACTTAGCTTAATCTGTCTTTTCATGTAAACTTTATTTCTGATGGTTATTTCACATGACTAATGATTTTCATCCAAAGGTGCATTATAAATAATTAAATTGTGTAAATAATAAAATGCTTGATTTGTTGAGTGTTCATTATTTTTTGCAATCCAAATAAACTTGTATTCTGTTAGAAGGTAACTACTATTACAAACTGATCAGTTTCTTTACATCAATGTAATTATATTGAACATTGTCTTTACCACAAAGCGCACTTGAGATTAATCTTCTACGAAAATCTATATTTATTTGATTTCGAATAATTTCATGTAGACTTAAACAGAAATATTTTACAGTACATTTGATTATTAATTTTTTACAAATTCTATTAATTTTGTACTAAATAAATTCACTTTTAATAAAGTGAATTTTCAGGTGATTGGAAAAGTTTTTAGTAGAATAAAAAAAGTAGTAATGCTTTAAAAATTGTTCGGTGTTTATTATTAAGGTGTAAATTAGGTGAATCCATTTTTTATTAGTTGATTCACTTTATCGATTGTTCGTGAAGAAGGTTGAATATATTTTAGAGGTAAACTTGTCCATTGTATTTTTCATGTCATCCTTCAAACAGGTTGTTCTTAATGGATTTTCAGAACATTTCTTACTTGAATTCATTTATCATAGGCCATGCTGTCATAATTGTTTGGAAAAAGAAGTTGTGGAATTGTTTTATATTGTTCCTTTTGGAGTGAGAGAGGGCTTTTTCACATACTTGTCCTTTTATTTATTATATCTTAAAGTGTGTAGAGATCCTAGAAATAAGACAAATATTTCTTGAGTTTTTAATGTTAATTTTTTTCCGGTATTTCTGCATATTTTAAGGTTACGTTTGGATAATTTCTAAGCATAATTATATCAATTTTTGGAAACTTATCAAAACCATGAAAGCATTAGTTTTTTTTTCTTATTTTGAATTTTTACTGAAATAAGACTTTCGAGTAATCCTCTTTTTATTATTTCGAAAGTTTGAAATGATTCCTTCGAAAAGTTATATTTAATAAGGCAAACGTGGCTCCAGATTAAAATTTGTTTTGGTTTCAAAGTTGAAATTTGACACATTAGTAATGGTTATCGAACATGTACTTTTCAGTTAAAGCTAGAAAACCAGTTCAAAAATAGTTTGAACGTTAGCAATGCAAGAAAGATTTGTCACATATTTCTGGGGTTTCTGTACATTTAGTAAAAATTTATTGTAGAACGAGATGTTTTCTCTCTAATATTTTTAAAAGGGAAGTTTTTGCGCTTGATAGATTTTAAATTCTGAATTTTAACGTGTAAGTATTAATGTTGTAAAATAAGATCAATGATGATTAAAAGAAAAAAGTGAATAAATATTGAAGAATTTAAGCTCAGAAATAAATAAAATTTAGATATACTCTTAATATATTACATAATGATAGCTTGTAGAAAAATGACTGCTATATTCAGGAATTTGATGATTCAATATAATGTATAGATTGGATCATTAGAATGTCATAAAGTAATAACTGAGAAATAGAAAAGTTTAAATATTGATAAAAATATATATACTTATAACATCTCAATGTATATTTAGAATGTTTTACAGGAATTTTTCCAGTTTTATTAATTTGCTAAATTACTATACTATACTTTCTCATTTAAGACAATAGATAACATATGTTTAGGTAACACTGTTATGTAAAGATTTATTGCTACACACTTAAAGTTTATAATACATAATGGAGAAAAGTAAAAAGCTCCATTTTATATATACAGAAATTATCGATTTTTAATAAACAAAAAAAATATTAGTATCTTTTTATCAATTGGCACCTATGGCTAGGACAAATTGTTCATATCTTTGCTATGCCACTGTATAACTGTGTATAAAGATTCACCTGAATTATACTTGTAAGAACTAGTAATCAAGATTAATCAGTTTAAATGCTTCATCTATATTATTAATACTATTAACTGAAATTAATTCTAAAATGATTAAAAAAAGTGCATTTTTATAACTTAAATTCTAGCACTTTTCATTGTTATAGATCAGTAGTATCCCCGCGTTTCTTTATGCAGCGCTCGAGAAGCGCTTTATGGCGAACACATGGAAACTGGTTTCTAATTGTCCAACACTGCTCGTGACGTCATTTCGCTACACTCTCGCTGCATAAAGAAACGTGGCCTATTTGTTCTAATGAGTAAGATTTGTCCACCACAAAATCATGTAGCATTTTTTCCACTTTAACGAGTTTTAGATATTGTTATTACTAGTTTTTATAGAAAATATTTTGAGATAATTTCAAAATAAATTGCTTTGACAACAGAAGTAACAGTTTGTGAAAGAAGCTTAGTTTGAGTTTAAATTTGATATACTAGTTTGAAATTGTTAAACCAAGTCCTAGAAATACTGTTTAAAAACTATGTTCAGTATTGTCATGGTAAATATTTCAATTGTCAACAGCTGTTAACTCGCTTTGTTTAGCTGGTGGAATTTTTTCTTTTTAAATATATAAGTTCAGTTTTAAATCATGCGATTTGACGTTCTTATTACTTTTATAAATGGGGACAATTTTACTTACTTTTTAAACACAAATTTCAGCTTTCTTTTAAGTCTCTTGAAATGCTTTAAATGCTTAAATTTTTGATAGCTGTTAGAGTTTGATTGGATTCTGATGATGGCATAGATTGAAGAATATTGTAATCTTGAACATTTCTATTTAAAGAGCTTTTCTTACCGAGGAGTCATTAATTCCTTACTTTTGTTTATTTGGATGCAACTGTATAATCTATGAAAGGAAACTGACATAAATGTTTATTTGACAAGGTTGCTGAATTATTCATTTCTGGTAATCTTCCAGAAAGTATTATTAATTATATATTAAAATATTTGTTGCTTTAAATCTTCATGCAAACTACCAGTAACGAAGTATGATTTAGTTATAGCCCATATTGGAGTATATTATCTGTCCAGATTATGCAGAAAGTACATTAGAAAGTTTATTAATGTGAGATGATTTTATAGAATATTTACATTATGAATTTAGTATAGTAGTTTTCTAATTTTTTGAGCAAGTAGTTTAAGATTTCAAGAAGTGTTTTTTTTTTTTTAATGTGAACAGTAGGAAGTATGGAATGTTCCTTTTTGAATACTGATTAACAGAAATCATCATTTTAATAACATGCGCTTATTATTGAATGATGTTTTACCAAATCATATACTATTTTTAATAATTAAATGTACAAGGAAATAAAACTGTTGTTGCTTCTTTTGTAATGTTTTTCTTTGTGCAGTCTTTAATGTTAAGGAAGATATCTTGAAGGCATTATATTGTTAAAATCAATAAGACTAAACTTACATATATGAAGTTCTTGAAGCAGCATATGTTTTCTTTTATAGATACATTATTCTGTTGAATACTTTTCTATTAGATCTGGTTTTCCCCCTCAAAGATGATCTGATAAATCGATATTGGTATATCACTGATTAAAAAATTGCAAAATGAAATAGCTAATTGTTTTATTAAAAATTTTAATTTAATCAATATTTATGATATGAATATTTATTTAATAGTAAGACTATAAACAATATATGCTCAAAAACTTCTAGTTTATTAATCTAAAGAAAGAGTCTTCAATAATATATTAGCGAGGTTGAGGCCGAAGTTTTAAACGCGAAAACGTTACGTCGGACGTTCGACGCCACTTTCCTGTAAGCCTAGAAGTTTGACAATGACGTTCGGAATGTCGAGCACGATTCCACTGACTTTCCAAATGCCATTGTCAAACTTCTAGGCTTACAGGAAAGCGGCGCAGAATGTCCGACGTACACGTTTTTGCGTTTAAAACTTCGGCCTCAACCTCGCTATTTTTATCCAAAATCTCGAATATTTGTGTATTTTATATTTAATATATAAATATTTGAATATTTATTCAAAATTTTCAAAAAAAATCTTCCAAACACTTGTTAAGAAAATAAACAGTTGATTATTGATGTGTGAATAATTGAAAGGATCTGGAAGTAAGAGTTTGCAGCTGATTGTTAATTTTAAGGATGATACTACAGTTTCATGATAATCTTTAATACCAGTGCTGTCATAAATTTTTATTTCAGGTTAAGTAGTGATTTTCCTACTGAAATGATATCAGCAAGAATAAATTTCCATAAAAATGTTTTTAATTGAAATACTTATGGAATGACTGTTGCATTTTCTCTTAATTATTACTTATCTGAAAATGTAAAAGATATGTTAATTTTAATTGTTAGAAATTAATATCGATTACAACAAAAAACTTTTTTTTTTACTTGTAATCTATCCATCCAGTTGATACAAAATATATTAATATTGATAATTGTTACTGATCCACAATTATATTGCAAAGATTGAAAGTTTAGTGATTGATATCACTTCTTATTTTCAAGGTCTATTAAATATTAGATGGTTTGCTTGTGTGTATTTAACAATCCTCATTAAAGTGTTTTTAAACTCCTGGATGGTGCGTATTTAATGTTTTTGTTTTTTAAGCCTCATTAAAACAGAACAACATAGTTCATATAATCTATAAATGTGTGTTTATGAACTTTAGCAGTATTCTATGATTCTTAAGTTTCCAAGGTAATAGCATTGTTGTTTTTAAACTTTCCTGATGATTCTAAGTCCAAAAATACTAGAACATGTTCGTTGTTTTTAAACTTCATTGAAACATATAAAAGTATTAAAAAGTATTATTACTGGAAATGTAAGGTTTTTGTTTTTTAATAGTTTATTTTCCAGTAGCTAGTTTACTTATTGTAACACACAAAAGTTTGATTTATGGAACGATTGGCTGCGTTCGACAGGCTCAACAGTTCCGGAGCTGTTGATTATTTTTCTGCCGAACACCCTTTGCAGTAGAACTTTTTCGGAACATGTTTGTTCTTTTGACCTTGCATTTAATAGCATCTTTCATTTATGCTAACTATTGCTAGCTGCAACCGACCAATGCATACGTCGTTCGGCAGCTGTAACTACGCAACAGCTACCGATTGAAACACCTTTGCTCAGTTAAATTGTTGACTCTGCTCTGCTGAATGCAGCCATTGTTACTCATGTAATGATTGCCTATTAATGAAATGATTAAGTTTAAGGATAATGTCAGAATAATCTTAACACTAAGTTAATTAGTGTTAATATTTTTAAGAATTTTTATAAGTTGCATGTAGGTGTAACAATATACTATAAAGTTTTAAGACATTTCAATAATGAAATTCGTTATAAATTTAAAGTATTATACATTGCTGACAGCAATAAATTTCGTATTTAGATCTTATAAGAAATCTTAAAACATTAACATTAAATACGCATATATATATATATATATATATATAAACTAAAATCTAAAATACATACTTATGCAATAATTGCAGTTTAAATGTAATTGAAATTTAATAAACATATCAAGTTCAAGTGTGTAGAGTTACTGATAAAAGTTACATTATTGAAAAGGTTTTTTTTCAATTTTGATTAGTATTTTTAGTGATTCAGTGAAAATTATTTTTAATATTACTTAATTGATTTATTAAAATCACACACAAATGGTTTCTTTAACTTTGATGTATTGATTATTAAACTTTTCAGCTTTTGATTACAACATATTCCAATGATTATTAAAAATATTGTTACGCAAGTTCTTATAAAAACATGTTTATATAATCTAAATAAAATTTTATATATTTTAAATATTATTAAATTTCAAAATCCTTAATGTGTTAGTTAATCTTTATCCTATTAGAAATTACTTTCGTATTTAATGAAGTGTGGTTGATTACCACATATCAATTGGTTATAAAAATATTTTGAAATTGAAAAAAATCAAATTGTTATTATAAACGAAATGTAATTAGAATTTTAATAATTGAACTGTTTCACAATTTTGTTCTTGTATCATTAATTATCTAGCGAAACAGTTTATATAGACATTATGAAAAATAACAGCATTCAACTGTGTTGTTTAGTACCTTTTTGTATTTCAGGAAAGTGGATTCAATTAAATTATTAAATAAGTGTTTATATACAATATATAGAAGATAATAGCTATCTAATGCTGTTAGTTATGCGCATAATAAGTTTATATTATATAATTAGACTAAAATTTGTTTATTATATGCTAGTAGTACTGATTATTAAAATTTTAAACAAAGCAAAGAATGTGCTGAAGTTTTTATAAAATTGGTTTTTACTTTCTTTTTTAAACTATATTCTGTCTAATTTAGTATTACAAATAGTGTACTCTAATCTCTTTTGTAAACAAGCAATTAAGTTTTTTATCATTTAAAAAATCCAAAACAATTCTAATCATATTTCGTGTGCATGCTCACACACAAATGTCTATGTACTGTGGTGTGTGAATCTGCATCTTACTGTCTAATCATATCTACAAATTATTTTGAATTTTTGCTTAGGAAATACTTTAAACTCTTTTTTCCAAAGGAAAAAGAGCTGCATTAAGATGATAGTCTATTTTGTTCCAGTTATGTTTTAATAAATTAGTTTTTGGCTGTTATAAAACTCTAATGATTAATCTGAACAACTTTTTGTTTTGAAATCTTAAAACTTTCAACAAATAACAGACAACAGCTTTGATTTTCTACTGAAATAACAGTATTCGAAAGTTATTTTAGTACATAAAATTTATATATTTTATATACAACTGATTACACTTAAAGATTTTACCTGTGTGAAAATATAATTAGCCAACTATTGTGATAAATAATTTATTTTAACTTTTAAATTCCTTTGCTTGCCATTTAGTCTCAAACATTTTAAGTTTTTGCTTTTATTTATTTTTTCTTCCATATTTACTTTAATAAGTGAGGGAAAAACTTGTAGTTTTTATAATAATCGTAGGTAATGTTTATTAAATAACATCTTAATTTGTATAATGCATAGTCTATAGGCTATATTTATTTCTGGCATTTTTAGTGTAATCAATCAAAAGTTTTGATACATGAATTATCTTGGTGCTAAATTCATAGTTCAGGATCATTAAAAAAAAAGTATTGTAATCAGTTAAAATCTACATATGTGAAATATAATTCTCATATTTAAAAAATGAATACTAAAAAACTTCTGATGGTAAACAACACGTTCGGATCTGAAATTACCGTATATTTCGGCGTATAAGATGACTCCTGACTTTTACAGTTAAAATACAGAGTTTGGGATATGCTCAGCCTATAAGACAACACCCGACTTTTGAGAAGATTTTCCTGGGTTAAGGAGCTTATCAAACGTTGAGCTATTTTACTATTTATAATAAATGTTTGATAAGCTCTTTAAATATAATACATAATTAGTACAGTAAGTTTTCTACTTACGAACTTAACCCGTTCGTAGCGGTCGTTCGCAAGTCGAAAAGTTCATAACTCGAAAAGACGGTGTTTGGCGCAAAAACTCAAATAAAACATTGTTTTTACAATTATGTAATGTTTAGGCTACTTGAATAATGTTGAATTAAGATTGATTTGAATTTATACTTCCCTTTAACAATCACATGTACAGTACATTATTTATTAAAATTACTCATTTAAAACAACTATAAATGTACGTACGTATGTATGTACTGTAAATGTTTTAACGTAAAACTTCAAAAATAAACTTGACTATAAGTAAAAAATAACCAACTGCACTTTAACCCGCCATCTGTCGGCTTTGTTCGTAACTTCGAATGTTCATAAGTAGAGGACTGCCTGTATAAAATTAGATTGAATTAGTAAAGAGGGAAATTAAGATAAATCATAGCATTGCAATTTGCATATGTCACTTGTTTTTAATATTAGTGTGTGTTTTTTTTTTTATTCAAAAGATTAAAACTCACTTTTTTCCTTTTTTTAGGTACATGCTTATGTTATCAGTGCTCTTAGAAAAGAAATGCCTTCAGTTTTTGGTAAAGATAGCAAGAAGAAAGAACTCATCAAGAATCTGGGAAACATTTATGCAGAAATCGAACGAGAGCATCAGATTTCTTTGGGAGATTTTCCGGATATGAAATTAATGCAAGAAAAATTAATCCTTCAAGATTTTCAGAAATTTAATCCTCTAAAGCCAAAGTTATTAGAAACAGTGGACCAGATGTTAGCAGAAGATATTGCTCGTATCATGGCAATGATTCCTCACGAGCAAATACAACAGAGAGAAGAAACAAATGTCAAAGGTGGAGTTATGGATGGTCTGAAGGATAGCCCGTTTGGGTTTGGACGAGGTGAAGGAGCAGATGCAGGTTCTCTGCAAACCGATTGGATAGTTGATAAAGAAAGATACAAGTATGATGAAATATTTGATAATTTGGGTCCAATTAATGGAAAGATATCTGGTGCACTTGCAAAAGCCGAAATGGTCAAATCTAAATTGCCTAATTCGGTATTAGGTAAAATATGGAAATTATCAGATGTTGATAAAGATGGGATGTTGGATGCAGACGAATTTGCTTTAGCCATGCATCTGATAAATATTAAACTTGACGGACACGAAATGCCAGCAGAATTACCAGAACATCTCATTCCGCCTGCAAAGAGACGCAACAGATAATCCGCTAATGTTATTTATGAGTCATGTGCAATATTGAGAATATTTACATAAAAATTGTACTTATATATTAAAGATGTAAATTATTTTAAATAATTCACTTGCAATGTGCTGTCGGTCACATGCATAATTCCTCGATAACATTGAAATGTCAATATAAACCAAAGCAAATTTTATGTACAATATTATATAATTATTTCAAGTTTATTTTGTTGTTTTTTTGAATCATTTTATGATAAATTTGATGTAATTAATGTTCCTTAATATTGTTATACTCATTTACATAAATTCTATTTTACATATTGTGGAAAAACTTGTTAAACTTTCTATTTTTTGTAGCCGAAAGGGACCAGTTTTCTGTTAGTATTCAGTTATTAAATGCTGCATGAAATGTAATATTTTTTTCGAAATAAAATTTCTGTATAAAGAATGAATATCTCTTGTTAATAGGATAGTAAATGACCTATATGTTAAATAGAATTGAAGATAAGATCAACTTGAATGAACTAGTTTTGACAATGGTTTTGAAGGATTTTCTTGACATACATATTCGACGACCTGAATAAGCTACATCATCCAGATCTATAGAAAGTTATTCAGTAAGAGAGCTCTTCTAACAAATTACAAGAATATAAGAGGATGTTTACATCTTATATATATTTTTAATAGAATTTTATTTTTTATTATCTTCAAGATTTTCTTATCCACTCTTGATTTTAACTAACGAATTGTTTGTAACCGAACTAAATCTAATACAAAGGAAATTTGCATCGTAATCAAGTGGGATATTTGTGTCACGCAAATTTGATCAAACAACTTATTTAAATGTGTGCATGAAAAGAGTTTCACACGTCAATGAAAAGCAAGTCACTAAAGTTTCTATAAAATTTAATATTTAGTTATAAACTAATAGTTGTGTAATGTTTTGATTTGGCAAGCTGATTTATATATTTTATGAAAGTCCACTCACACATTATAAAACTGTGTACAGTACAAGTGGTGGTGTAAATTAGGTGGGTGCAACAGAGCTCGGGGGTAAAGGGGCAAAGAAATTGTCAAATATGCCCTAATAATTTTTCCGTTTATAAATACGTGTGAATGATCTTGTATATTTCTTGTGGACACAGAAATTGTTTAATTTTTACCATCCAAAAATTAAGGACCCCAAAACTAATCCTTACAGGGGAATTTTTTTAAAAAAATTATTTTTCACAATGTTTGTATTTGGGTAGTTTTATTATTTTTCAGAAATAGGTGTATTTGTAAAAAATAAAACTATAATATATTGTATTTTTTAATTCTTTGCAAATGAGGGATGCACAACCCTTAAACCCCCTCCCCCAAAATCCAATGTGTCCAGCCTTGATATACACTAGATTGATTTAAAATTAGTTTTAAAAAAGTTCAAAGGACTTTTACTGATTTTGTAGTAGCAATTTACAAAAGAAAAATTTGAAGTTTTTACTGGTAATTTAGTAAAAATGTCAATATTTAATTACTATTAAAGACTTGTTGTTACTTGTAAATTTTATTGAAAAGTAAATTCAAATTCTTCGAAACTAGAACATTAAATTGTTTTTAAAATATTACCACAATTTCACAATTCCAAAGGAAATTTTGTGGAACAAGATATTTTGTAATTGATATTCTAAGCAATCCACTTATATATTAAGTGGATTGCTTAGAATATCAATTACAAAATAGGCAAGTACTTTATTAAATTATTTTACCACAATTACCTAATTGTAATTTTGAAGTATGTCTGATTATTAGATCAAATTTAATCTTCATTTTCTAAGCTTCAAAAAGTCATATACTTTTATTTCAAATAATTTTGTAGAAATATGCATTTCTTATATTTGATACTATTGTCCAAATTTTTAAAATTTTACTATAAAAATTGGTAGAAAATTATATAAAAAACATTTGCAACGAATACTAAAAAAGTCGACAATACCTTTCCATTTTTAGAAAGATTCAATGATAAATAGTAGTACTCTGAGAAGTAAAATACATTCATTCTAATGGTTTTTTTTTAATATGGGAATGGTAAATTTCATTGTTTGCAAAGTATGTGTTATAGATTATGACAAAGCAAGATATGTTTATAAAAATCTATCAAGCGATTCTAAGTATAAGAATGCGTAATGTCCTATGTATAATCTAAGTTTTTGTTGTGATTCAATGAGTTGATATTCTAGAAGGATATTGCACTTTACTTAATCATGCATTGATGATGTCATTGATCTAATTTTTCTCTTATACATTTTGCAATATCCTTCTAATACAATATTATGAGATTTTATTCATATATATATATGGTTAAGTCTTAGAGAAGAAATTGTTAAAATTAAAGCAAGCATTAACTTTATAATTTGAGCATGCTTTCAACCAATACAAAAAAAAAATGGTTGGATTCATACAGATAAATTTATAAAACTGTCAGTAAAAAATTTTTAAAACTATACTAATTTTAATTTAGTTTAACTTTGTTTTTTAATTTGTTCTTCATACTTACCATATTGCAGGATATGCCAATCCCATCCCTGTCAACATGTCCATGTTGTAGGCATGTATCTACTCAAAACTGGGTAGCGAGAAATTTTTCTTACTCATCATTGGCCCGCCTCCTTTAATATTTATACGGATTGATCTCAAATTATCTTTGTAATTCTAAACTCAACTAGATTTAAGCTAATTTAGATTTGATTAGATAGGTTGATCAGATTTTAGTTGTTTTTTTTTTTTTTTTTTTTTTTTGACAAGCGGACATTTTATAATTTTGAACCAAAGCTATTCAATTAACTGCATTTTAACTGAAATTAATTACTATTCTAATTTTTTTTAAGAAAAAATAATTGAGTTTCAGGTTCGATTATTTTATAGTGCTTCGATTTAATAATTTGTTAATGTAAATTACATTAAAAATATATGTATAATAAAAATTGAGGATATACTTTATTCATAGAAGTGATTTTAATAAGGATATGATCAATTGATATATTTTGATTGTTTCTCGAATTGCTTTCCTATTGACTTCAATTGATACAAGTTTCATAACTTAACTGCACTTTTTACTGTTGAAATAAACATCTTTACTCAGATTATCAAAGTGTTTTTATTTACACAAGTAAAATATCATATTAAACTGAAAAATTGTTTTACATTAACAAAAATTTTGATAAGTTTTCAAAGTAAAAAGTTCATTTCAAGAAATTGCAATGAAAAACTAAGTTACTCCCATCAAGTTTAAATGTTTTTATAATGATTAATAGTTTTGTTATCAATAAAAATGACAAGGCATAATGAATATATATATATATATATATATATATATATATAGGCTCTATTAGATGCGATTAAGACATTACCATAAATTATAGAATAATTTTTAATTTGAAACTTTTATTCATGAAAACATAGTTGTGTGTGTGTGTGTGTGTAAACATTTGTTTGATATAGCTATAATAAGTTTATGCAAATTAATCATATTTTTGTTATCTTTAAGTTTATAGCGTATTTTAATCGTCTTTAACTGGAAAATATTTAAAATACATTTTTTCTTTAATGTTTCCATTGATTAAATAATCAATAAACTAAGAATATAATTCTAGAAATAGATAGAATAAAACTATTTTTGAAGTTATGAAATATCTGTATCTAAGTTAAAACTTGTTACAGAATATTAGTTTAGTTCTGTGAAGAAAGAAAATATGAAACACCAAATATTTTAGTATTTTTGGCATAGAAAATATGAAAAAATCAATTAGCGTAAATGTACTGTAATAGTATTTATGTAATTGCTAAAGAAATGAGTTCAAAACTATAATATATAGATTAGACTATACATAAAATATGTAAGCTATGTAGTATATTACATAGTTTATAAATAAAATATAATTTCTAATACTTACAATCATTAATCATTAGCAAAAATTTAGAATAGTTTAGTATTACAATATTCTAGAAATTATTAGAAGTTAACCTTCCTTATTTTATTTTTTCTAGTACAGTAATATAAACAGAAATTTTGGAATAAAAAAAATGTTATATTTAACGTACTAGAATAACAAGTTTTACACAACTTTATTATATATATAAATATAAGAATACAATTGTTTTTCCAGAATAATTTTCATCTACTATAACTTAAAGAAATAATTATAATATACTTGTTCTTAGGATATTTTTTAGAGCTAAATAAATAGGATTGTGTCAGGTGGAATGAAATTTTATCACAAGGAAGATATTTTTATAATTGTTTACAATGCATGAATAATTATACAATTTATTATTTTATCTCATTAGTGTTACCAAAAATAGATTGTTTTATATACAGGAATTTAATTAAGTTTGTGATTTGTAAGATATAAATTTATATTCTTTTAATAGTCTCCAATCTGTTAGATTTTTAAAATAGAAAATAGCCATTATAAATCATACTCTCCAGTCTTTGATAGACAAGTGAAAGGATAAATTATAATTATGACTATCTGGAAAATTCTGCTTAAGCATAATTCAATTGCACTTTTCTAAGGTGAATATGGTGTTTATTACCAAAATACACATAAAGTATGGATTATTAGAACATTGTTTATTTTGAAATTAAAAGGAATAGAAACAATATTATAATGAATAAATTATCTGTTTTAAAGATTGTACTTGTATCTATTTAATTAGAATAAAAATCATTGATATATTGGGAAAAAATATTCTTTGGTTTAACTGTTTTAATGTTTTGTTTGTTTTATTTAAAATTTGGGCCACTCACTAGTATAAATTACAGTAAAAGTGAAGTAGTATGCTTTATTCATAATTGATTTAAAATTGTATAAACTGATTGTGGAATTAAATTTTAAAATGTTGATTCCATATATATTACTGTGAATTTAATTCTGTCATAGGTATGAAGTTTTTTGTAAAATGTTTTTAAATTCCTGACGAATAATAAATATTACAGCTTTTAATTAAATCAGTTATTGAATAAGTGCAGAGTTTAATCCGCAATAAAACTCTGAAAAGGAACTAAGCAAGCTAATGAATAATAAACACTCATAATAGGCTTTCATTTGACACTTATTTAATTACTATTAACAAAAAAATTGTAATTTAACTTCAAGAAAGAGAACCTTTATAATGAATTACATAAAAATTTATTATATGCAAATTCATAACTACTTCATATGTAAACTTAGTCAAAAGTTTTAAGTACTAAATTTTGCAATGACATACATTATTTATTATTAGAATTCTTTTCTGATCAAAAATTTTATAGGTGTGGAGAATTTATTCCACTACTTTCAAAGAAAATTACTTAATATATTTTTATCCTATATCATGAAAAAGTTGGATTTCATGGAAATACCAAAGTAGAAAACAACATAAATATTACAAAATATAATTTATAATGTCCTTCATCTGAAGTGACCAAACAACTAGCTTTAATTATCTTATTGCCGAACGACTTATAAAACTAGGCCTAGGCCCATACCTATTATCAATATGTAAAACAATTTAAATACATTAATATATATATTTAATGGCTGTTTATATTTGTCTTCATGTGTGTTAATTTTTTATTGTTCTAAATCTATATAACACATTAGTACACGACATGTAAATGTTTATCATGTGCTTGAATTAACCTCACGTTTTTATTGACCTTCTGTTTTTATTCTACTTTTATTATAATGAAATTTCAAGGCGGAAGTGAACTAATAACCTTCAACACCTGATTAACCATTCGTAACTTGAATAAAGATGACTGAAAAGCCAATATAAGAGTTTAATATATTTAAGAATCTTTAATAAAATTTAAATACTCAGATAATGTATGTTGAAAATATATTAACAAATATAAATTTATTTCTACGAATATCTGTTCTTTAAAGGTCAAATAATCATAGAAATATTTATAAAAGGTTAACAAAACAATCAATTTTTCTACATTTAACAATCGGAAAATCAATATTTTTATAGTGTAGGCCTGTGTTTAATGTAGGCTTGTAATATATTCATGTTAAAAAGGCCTCAACAGTGGCGCGTGGGTCAAGACAAATTTGATTCAGGGGGCCCCATGTACTGTAGTGTTGAATTCAGATATTTTTTGGGGAAAAATTTTCTTATAAAAGATTGGCTTGAGATCCTCGCCAATAGATGCCCAAACCTATCTTTTATAAGAAAACTAATTGCCCTTTTTGTTCATAGGATAACACACCACTTGACATCCGAAAGCTTGGTATGAGGACCAGAGATAGTGGGCCTCTCTTGTTTTTTTTTTTTTTTAAACAAATGAAATGCCTTGAATGTTTACTAATAAATACCAGTTTTAAAGATTTATTTATTAGTAAAATAATAATAATTTATACGGGTAAAAAGCACGAGGGCTACGAGTGTTTTCCGCGTCGGGAAAATTCCCAACCCCCTATTGATGATTGAAGTTTAATAAATTATTAACATGCAGTCCCTTTATGTTAATAAATATTAATTTGACATATAATTTGGCTCTATATTGTAATTAAATGATTAAAAATAACAATATTTTTAAATTTATAAACGTTCATGCAAGCTTCAATATAGACGGCCGGATGGCCGAGCGGTAAAGGTGGCAGCCTACCGCTCTGGGGGACCCGGGATCGAGTCCGAACGGGTCGAGTAATCCCCAGGAATTTTTCGGGGGGTGGTCCGTTCGGATATGTCGGGCCCCGTCCCTCACCACCCGGTCGCCCCATTGTGGGCCTGGCCGAACCCATAATGGGCCTACTAAAAGAGGCCCTCTTAGTGCCCACAGGGCGGAAAGAGTTAAGAAAAAAAAAAAAAGCTTCAATATAAACAAATGGGAAATTCTGAATTTGTTGAGTTCCTATCGTAATTGAAAAATTAATATCTATTAAACTCATTTAAGTTTATTAATCACGGTAAACTTTATAAATAAAATAAAATTTTCATAAAATTTCAACTCTTTTACATTATTTTAAATATTTAAATTCACCCCTTTTAAACCAGACGACAGCGCAAAAAGAATAGCCAATCACAAGTGAGTGCACAAAGTTTTTTTTTTGTATGCTCACTTGTGATTGGCTATTTTCCAACGACTAATTTAAAATCTATCGGTGATTTAAACTCGAGAGCAATAAGCTTTATAAATAAATAAATTTCTATGAATTTTAACTTGTCTGCATTATTAATTAAAATAGATACTTTCGATTAAGAAAAAAAAGCAGACGACATTTTAACTTTAAAAAAGGTATCGTCTGCTTACCTGTGATTGGTTATTTCCAGTTACCATGGAAACCTATATCATCCGCCATTTTTAAAATCAGGAAACAATTTTTTTTGAGTAAGTATTTTTCCGTTTTTATTTATAGAAACTGTAGGAAATAAAATTTGATTGTTTAAACATAATTTCCTTACAAATCTCTAATTAAAAGAATGTTTTAGTCATTAAAAATTATAAGAATAAATCCGGTTTGATTAAAACGAAAATGTCATAACAGGAAAAAGAAATATGTTAAATTATAAATGCAGAGAGGAAGATGGGAATTCTATTTAATGACATCACGGGATATTATTTTTCATTACGTAATAATAAATACTTAGAAATTCAGCTTTTCAATGTTATCCTTTAGAAACTTCTTGAAATTTGATAATGCCTAATAATCACGTGACAGCTATATACAGTTTACATATTAATTTACAAGCACATGTGACAAAAAGATTTTTTTAAATTCAGTATAAAAAAAATAATTGAATAAATTATCGAATTTATATTGAAATTACTTTAATAAATTATTCTATTTTATCAAATTTATAAACTTCAAAACAGTTCAAAATCAGGGAGGAAATTAATTGTCAAGAGACACTTCTTATTGTATATGCAAAATATACTGTATAAATAAATAAACTATACCTTATCCAAAATACATGCACAAAATGTAGCGTTTGATGAATTAACATTGAAAGAATGAATTGAATGAATTAATATGAATAGAACATTGTGTAATTTGTATGAAAGACTGCATTGTTCTTATTTAAATAAAGATTTAGAAAGATAACTACAGATAACAAATTACTTTGTTTTATTATTACTATTGTATTTAGGTACTTAATTTTAATACGTTACATCTATATGTTAAATTATTGTTAAATAATTCATTAAATGCATTCTGTTACTATAATATTGGTTGCTAGCCCTGAAAATATTAAATCTATGTCTTGCGGTGAGGTGCAAGATGTCTCAACTGCGAATTACCGTACGTTCAAAGTTGAGAAGAGTGGGTTGTTTTGTCCTAAGATTTTTGGCCCTGTCAATGAGTATGAATGTTTATGTGGAAAATACAAAAAAAAAAAAAAAAAAAAAAAAAGAGGAAGACACAGAGGTTGCATATATACAAATATGTATTTAACAACTTCGATGAAATTAAAAATGAAATTTTCAGAAAACATGAATTGCATTCACATATAACTATAGAAATGCAATATTATTTTTAAAAAAATAATTAAAGTAGTAAATAATTTTGATGATACAAGTATGTCACTGTGTTTTTATTTCGAGTCTAGGAATTTTAAAATAAAAAATTTCGGTTCAAAAATATAGAATTACCTCACTCTTTTATTAGGTTGATACTATATAAAATTTGCGCAGAAAATGTTTTGTAAGTTTTCTAAATTTTATTTTAGAAAATATTATTTTTGATTTTTCTTTAAACTTAAATGCTCCAAAATTCCAGATTTAGCTGTAAAATAAATTCAGAATTCCAAATATAAAAATTACAAATTCGGGTTTTTAAATATATATATATATATATTATCATTTTAAAATAGTAAGAATTTAAATTATTTTAAACAAGAAAAAGTTAAATTGGTTGGATGCCATGGTAAATATATTATGTGCTCTAATATTTGTGTGAACAGATCGGGAAAATTGGCAAAAGGCCTTCGGATAAATGAAGAAATGCTGAATTCGCTATTTTTATTCTTACTATTAAAAATACGCATGGAATGTAACAATTCAAAATAAAATTAGCTTTTCTGCTAATTAAAATTATTTTAATAAGCAGAAAGCTAAGAACGATTCTGTTTCAAACAGCAGGAATGATCTTATTAATATTCGATTTATTCGAAGATCAATAAGATCACTCCTGCTGTTTGAAATAGAAATTAAAAACGAGAACACTCGTTCATACAGTTTAATTATTCAATAAAATTTTAAAAATTTCAATAATTTTCTGAAGATTGATAAAATGTTTAGGCTGATTTGGGAAAAATTTAATAATTTTAAACTTTTAATTATTTTAAAATTGTACGGTAATTGCAAGAATAATTTTTTGTATTACAATTAAAAATTATTAATAAATTATAAACCGATAAAAATAAATGAGAGAGAGATTTCATTTGAGTTTTATCATTTTCTTTAAAATTATTTTGAATAATTTAAAAATAAACAGAAATTGTAGAGTATATTTCAATACAATTACAGATGGAATAATCTTTAAAAAATAAGATTATTTATAATTTTAATTTTTTCATTCATGAATATAATAAAGGAAGAGTAAAATATTCCTGTATATATCGAACAAACTTCAAAAAAGTTTTTAACATTTGTTTTACAAAGAATATATTTGCATAATTTAAGTAAATATTTGCAGAAAAGATAACTTTGTCGTCCTAGAAATAAAAATAAAATATGGATATTTTTGTTTAATATGAAATGTATCTTATCTTCCATCTATAAACAAACATTGCGGTTGGTTTAATCGAATTTCAGTTCATCTAAGAATTAATAATAATACCGGTAATAAATGTAGGTGTTCTTTATACTAAACATCCGATTCATTATAATAGTCAGACCTAACTAACGTTTACCGTATATGATTAAATTGTATAGAAAACATAATTATTGTTTAGTAATTATGTTTATATGATACGCTATATGGTACATAAAGTGTACCGTAAAGCGCGCGGGAATCCAATACCTACATCATCCTTCATAAGTCGCCACAGATCACTAAAGAATGCTGAATTTATTTAGAGTTAATGAGATAAATATTAAATCATGAAAGCATTCTGAACGTTTCTTCCGATAAAGTAACATTTCTATCTTGAAAGATTCTAAAGTATTATGTATCTTCCTTATTTATTTTTATAATTCTTAATCCGTAGTATTATACACTAAAAAATGCATAATACTGGCTACCTACATTTATAATTATGTGTTAAAATACCAATACTTTTATTATGGTAAATTATTGAATTCAGATAATGAAATGGTTTAAACAGTGGGGCACGAGCTGGAGGTATTGCAGGATCTCGGAAAAAGTTTAGTCGGCTCCAAAATATTTGCAAAAAATAATTTTTTAATCGAAAATTCATATAATTTTAATAATAAATATAATTTACAAATATTAAATACAAATAGTTATATATTCGACAAAGAATTACAAAAAACAAATTATATATATTTGTATAAATTTCTAAGAAAATTTAATATATATTATTAAATTATCTTAGAAATTCGAAAGTGCGGCTCCCTCTATGACTGACGTCTGTGCCGGCCTTGGCGCGAGATCCTTTCTAGGAGAACATTTAGTTATCATTATGGTTATGACAACAATATAGCTATTACATAAAAATTTTATTTCATTTAGCAGTAAGTATCTATGTATACTAATTTACTTTTGTTTTTTTAGAAATATAATCATATATTAAAAAGCAAGAAAATTCTAGTTTCATTAAAACAAAATTCTCCTTCTTTAACCATTCAGTAGTGTACGACTATTAGTGACTTCATAGACGAGTTTCCTTCAGCGAGTTCTGTGTAGTGCCCAGTCTTTCAGGTATTTGAGTTCCAGGCTGGTATCTGCTTTGAAATTATCCATCTACGTTTCCCTGGTACGTTTCCTTCCCCTTTTCCTATGTTCCTTTACCATTCCCAGCATGATCTGTTTTTCCAGGGAGTCAGCACAAATGGTGTGATCAAAGAACTTTAACTTCAAGCGTGCAATCACTGCCTCCAAGGAGATTTGTGGTCGAATTTTCTCTAGGACTTCTTTATTAGTTGTTCTATCTGTCCACGGGATTCTGAGGATCCGCCGCCAACACTAAAGTTCGAATGCATCTATCCTTCTATCGCTTTTTCTTACTGTCCAGCTTTCACAACCATAGATTGTGATTGGGAACACAATTGCCTGGACCAGTCTGGCCTTAGTAGATATTGTGATGTCTCGGCTTTTCCAGATGTTAGAGCGGTGCGGCCCAAGGTTAACCTTCGCTTAATCTCCTCTGTGCATGCTCCTATTCTGTTCAACTTTGAACCAAGAAAGATAAAGTTATCCACAATCTCTAGTTCGTAGTCATCTATTGTCACTTTCCTTTGCAGTTCAGCTGTCGTCATGACCTTGATCTTTTGGATGTTGAGCTTTAGGTCCATCTTCTCACTCTCGTCTTTTATGCTCTTGATTAAACTGACCAGATCTTCTTCCGACTCTGCTAGTAAAGTTGTATCATCTACGTACCTTAAATTATTGATGATCTTGCCTCCTATGTGGAAACCAAGGTCTGTGTCTTGAGAGGCTGATCTCCTGAAAAATCATCTCTGCATATATATTAAACAGTGAAGGTGAAAGGATGCATCTTTGCCTGACTCCTTTGTCCACTGTTAGCCAGTTTGTGTCACCATAGACTGTTCTCACTGTTGCTTCTTGGTTGTGATAGAGTGCTTGAAGTAGATTGATGATGTGATCAGGGAGGCTCATGTCCTTCAGTGTTCTCCATATTTTATTGAGCTTTACTCTAATCAATAAAACACATGTGACATCTTTCTGAAATTCTATTGCTTTTTCCATTATCCATCTGATGTTTGCTATATGATCCCTTGTTCCTCTGCCTTTCCTGAATCCTGCTTGTTCTGCAGCTAGCTCACTGTCAACAAACTGTTGCATTCTGTGCTGTATTATTTTGAGAAGAATTTTGCTAGCCTGAGATATCGGAGCAATCGTGCGATAGTTTGAACAGTACCTGTAGTCACCCTTCTTAAACAAAGATATTAAGATGGATCTCTTCCAGTCAGTTGGTCAACAAACTGACGACCATATCCATTGGCAGACTTTTGTCAGAATCTTGACAGGCACTGCTTTGAGAAGTTCCATTGGGATTCCATCAATTCCCGGTGCTTTTCCTTGTGGCAGTGCTTCCAGAGACTTTAGAACTTCACATTCTAAGATGCATGGCTCTTGTATCTCATCTTGGTTGCAAGGTTTTGTATGATCTGTTTGACTATTGACTGTTGAGAATAGGTCAGTCGCATATTCTCACCATCTTTCTTTTATATCCTGTTGATCGTGTAGTACAATCCCATTCTTGTTTTTGATCATTCCTTTTTAGGCTTTAAAATTTGATCTTAACTCTTTAACCTCCTTGAATATTGACCTGGTGTGACCTTTCTTGCTTTCTTCTTCAAGGAATTGACATTTCATTCTAGGAGTTCACTGACTCCTAGAATGTGAAAGTTGCATCTTATCACTTCTTTATTTACTATTTCCAATTTGCCGAGGATCATTCCTCTTACGTTCCAAGTTCCCTTTTATGTTGTTATTTGTGAAGCGCAGATTGACTCTTTCATCAAGAGTATCAGCCACAGGTGCTCCTCAGAGTTTAACCCTGCTACTTCATCCAGGTCTTGATTGAACATGCGATACAAACTATGATCTTCTCCAGTAACCGGTAGGTGATCAGACAGCCTGGAAGGTCCAACGCTGATGACCATAACAGAACTTTTTTTATAGCTTGCCATGAAGTATTCTGGTAAAAATAGCGTGGTGGTTTACCAGTTCCTTCCACGCCCCTCCTCCTTTCTCATCCGGGCTTGGGACCGGCAATGGTGGAGTTTAAAACAAAATACATCCCAAGAAAAATATAGTCCAGTCTGCTTTTATGAAAATTCTAAAAGGCGCAAGAATATTTTACAAAGAAAAGATGACAATACCGGCTCTTTTAAAAAAGTTTAAGACTTGCTGGTCTATTGTATATAGAACACAATAAACCCAACAAAATAAATTGTATTATATACGAAAGTGATAATCTTATGAGTAATTCATACGTTTATTTGCGATTTATATTATGAATAAAATAAAAACGAAGAAATTTTACTAATATTTTTCCAACTTTTTGATTTAATTTCAAAAAGCAAAGGCAAGTCATTTAATAAAAGCAGTATTCCTACAGACAATTGCACTAAGAGAAATCAGAGACTAGATCAATTGAAAATTTATAAATGCAGATTTTAGAATGTCTCAAAAACGTGAAGAAAGCATTGTACTTTTAAATTAAATATAGTTTAGTACTTTATGCAAACTTATTTAAAGATTATATTTATTAAATATTTTTTTTCTAGTTTTGGATGAAACGTTACTACCAAAAACAACCCCGTAATTACACAAAACAGAAAATTCTATGAAAAAAGAAATTTAAATTTTTAAAATTTGATGACTAAAAAATTCGATAAAAAACGACTAACAAAATTTTCATTGTTAATATGAATTATTTTGAAAGAAAGCTTTCGCTATTGTGTTTCGAGTTTTTGTGTTATCTTTTTCTCACGAATTTGACAAATGATTCACTTATTTCAAAGAGAAATTTAAATCCAATCGAGCACCGAACAGATGAAGTTGCTCAGTTAGTGCGAAACAGGATTTACCTGGATTTGGAAAATTCGCAAACAGACGCCCGACGAAAATAATTATTTAAAATATTTGTATAGGTTCCTGTCCTATTGAACTATCAAAATTGGTATACAACATTTCGAAACGATCCGAAGACATACGAAAACAAACAAGACGACAAATAAATAGACAAAACGAAAGTCCATACCATTCCGACACAATTTCTAAGACTTCATTCACAGACGACTAAATTAATTAGATATTCTAATCAACGACAGAATGAGAGACTAAACGAAGAAACAGATTGGCTGAAACTCCAATTTAAAAATAATAAAAGAAAGAAAACTAAAAGAACTAAAGACCTAATCGAGAAAGGGAGTGTCCATCAGTCCGTGATCACTATAACCGGCATTAGAATGGATACCGCAACGATTAATTAAATCGGAACTATCATCTACCGAAAATAGCCTGATTATATATTGATTATTACATATACTTATTATCATAATTTGTGGTACAGTCATTCAGCTATGCGGATTAAACTCTAGTCGAAAATCTCCTTTGTTCGTTACAATTAGAAAGTCAAAATAGAAAACAAGCAATTATTAATAGAAAACGAGCGGCTAGATGGCTGAGCGGTCAAGGTGGAGCCCACCGCTCTGGGGCACCCGAGTTCGAATCCCGCCGGGTCGAAAAATCCCCGGGAATTTTTTGGGGGTGGTCCATCCGGATACGTCGGGTCCCATCCCTCACCACCCAGCCGCTCCGTTGTGGTCCGAACCCACGATAGGCAAGCTTAAAGAGGCCCCCTTAGTGCCCACAGGGTGGAAAGAGTTTAAAAAAACGAGCTGAAATTTTTAATCTATAATATATGTTCACCTCAAAGTAGTAGTGGCTTGCCCCTGTACAGTACATCATACTTTTTCCTTTAACAGTGGAGTCATGCCGGTCATCTGTCTAACACCTTACAGGGAAAAATTTTCGAATTGAAATAACATGACTTTCAGTTTGCATTGGGAATTCGTATATAGTTAATCGGGAATTCCTGTTATTCCTGTCCTATGATGGCCAAGCGGTCAAGGTGGCAGTAGGCTGCCACCTTGACCGCTTGGCCATCATAGGACGAACGACAGTGAAAATTTTTAAATCTACACATTTTTTTCAAATTGCAGCCCGACAAAACTGACCAGAAAATTTCAGGGCAATCCGAAAAAATAAGTTTACTGACATCGGAGTCTTCAAAACAGACTATCTGAAAAAATTTCCTTTTCATTCATTTCACAAAATGGCAGAGGTTCCCAAATATGACGCCTTGCCATAACCTTACCATAACCTGTCTATGGATTATGTTTTCATTTAAATATTTACAATGTTTTGCTCTTTTCTTTAAACACTGAAATTTTGTTTTGCTTAATAGAAAGACTTTTCCTCTCTTTTGTCTTATGATTCACAAATATGGTAGTATGAAAGTTACGTCATCCTCAATGGAAATGTCCTTTCACTTTTTTTATACCTAATAAGTTATATTTTTTTTATTATAATTGCCTTACAGTCCTTATTTCTAACATTATTTTTAATATTGTACGCTTTTAATAGTTTCCATCTTTATTTTACTTATTTATTTTTAATTATACAGTGAAATGTTATGTAAATTTAAAACGAGAAATTTCATCCTGTTGTTGTATTGATTGTTGGAATACATATTGATTGTAACTTTTATTTAAAAAATAGTATTTTATTGTCGGGAAATTATTATATACGAAGTCTTCTTTTATTGTTATTTTTTTAGTTTTTTGTAGTAATACTGCGGGCTTGAAGGCCCGAAACACGTGTAATATGTGTACAGAGAAAATTATTGCAGGTGATATAATAAAGAAAATTTGTTTTTTCTGAACTAATTCTCATTCTTGTGTCAAGTCTTAACACCAGTGTAAAGTCCTAATAATGAGTAAAGTCCATGTAGACAATTAAAAATATTGTTTTTTTATAATTGAATGAATGAAAAATGTAATTTTAAGAAATGAATAATATATTTTGAATTACGGAAAGTTATGGGATTTTTACTTTCCCAGCTATTCTGTATCACCTAACAAGGAAAGTATTGGAATCTTGTCAAATTTGACTCTGTTTTTTTTGCAAATATCTACGTTTTGAAATTTCCTGAACCCGAAAATGTCAAAAAAAGGAAAAAAAATTCCGTGTTGGTGTGTGTGTGTGTTGGCATCTATTTCGTTCAGTATCTCAGGACGGGGTAATTAATAATCAAACTTTGGCACGGTAACTCGTCTATATGGAGCATTTTTACTATTATATTTTGGTGGTTAAAGGTCGAGGGAATGGGGAGGTAGAAAGGATCATGTATCGTATCTCGAGAGCAGTCGCACTTCTGAAGATTTTTCCTCGTTATTAGCATACAAGGTATACATTTTTTGAAAAAAATAAAACTCATCCCTAACCTCGAAATTAAACTTTTTGCCATTTTATAATAATTAATAATATAAAAAATTTTTAATAATAAAGTCTCATAACAGATAGCGCTACACACAATTACACTTATTAAGATTAATAATGTAAAAGTTATTTTTAAAGTAAAATCTCATATCAGCAAGAAAAGTTATACTTGCTAGTAGGTAGAGTGTAAGTTAGTAGGTAGTTACACCAGATAGAGCAGGGGTTCCCAACCTTTTTGTACCTAAGAGCACATTCTAGAATACCGGCCGGACGGCGGGCACCATTTATTTTTTCAAGGTGAATTTATATTTGGACATAGTTAATAATACATACACATAATGTACAGAAAACATTTAATTCCAAAAATGTAATAAAACATACACAAGACTATTAACAATAATTTTTACAAAACAAGTAATTACTAAACAATGCATACAAAATCTACAGATTATAAAAATTCTTTATAAAAAATATAAATCTGAAAGTAAATGTGATTTTTTGCATTGCATTTCATTGGCCATTGCTTCGTAATTAGGAGAGTATGATGATATTCCTGATCGTAAGCAATCGTCAAGGTGTTCATCTGTAAGTCGTGATCTGTACTTTGATTTTTATGATATTCAGAACGGACCGGTTTATTTCATTTCAGGTATGGGAAATTTGGTTGGTGAAGATTTGGCAGAGGGGAAAAAGAGATCGGTCGCATTTCGCTTTGTGCTTTTATCTGTGTTGGACGCCATTTCTACTTTTGAGTGGTTAATCATTAAAAACGAAAAAACTTTTACATAGCATTTTATTGAAAACCGAAATATCTTTATTTTTATCGTGGTCGCACAGCGGCGGGCACACGTAAAACGATCGGCGGGCGCTATGGTGCCCGCGGGCATAGGGTTGGGGACCACTGAGATAGAGTATATGCTGCGAGAATTGCTCAGTATATTAACGTATGGATGAGGTTATGGATAACATTCTCCTACTCATTAGTTTTCGTCATTACTCATAGTTAGCTAAAAAAAAGAAAAGAAAAATATACGTTACTGTTTTGCTGTTTTCATTTTAATATAAAAAAAAAATCATTATTAACGTGTTTTACATTATTTTGTCAATAAGCAAAATGAAAGCGGAAAAAACCGCAACGTTTAGTTTGATTGTTCTTCGTAAACGGAAGATTGGTCAAGTTTAGTTGATTGTTCTTCGTCAAGAAGATCGTCAAGTTTAGTTTGATTGTTCTTCGTCAAGAAGAATCCCCTAAGCAGATCAAGAAGATCGGCTTAGGGGAAAATAGGATAATGCCGTGTCCCCAAGAGAAAACTAAAATACATACTCAAATTTATACAAACATCAAAACTTTATTAGTAAAATATAAGTTTAAAGTGTTTGGTTTTATACAATTTGGTTTTATTTACTTTGCATACAAGTTATTTTAAAAATTTTAATTAATAAATTTCCAATGCTATTCATAGAGAGGGGTATGCCCGATTGTCGAGTATTACCGCTCAATGGTTGGGTTTTGGCACTCATAATTTTACTTAATGATTTACATATAAAAATAGTCACATTTTTAATTATTTGGTGTTTCTACACTTCTGCTGTATTTGTGTGACCAATTTTTGCATTTTCATCTGGGTCTTCTTAGATTTTCGCTTTCCAATGCCCCTAGTTTGTGATTTTCTGATGTAGCTGTTAGAATTTATGAATTTTTCATTATGTCTACTCAATTTTCATCATTTAGTATTATATTTAATTTTTTCAGCCCCGTGGACACTGAGAGGGCTTCTTCTAGTAAGCCCATTATGGATTCGGCCAGGCCCACAATGGGCCGATTGGGTAATGAGGGCGGTGCACGACATATCCGGATGGACCACCACCCGAAGGCGTTTTTACCCGTCTGGATTCGATCCCGGATCCCCCAAAGCGGTAGGCTGCCACCTTGACCGCTCGGCCATCGTGACTATAGACTTATGATGACAGTTGCTACCAGGCCACAACAATCACACATTCACAATTCCATTCTGTTTCGAGATACCTATGTGAGCGGGATTACCCAACTTTCTTCTAATTAGGGTTGCATAATGCCTCAGAGCAGAAAACCGGAAAACAAAATTACGTTTCCAAACCCTGGGGCCTCGTATTAGACCTCACGGGTCGCAAATTACTCACGATTGGGATAGGACATTAAATGTATTTTGATTCTTAAACATTTACGGACATTATTTTTTTTTTTACATAATAAAAATAAGTTAATTTCACTTAGTAACAAAAATATTTTATCCCGAACACTTATTTTTACATATTAACAGACAGACCATATACAGTATTACATATTATAGTTTATGGGATTCTGCATAGGTCAGTACTAATTTATTTTAAATATCTGGTGGCAATTTACACAGGATTTAGTCTCCAATCTATTTACGAAATTAAAAATAATTCTCTCGGTTAAATTTTAAATTATAAAAATTTTATTTAGAAATTGTAGAAATTACACGTATTTTCATTTCCAAATTATATTCAGTCAAACTGAGTTAGTGCAAATAAGTAGGCTACCACAAATTAACTTTGTATTACATTCTCCATTTTAAATAATAGGCTCGAGTGAAATGACGAGAAATCATTACGATTTCATTTTATATACAGAAGTAACCATAATTAAAGAGAAAGTGTTCAGAGTTCCCTGCAGGATTATTGGACAAATCTCAGCTAAATTTGGTATACATGCTGTTTCTTTGCTGGAGAAAATTTCATTTTGAAATTCGTCCGTTAGGGCGAAATTTGGTGCTAATGCCCTTAATATGCATACTACACACGTTTTCTAACGAATTTTGGGTATAAAAAGTAGTAATTTATTTTAAATATCTGGTGCAAAAACGTTTTCCACAATCATTCGACAGGCGAACAGCATGATCTCTTTTCCCGATCCTTGCTTTACTTATTAAATTCTTCTATGTCACCAGACCTTTCTATATCTGATCGGCATTTAAAATGTTTACCAATAGATCTTGAATATTGAAAATCTTTGTAAAATGAAAAGCGAACGCACTTTTTAGAGAATAAAGATGGTGGGCACGTAGAGCCATATCATTGATGTAATCGCCACCACATCGGTAATTGAAATAAACTTATTGCACTTTTTTTTCTCAATTCATTAGAAAACGTAATAAGCACATTAAACGCAGCGCCAAACTTCTTCCTAGCGGCCGAAATTCGGAAGTAAAATTTTTTCCGAAAATCGGAACCGCTAATTCCAGTACGTATGCAAAATTTGGTTGAGATTTATCCAATAATTCTTTCTTCAGAGAGCTCTTTGAACAACTTTTTAATTATGATCATTGTACAAGTTAAATATATTAAGAAACATCGATTTTAATTACAGTCAAATGCATTTTACAATGGTATATATTTAAAATGCATAAACATTTAAAAAAAATTATAACCGCCAAAAATAATTTTTGTTACGAGGTATAATAATAAGTACAAAAAGAAAACAACACTGAAATTTCTGAGGATATACTTAATATCAAAGTTAATGTATGTATTATATAATAAATTATTAGATTTTGCTACAGCTAAGTTTATATTCATTAATTAATTATACTTTAAAATGTACTAGCATACAGTATTTTTTTAAACAGTTGTTGCCATAGAAATCATTTCAAAAATATTTTTACAATGAAAAATGAATACTGTAAACGTTTGTTCTCAATCAAAATTGTAATTTTTCATTTCAAGTATATAATTAATTATATTTTAATTGCATTTGAAATTTGTAAAAATTAAAAAGATTAAACTTTTAATTAAAAGATCAATTAAATTTAAATGAATTATTTAAAAAGTATTATTAAAAGATTAATGACAGTTTAATTTACCTTCACTATCTTTTAATTGCATCAGTGGAAAATTTAAATTTTAAGCAATTTAGAACTTCTGAATTTTTAAAGCAATATCATCAATGCAATTAAAAGATTAACCTTTTCCTAAAAGATTAATTTCAATTGTAAAGAAAAGTTAGACATTTTTTTTAAAACATATGTCTGTAGACAAGGATTTTTGGGGATAAACCACCTTCCATTTGGGGGAAAAATTAAAATTACAGTATATAGTATATAAGTTATATTTCGTACCCTTCCTTCTCACAGTCTATAAACTCTATATACTGATATAGTAAAAATTAATAAACTGTATTATGAAAAAATAATATTTTAAAGTCTTGCAATGGCCTGTCCATAAATATATTTACCATGAAAATAAATTTAGTTTCCTTGAGTTAGAATAAATATGGTTGTCTGGATACTTAGGTAATTTGATGGAAAAATTGTCATTTATAAAAATAGAACTAAAATAATATAATGTTAATATGTACTAATATTAAATTTTATAATAATACTAATGAGTATTCAGTAGAATAATAATAATAATAACAGTACAGTTTTCTGCATTTTAATTATAGATCTATTGCACAATATGAAATTAAAATCATTAAGATGCATCATTGTTAATGCAAAAATAATTGATATTCTTAATATTTTACCATAAATAATAATTTGACAATAAAAAGCTTCATTTTTAAATTTTTTCAATTCATATGAAAAAGTTACAATAGAAGTACATTGCATAATTCTATTAATTCAGTGCCATACAAATAAGAAAAATTATATTATTATTACAAAACTAATTAAAACAACAAAAGGGGAAGAGGTTTACATTTGCAAATGTCTTAGGAATGTCCTTCAAGAAATTTAATGAATAAAATGTTCTTTTTCATTTTAAAAGCTGCACTTTTTTCCTCATGCACTCCTCTAAAATCAATTATTGTACTTTTGTTCTAGTGACTGTGATCAGATGATGAGCTCGAGACACTCAGGTACACTTTCATTAATTTTGAGAATTTGGAGGATCTTTGAATAGATTGAAAGTCATTTTACTCACAAGTTTAGTCTTGATAATTTCCATAAACTGGCCTTGAATGAATTTACAAGATATTAAAGCTGAATTATGACATATATTATACATAACTATGTATTTGTGTTTCTCAACAATATGACAGAATGAATGAATGGCACATATCACAAATAAATTTACGGAAACAAAAGCTTAACAATAAGTAAAAAGGTGAACATTTAACATTGAATGCAGTCCTGCTGCAAATAGTATATTTATATTTATTTATATATTTATGCATATATATCCTTTTTTTATGTTGCAATTAGAGTAACTTTTCACAGTTGATATCTGAAAATAGTTACTGGAAGAACTTATCTTAACATCTCTCTAATAGAACAATTTCTGTCAGTCGTATACATCTAGGTTCTACAAATCAAGTCATTATAAACTCTTATACTGTATTCAAATTTAAATGAAATTTTATCCAGAGGATTAAATTATTACACTGTACAAGGTATTTACATTTTTTTTTTGTATTTTCTATAACACAAACACTAAAATTTCATCACAGGCTATACTGATAGAAAGATTTTTTGCACACACAAATCTTCGATGTTAAAATATCTGTTTATATCATCTTTATAAACTTAATTCATTTTTAAATAATAATAAAATATAACAAAATCCACTAACATTTAACAAACAAAATCACAAGATAACAAGGGGCACATTCCGAAACAGATATTTTGGTGACTAGAGTTTATTGAAGAAACTATTTCCATAAATTAATCTATGATAGTTTGATAATTTTGTTTGGTATTTGTTAACTTCAGACTTATCATCAATTAAAAATACTCAATAAGGCAATGATATAAAATTAATCAATGCCTTTTCTTTGTCCTAATATTCCCAAGACAGAACAGACTCCCATAAATCATTCGAATAATGATCAGTTGGGTAATGAACCATTTTCCAGCATAACTGCATCACTAGGTGATAGAGGACGATACCGGCGTCGTCTGTAAGAAATTATGACTTTGTTAATAAAGAATTTTCAATAAAATTCTTAATTAAATAATATATTTATATTTTTAAAAATATAATAATTTAAAATCTAATTTATAAATCTCATGATTAAATTCAATTATTTTTACTTCTAACTTTTCTTACTGTACATATAATTAATATAGCATTATCACTATTAACAAAAAATACAGAAAATACAATAAATTTAAAGTGCTGTTTTTCTTTATCTCAGTTAATAATAATGTTACTAAAAGTATTGTTTTTTTTCACTACACAAAATAAAAGAACTCTAGTGATTTATTGTATAATTATCATTTGACAGATAAAATTGTAAAAATGATCTTTTATTCAGAAATAATAAACTATTCTAATAATTTTAAAATTTAATAACATGAAATTACACTTAAGCATTATTAATTTCAATTATTGTAATGCCAGATTTAACAAAAATTCATAACATGACATTGAAGATCAGTTTGAAATATGAAAATATTTTCATTTAAATTATTACTTAAATTCAAACTTCATTGTATCAGAAATTGCTGAAATCTTATAATTAAAACAATATATATAACTAATTATTTTAGAGTGGTACTCTATTTATTTTATTAACAGAATTTATTAAAAACATTAAAAAAACTCAAAATTAGGAAATTTCCCTTCAAACATTAAAAAAAAAAAAAATTAATTGAGGAGACTAACCATTGAAACTAGAATGCATATTACATGAATCTAACTAATAAAATTACCATATTTTATGGCATATAAGAAGCAACTTTTCTCCAAAGTACAGAGCTAAAAATAAATGTCTTACAGATGAAGTTGCAATGTAGGCTAACAAATTCCCCAAACAGCCTTCATAGGCTGCAGTTAAATACACTAAATACTTTTTCCTAAATATTCTGTGCTGAAATGTGGTATTGTAAAATACAGCAAATAAAATTATAAGCAGATATTTTAAATAAAATTGTAAGATATTATACAACAATTTTGATTCTAAGATAAGTTAAACTATCTAGTAAACCTACTGAATATCTATTATTTGATTTATAATTTTTCAATTTATTATTGTAATTAAGAATAGAATTTATTAAAAACATTAAAAAAATTCAAAATTAGGAAATTTCCCTTCAAACATTAAAAAAAAAAAATTAATTGAGGAGACTAACCATTGAAACTAGAATGCATATTACATGAATCTAACTAATAAAATTACCATATTTTATGGCATATAAGAAGCAACTTTTCTCCAAAGTACAGAGCTAAAAATAAATGTCTTACAGATGAAGTTGCAATGACAATAAAGCATTTCGAGCAAATGGCGTAACCAGATTTATAAAAATTGATTATGCACTGTTGCTAATCAGAACAATTCTTGTATGGAAATGTTTAAATTAGCAAAAATTTCAATTAGTGAATTACAGGTAAAGAAAAGAAGTCAAAAAAGACCATAGACAAGTACACATGTGAATTTGACATCTTTTCAAAAACTATTGTACAATTTTTTTTTATTGAAACATTTAGTGGAAGATCAAATGAAAGTGGTTCAGATTAAGTGGGGTTTGACTAGTGAGTGTGCACTGTATATTAAGCAAGATATAAAATTATTAGTAAGTCAAAAATAACAAACAGATAGACTGATCATATCTAACAAAGGAAAATGCTACAAAAGTCCAGAGAAAACTGAAAAAGATAACATTATTCAGTAAGAAATTTCTTTCAAAATTCAAAATTTGAGATTTTAAAAAATAGTTTTTTATTTTTCTCATCATTAACATTCAAAAAGAAATAAAAATTAGACTGTTTTGAATACAAAGTTGGAACAAGTTCTAAATTATCTTATAAATGTTATTGCTAACTAAGACTAAATGTACAAGGCCCTAAACGAAAACTTAAAATATGATATACCTGTAAAGGAAGAGGAAAGCAAGAACTTCAAATGAATATTTTTTAGTATAAAAACACTTGTATAAAAACTAAATTAAAATGATAGCTTCAATAATGGGTATTATCATTATCGTTGTCTAAAAATTAATCACAGCAAATAAAACAGACTAGTTTGAGTTAGTTTCCTTATTCAGTTATGTCAATAATTTAACGAGATGATAGTCTTTTCAAAATCAACATCGATTATTTCTTTTACGTGAGTGACCTAATAAAGTAATACAGTTTACACGATAGAATCAGATACAAATCTTTTCTCTGTGCAGTCTCCTTAATGTATTTTGCTAAATCATTGTCTTTTCTTAAGCATGATTTTTTTATGCATACATTCAGTTTCAAAAATAATTAAATACTAAAAGTAGTAGTAAATAGAATGCATAATAATTTCTTACAATAACTATATATACACATATGTACACTCTCACATCGTACTCATGTTAACAACAAATAAAATTTTACATTACAAAATATTCAGAATATTGTGGATCTAAATATATATTTTTAGTATATTACTTTATAAACTGTGTAATTTTAAGCACACAACAGCAAGAAAATACACACGTGCAAATTAAATTTTTCCTAGACAATAACATAACATGAGAAGCCCAATTATTATTTTATCTACAGATAAAATGAGACAATAACACAATAATTTTATCATCATTTTATTGATTAAAACTTATTCAAATACAATGATAACAACAAACAATTTATGTTCCTATCTCTATATTTTAAAATGTAATAATTTGCAAAATATTTTATTTGAATTGATTTTTGTAATAGAATTAAACTTTTACAAAATTTTACAAAAAGTTTTATATTTTCAATAAAACATTTTAAAAATTAATTATATATAAAAATGAATCTTTTGAAAGAATCAATTTTAGCTGTAATTTATCATCATTTTAAATTTAATTAACAACATACAGTATTGATTTCTTTTTTTATGTTAAAAAAACAGCAGCTCAAAAAAAAAACTCTATAAAAATTTACATTTAATCAATAAAATGATTTTTAAAACATATTATAAAATTAATAGCAACATTAAAATATTACAACAATAAAAACTGTAAACAAACATCTAAAAATGGCTCAATGCATAGCAAACAATAAATCAAGTCACAATGCATTTTATTTTCCATCTTATACAAAATCAGAAATTTACATTTATTTTTTATTAGAATCAATATAGCATTTCATATTTATTGTTTTATCATAATAATAATTATTATTATAATTATCTCGAATAAAGATAAAACTAAATTTTCTTTGTTTCAAAACAATAGATTTTAATGTAAGATATATTCTGTTTAATGGGAACCGATAAAAATTTGCAACACCTGTGCTCTCCAGATGTTAACAATTACAATGATTTCAAACATTTCTAAATAGTCTATTATATTTATATTAAAAAATTACCTATTTACGATTGTATAGATAGATTAAAAAAACGTAAATAAATACTTTTGTGAATCTGAAGTATTTTTGTTTATTTTAAATAAATCATTCAAGGAAGTTATAGGAAAGAAACTACATTTTAATTGTTTTCAAATATGTTGGATTCTAATGACATTAACTTTGAATTTTACAAATTTCTAACTTTTTTATTTGTAATGTAATCAGAAAGATTTTACTTCTATTTAAAAGTTTGTTTTTTTTAAAACACACTTAAGACTTAATTATAACATTTAAGTTTTGCTCCATTCCTTTTAAATGTTCTTCATAAGATTTTTGACAGTATTTCTTTCAATTATTGTGACTGCTCTTTTCCACTTCAGAGAAAAATCTTTAATGTCTTTTGCTGTCTGTTCTGTTTTTTTTTTAGTTTATTTTTTACAAGAGACCAAAATCTTCCTATTGATCAGCATTGCAATATGTTTGACAGATCTCTAGGTACAAAATTAACTGCAACATTCCAGCCAACTTACTGTAGATTTTGTATAGTGTATTGTTGACAAATCTGGCCACCATGATTTTTTAAAAAAGGAAGATAATGTTTTTTTAACATTTATGAATATAAATTTCAGCACTAGTATTTCCTTTTGTTGCAAATGATAAACTTTTCAATCCATACTGACAAATTGCTTGCCATATCAGATATTTTAGGCCAAACTTTTCAACACTGATCGATGTTTGAGATTCTGGAAGAACTTCTGCTTCAAATGCTGTATAACAACATGAGCCTGGAAGTGTTGAGAAGTGAGAATTCACATATGTTTCGTCGTCTAAAACCAAACAAGCATTCTTCTTGCCAATTAAAGAATACAATTTTCAAGCTCTCATTTTAATTACATCCTTTTGTTTTTCAGTTACTTTAGGTATTTCTTGTTTTTTATATGATCTCATACTTGCACAGCACTTAGTCCTTTGAACCATTGTTTGCTTATTTTCACATTTTTTTGCAACATCTCTCACTGACATACTGCAATTTTTGGAAATTACTTTGATTATCTTCTGGTTGAGTTGTGAGCTGCAAGCACCATATTTTCCACTGGAACCTGGCTTTCAAAAAATGGACAATGTCTTATGATACCAATTTAACACTCCAGCTATCATACTTTGGGAAATTTATAGCTCTTTTGCTATGAAATGTCTTGGTTTTTTTGAATTTTCCAGCCATTTGACAACAATTGCTTTTTGATGGTTTATTTCATTTATTGTTTAAAGCAATAGTAGAGTTACTTTAGAATAAGAATTACATTATCAGTTTTATTATTTGAAATTGTTGCTATGGCAACAAACAGAATTATAAATAATAAACAAAAAAGTTAACTTCTTTTGAAATTTTACAGATTTCTATTGTTACAGTCCTTATTTATATATATTTTTGAATAATAGGCTTGTTTGTTTATAATTTAAAAACTAAAATATTGAAATAAAAATGTATTATTTTGAGATTTATCTATTATTATTTGATCAATGAATGTTTTATTTTATTAGACAATCAACTTCATATTTCTTTTGAACAAATTATGATGCAAAAGTAGTTTTAAATAACAAACAATATATAATCAATGAAATATAGCTTAAATTCATTTTATATTATACTTATTTGATAAATATATATTGCATTATTTTAAAATAATTATCTCAGAGAAGAGAATTCTGAATGTAGTATATAGATTTGATTATATGAAAAGAATGATAAGCGTGCAAATAGTATGCAATGTATTTCAGATAAGAACATTTGAAACTATTTGTATATTGGACTTAAGTCAAAATAAATCCAGATATTTTGTATGCATCATTCCACTTCTTCAAAAAAGTGATATGAGGATAAAAATACAAGCGTCTTTTAATAGCATACTTACGTTGCTATCATTAGTATTAATATCTTTGTTAATATTATACTAACAAATTTTTAAAATCTTGTCTGTTTATATCATAACATAGTGAAATTTGAATTTAATGTCTGTCATATGCTACACCAGATGTGTCAGAAGGAAAAACAAATATGAAATGTTTTGGCTAATTTATCATTTTCATACATAATGAAAAACAAGTTTGACTGAATAGCATTATTACAGATACTAAACAATGACAGAAATGTATTGTAGGTAATAAATTAAATATATATCATGCTTTGGAAAAATAATTTTTAAAGCATTATTGTGATAGAATTTTAATAAATTAACAAACCAAATGCATTTATTAAAATTTAGCATGCATTTGTCTTCGTTAACAGCAAAGGAAAACACAAACAAGCATTGTAGATTCTATTGCAACTTTTTCAACTTATTATATATATATGTATTCTTTAAACTTCATATCTCAAAACCAAAAAGTGAAGATAAATAGGTCTTAGCAATTGTGATTCAGAAGCAATCAATAACAAGGCATACAATTATAGGGGGAGAAAACAAAAAACAAAAGGTTTTGGAAAGAAAAATACAAAATATGGAAAAAATGTGTTTGATTTAATATTTAATTTTATAGATTAATTAATTTATAAAGTGTACTTATGATCTGATTATACTAGTCAGAATTTATATTTAAACTTTTTAATAAAATAGATTTGTTTCACATTTCATATCATTATCATATCAAATGACTAATAAGGTATCATTTTAATTAAATCTTAAGATATGCTGCAATATATAGACCTTATTCTTATTTCTATTCCTCTTTTGGGAGTAAATTTTATGAAAGATTCTCTTATTACTACTACCAGAATGCAAATTACAAATTATTTTGTGTATATTCTTCTAAGCATTGAAATGTTTCATAATTTAATAGCTTTAACAAACATTTATTTTTTAATAGATATGTGAAATCATTCAGAATGTTAATATAACTTTATAAAATAATTTCAAAAATATATTAAAGAAAAGAATAATGTTAGCAATAAAGTTGAATTTTAACATAAATTTATTTTAAAAAATTTTAATTATGGCTGGATGTTAACTTAAATCTGTTCGATGAAACTATATTGATATGACTAATACATAAATTGCTCCAATTGTATTATTTTAATTCCTTATTCAGAAAATAATTTGAATTTTTGCTTTATTCAATTGTTAAATGAAAAAATAATTTATTTTGTTTACTGTCTACATCTTATTAACATTTATATCATTTATATAGTTGATATAAAACTAATGATAATGAAATGAAACAATTTTATGCAATTTGAAAGCAATCATGATAATATACAAACAGTTTAAGCTTATGACATGCAATAATAAAATGTTTTCATGGCAGCATTTTCATATTATTTCTTAATAAAAATTTAAAATATTTTATATATTAAAAATAAATGTTAGAAATAAAAAAAAATAGCTAAAACTGTAAAAATAACAAACGAAGTCTTCTTTGAATATTTCGCGTAAAGCTTCGTTACACACATAATTCAATTAATAAATAGCGATTAAATTAACAACACAAATTATTAATTTACAATTAATTTGCAAATGTTTTAATTTTCTTCTGTTAAGTTCAGTGTTTCAATTATCACTACTTTTATTATATCTAAAAATATATATTATTTACAAAAGCATTTCATATCAAGAAGCAATTTTCGTTGTTTAATTATTAGGTTAGTAATTTAAGCTTGCTGCAGTTATTTTAGCTATGTTAATAAATAATATTCAATGATTCTTGCTCTGATTATCTTTATATTTCCATACTAGTGAATTTTCATAATTATTGAAATTTATCCAGATTAAATTAGAATTTCCAGTTTCCTTCTCTGAAAATTCTTGGATTTTCCTCAAGGTTACATACTAATTGCGGTTTATTATTGTTCATAGATCATGAGATAAAATTGAAAGTTTTAAACAGTCTTTATTTCAGACTTTATTTTTTAGTTAAGAGTTTTAGATACTGAATCAGTATCTATATACAAACTGTTGAATTTCTGATAAACATTAAATATAACTTAATATTTGAGTCATAATTTTAGATGAATATATAAATATGAAATACGGAAAATTTAATTTTCATGTTATAAATTATCTTATTTCCAAATCTTTATTTTAAAGAATGTATTTTAGAATCTGGCATATAAGAAAATGATTTTATTGTCCATGTAGTATTAAATAAAAATTGCTAACAATTGGAGTTTAATTTTATATTTTTGTTATAATTTTTGAAATATTTGATACATTGTAAATCAGCATTAATGAGAAAGTTAAACAATATATTTGTTATAATTGATATAGACTTTGGCGATGATGATGATGATGATGATGATAAATAAATTTATTGTTGAGATATTTAAAGTTACAATTTAATTATTTTTATCACAATAATTTTTCAGTTTAAAAATTTATATAATTTAATTCTGTTGTTCATAATGTAAACTTTCATTTTTAAATTCATCAAAACTTGCAATTTTGTGACGTTTTTATTAAAATAATTTGTATGATAATGAAGATTTTTTTTTGTCATTTATTTTAATAATGTTATTTTTTCATTTTTATTATTTCAAAACTATGTTTTTAGAAATCTCTATGCATCATACATATATATAAATAGTAAGTTTTAAAGTAATGTATGGAAGATTTTTCCTTTATTAAATTTTTAAATGAATGTTTTAATATACCTTTAAATATTTTAAATTTATTTATTTATTTACATAATAAGTTACATCATATTTTATATTAATCAAATTCACATTTTTTGCTGATTTTTACTTATTTCTTCACGATAAAATCTGCTGAAAGAGTTGGTACCATAAGAAAAATGCTGCATTTAAAGTCTCTTTGATAATAATGCATTATTTTTTAAAAAGTGATGGCATGCCAGTAAGTAAATACAGAGTTATATTCATTATGATAAAATAAGTTTCCTTTTTTTAAAGAAGATAAATATGATTATTTTCTGATTTAAATCAAATAGTATGAGGAAAAAAAAAAAAAAAAAGAGTATAAAAATACAGTGTCTTTCAAAAAGAATGTTGCTGTTTTAAATTATTGTAATAAATTATGTTAATTATTATCCAAGAATGTTGTAACATACATTAAAACATTGGAAAAATGTCCAAGTTTGACATTTTTCCATTACAATTTCTCAACATGTACACTTTGTATCACACAGCACGCATCTGACAAATACTCAAATTCTTCCTATATCACTACAACAAATCTGTTGTCACTCCTCTCACAGCAGCCATAATTCAATGGCTCCTGCAGAAAACTCATGTTGCACAATGATGAGTGAGTCCAACTTTGCAAACTGCAAGACAGAAAATACCTTCTCTGTTGCTGAGTCATCATTTTCATTTACAGAGCTTCCTAGAGGCAGTAGATAACAAGACATTTGAATGTTGATGGGAGATGAAACACAGATGGTTGCTGTATCGATTGGTTTATGTCATATGCTTCTCAGATAATAATTAACATAATTACAATAATTTAAAATGGTAAAATTCTTTTTGGAAGACCCTGTAAATGTTCTTCAAAACTGTTTTCACTACTTTAATTTATTGGATAAATTAATCAGAGATGAATGTTCAGATAATGAAATAAATGTCATCTATGTCTTTCCTTTAAATATACGGATAAAACAGTTGATGTTTCTCATAACTTTGACAGTGTGTAAATAGAAATCATTTAAAGTTGATTTTAAAATCTAGCAATTGTTTAGATTAATATGAAATATGCAAACTTTGAACATAATCGACATAGAGTATAAAAATTGATTACAAATCACAGTTTAAAAATAACTCATTGTCTATAATGAGGAAATAATTCAAATCCTTTGTTCTCTAAAACATTTTCTATTATTTTTAAAGTCTCACTTTTTATCATTTTTTTCTCACAAATTATAAAAATTAAAAATGTATGAATCTTAACAGAAGAAGATTAAATATAAACAGCTTCCGTGTTTAAACACAATAAATGATTCATTTCAGGCATACGTTTCGGTCATTTCGACCTCCTTGAACGGAAATATGAAATATCTAGTACATAGGGAAGATAAAAACAAATTACTATACTTCATAATTATTGGAATTATTTATCATATAAACCAAGTTTTAGTAAGATTAAATTCACAAAAGAATAAATTTTTCTTCATTTCAAACATGTAATTGTTTGCTTTTATAAATTCATAAGTTATTATTTAAATTATTTTATTTATTTCATTTTTATTAAAATTCTAATTAATTAAAAACAGGTTTAAATTACAATAATAATAAATCTGATTTATCCTTTCAGATCAATATTTATTTTATTATTAAAAATTAAAAATTTAGAAAAATTATATTTTAAATTATTAAAAAAATATAAATTTATTAAAATTTGTTTAAATTCCTTTGTGAATTTATTCAAATCATCTTTAATTATGCAGGATATTCTAAGATGAGAACTTAAAATTATTATATGTAATTTGAATCTTCATTTTCAAAAATACTAAATTAAAAATTTTGGTTAATGTTACCTCAGGTGCCAAGATGGCGGCTCGTCTCTGATTCCAGCAAGGAAACAGTGGACGCACGTTCTAACCTAACCTAACCTATTCTAATAATTTGGTTGCTAATAATTATGGTAATTTATTGGGAATAGGTTAGAACGTGCGTCCCACTGTTTCCTTGCTGGAATCACAGACGAGCTGCCATCTTGGCACCTAAAGTAACATTAACCAAAATTTTGATTAAATTGTTATTTTCAAGTTTATTACTATAATTAATTGAGAAAAATTAAAATTTATTCTTATTAAATTGTAAAAGTGGATAATTTGGGGAGATACTATAACAGCATCACATACAATTTTACTACTTCCAGTCATTTACACTAATTACTAGGACAATTACTACTAATCAAGTCAATTCAGTGGTACAAATTTCACAGCAATTAACAGATCCAGCATTCAGTAGCTTGTTTTTGTTTTTTCTATCTTAATAATTTTGATAATACCATTAAATATAGGACAACAGTTATAATTTTTGCTAAACATACTGGTTGTAATCAATTATTGAAGTTGAAAAGTCCTGAACAATAGTGTTCAGCATCCACTTCTGACTGGAATATTCTCTTAACCCTCTCAGAGCTTGTTGATTCTGGCAGATCTTAAATCCAGATTAAAAGAAAAGGATTGGCAATAGGAAAGACATCCAGCCATAAAATGGCCATTTAGGTAAATAGTAGTAACCTCATAAAAAACAGAACTAACAATACTGAAGAAAGAGGAGGAGAAAGATTTAGAGTTATTTTCATCAAAAACATTCAAATTTGTCTGAATTTTAATTAAAATTTATATACACAAAAATGAAAAATGGAAAGAGAATTTACACTTTTCAATCAATGTTAAAAAGCATAAAGAATGTATCATTATTCCACTTTATGATTAAAGTCTTCAACATAAATTAGTATAATTGATTAGTTCAATTTATGTAAAACACTTACTTTAGTCATAATATGGAATAATAAAATCTTTTAATAGCAAGCTAAAGAAATATTAATGAATTTGCTATCAGCAGCATATTTTATGAATATCTAGCTAATAAAATTCATCAAATGCTTGTATCACCATCTGATATTTCCATATTTCTATATCAGCTTCATACAAATGCATTCAAATCTGAAAAATACTGAATAACAAATCTTGATATCAAATTTTTCACCAACTTTTACTGAGTAAGACTGACAGAAAAATATTTTTTACAAATTTACATTTACCACCTTTAATTTAGTATTTTAGAATATCCTACATATCACACACAAACATACACACAGAAAACAATTCTAATTAATTAACTAATTAGAACAATAAAAAATAAACTTCTCTATTTTGATTTTATAATAAATATAACTACATTAATTAGTATATACTTTTCATTTAGATTATTATTAAGAATAAACTTACCGAGCAGGAACACATCCATACAGAGGAGGATCACCAAGAGGGGGTCTTGGTCCTCGTACCAAAACAGATATATCCTGATTATCTGTAGAATTTAGTTGCAATTTTAGCTGCTCACAAATATGCTTTGGTACTGCAGGAGATGATGCAGTCTGCTGAAGTACATAGTTTTGTTCCCTAGAACATTCTTCAGTTTTCTTATTTAAAAGATAAGAACTAAGCAAATTGCTTTCTGATTCAGCAGAAGAAAGTCCTTTCTGTCCATCATATAAACAACCATCTGGATCAGATAACTGCTGCCTAATACGAGGCCGTGGAATGCGCGATTCACCTACCATTGTAGCAGGTCGATGTCGTCTTCTTGAGAATGATAATTTCAGTTCACTTTCATCTTTCACATATTTGTCAGTTTCTCTTCGTCTTCTCACTGAAATCTTTTCTTTCTGTTCATTAACATAGGCACCAGTTTGTTGAACATTCCCTGAGCTTGAACTAATTTCTTTCACGTAACCATTATCAACCTTATTAGATAAATCATCAAATTTAGACAAATTTTCTGTTTCATTTTCTAAAATTTGGACTTGATCTGAAGATATTCCACATCCTGCTTTTTCTAAATTTACATTTTCATTAATAGGGGAACGAGTAATGTCTGTATTACTTGGCATTTCTTCCTGATTTTTACTTTCTAAATGTCCAAATTGAAAAGGGTTGCTTTTTTTTAATAACTGTTCATCCATGCTACTCCTAATTAATTCTTGACCTTTAGATTCTGATGACGATTTAGGTTTATGATGATCTTTTGAAATTCTTCTTTTATAATGTGGAATATCTTCTTTTATCTTTTTAATTTCACAATCTCCATCCCTTTTAGAATCCATTTTTTTTTGTATCATCATAGATTCAATTATTTCTGCTTCATTAAGATGTACCTTATCACCAATATCATCTTGTTGTTTGTTTATTTCATTAATACTATTGTCTTTATCAGTTCTACCATTCCTTTGAAAAATTGGTATTTCTTGTATATCCAACTGCATCATATTACTCGACTTCTTTCTTGTAGGAAAATCTTTAATGATTTCGCCATTCTGTGATTTTGATGATTTTTGTTTAATAATTTGTTCTTGTTGATCTAAGATTTGATTAACATCTTTGCTATGTTTCTCATTTGATATTTTTAATTTTTTATCATAACCAGAATTTATTTGTCCTTCTTTGTCACGGAATTCTTTTACCTTTGACAAACTCTTTGAATGTTGTAAACCTCTTTCTTTCTTGTAATCTGCACTTTTTCTCAATACTTTATCACTAGTTTCTGCATAATTACTTCTTTTGTGATGTGAATCCAAAGGGCTAGATGGATTGTTTTTAATATTTCTAATTTTTGCTTTTTTGCTATCACCGCTCCTTGCAGGTGATTTGTGAATTCTTCTACCATCAATCTGCAAAGTACAAATACAATTATCTTTCTGTTCTGAAGTATCTACTCTTAACATTGATTTTTGCTTCAAGTCATCAATATGATCTTGCTGAATTTCTAAACTAGAACGACTTCTCTGTTTTTCTTGTTCAATCGAATCTTTACTTCTGAGAGCAGTTGGAACTGATTTTTCGGTATTAGATTTTTTTAAAATGCCTTTTCTATGGGGGTTTGAAGATTTCTGTACTGATTTACTTATGGTGTTTTCTGTAGTTTCTAAATATTTAAGAGAATCACCTTCTTTCTTGATATTGTTTATACATACAGTAATTTGGTTATCTACTTCTACTCCTTTTGTTTCTTTTATCTTTTTCTCTTGTGGCACATCTAAAAATTGAGTTTTAACTTTTTCATTAACTGTAGTAACTTTTTCATTACCTGTGGCAGTTTTAATATTTTGAGTATTATTAGATTGGCACTGTATTTCTGTTGATGTCATAAATATATGTGGTAACGATGCTCTTCTTTCTTCTTCTTTAGTTGCTATTTGCTCTGCAGATTGCTTAACAGCAACATTTCTCATTATATCTACTTCATACACATTTTCATCAAATGATGCTTGCTGTTTTAGAGGTGGCTGTAAATTTGAACGAAGATGAAAAGCAATAGCTGGACAACTCCAGACACGTGGAAGACCCTCAGGAATTGAACCTGGAAATGGCAAACCTGTCAAACCTACAAATGTATTCCCAGTTCCTTGCTCAAGCAATAATCCTGCAGGTATAACATAAGGAGGTAATGTAGCTGGTTGTGACATTGAGCGATGAACTCTTCGCCTTCTTTCTCTTTTTTGGATTCTGTTACTGTCTGCAGATACATTAATACTTTCTGTGTAATTTATAACACTAGATTTATTACATACATCATCTATATTCAGTGTTACAAGCTTTTCATCTTCACCCATTTGCTGATGTTCAGGAGATATCAATTGGATATTTTCGTCCATTTCTGGATCAGTCTCTTCACTGTCATCAAAAGACATTAACCATTTCGATACAAGAGTCATAGCTGCTGCACCACCTTTTGTGACTTGTTGAAGAACAGAGATATTATCATCATCTGCAAGTGCAAATTGAGTTATAGATACATCTCTATAACGAGGTTTTGTACTTGGATGAAATCTTGCACGCCGATGCTCTTTAGATCCTTGATCTTTACCATCTCGTTTTGAATCTGTGGGTGGTGTACTTATGGGTGGAGTATGTTTACTCATATCACTTTGAGTGGTTTTTGGCAGGTCCCCTGCATAATTACTTGATTCTTGCTGGGTTCCCTCCCCATCTTTACATTGTGGACTCTCCATTTCACCAACCATAACTTCTTCTTGAAATCCTCCAATTTTTAATGATGGTAACTCTTTTCTCAATTTAGCACGATGTTCTGATGACAATGTCTCTCCCTTTACTTCTTCGCCAGGTGGTTCTCCAGAAGGGTAACCCTCAGATTTTCTTGATATATGATGCCTAACTTCTACATCACCATTTATTACAGTTTCTTTTCCAACATCTTCATTTTCTCGTTCAACATCAATTTTCTAATATAAAAATATATAATAGGCAAATTAAAAAAATTAAGTGATTTTTTTTAATAAGAGTGAAATTGGATAACAGGTACTTTGTTAGATTCAAAGAATGTGACAAATCAAACATTGAGCAAGGCAAAAGAATAAAGTAAAATTTGAGTGAATGTGATTGAATAAAAGAAAACAACAAAGAAGGAAGAACTTAAATAATTTATTTTGCAAAACTAACTAGGCAGTATGAAAGTGTTACAAAATAAACACTCAATTTTATTACTTTTAGATGAAATTTTATTACTGATTTCTACAGAAGCAAAATAAGAAGAGAAAGTTAACATTTAAAATAAAGGCTGCATAAGAAATCAAATTGTTAGGAAGCCAAATTATATAAAAGCAAACAAAGCATTTAAATACACAATATTTAGTATAAGCACATAGTTTAAAAAATAAATACATCTCTTAAAAATTCAATTAATTTACAGAATATTTATAATTATCTTAATTTACATAAATAAATTAAATACTATACATTTCAATTTATGATTTTTTTTACATATGGATCTGATATCTATAATCAGATTCACTAAAATAATGTAAGTTATTTGTATGTGACTAATATGAAGTTTCTCTTAAATGAATCTATATCGTCTTACCTCAACTTTACGATCAGTTTTAATGATATTGGTATTACTGAAGATGTTTTCATTCATTGGACATTTTAATACAGGAATCTGTACATTATCTAGTAGTTTTTGTCCTTCATTATTTTGTGGAATCTGTGACCTCACACTAGTTTTATTAAGTAAGGCATCATCTTTCTCTAGAGTTTCTTTACTTTTCCCTTCACAATAGCCGTCAGGTTTAATATTTTCCCCGTGATCTTCATAACTTGCCATGATGTTATCATCAAGCATATTATCAGTACCATGTGTACCAGGTGGAACAATACTGCAAATGAACAGTAATTAATAATGCTTGTATTTGTTTCTGAATCTTGAAAAAACTTTCTATAACTTACCCAGGGAAAGCAGGCTTTGATATAATTGCAGGGGAAGTTGTTGTTGTAGTTATTACTGAATTATCTGTGTAATTCTTCTCCCAATCAAATGGGTCACTTTCTCTCACACCGCGACGTTTCATACATTTTTCAAAAAGACCTGCCAGCATGTTATAATCAGGTCGATCGTAATAATCTAAAGAAGAGATGTGATCCAGAAATTGACGAAAATCTGAGGGTAAATGTTTTAACAGCAACCTGTGATCATATTTCTCCTTCATTATTCCTACCTAAAACACAAAAATATTTAAAAACAAATTAAAAAACTGAATGAAAAAGTAAATTAATGTTTTATTTATATTAAATGTTAGATTGTGACTTTCCTTTTAATTTGTTGTTAGAATGTTTTTAACAAGTGTCAAATATAAGCTAATACGTCAGAATATTTTAGAACAAATACATGAGTGGAGAAAGGTGCAAATAAATCAATAGACAAAAAGAAATAAAAAATAAACAGTTTAAGAGAAACATAATATATATAATCACATTTAGTATTAATGCATACAGTAAACCTCCACAAACTCAGACTAATAGGGAATGAAGGTTATCTGAGTCTATGAAAGTTTGAGTTAGCAGGGTGTTTTCTCCAACAACACAGAAAACAAGAAGGTACTATATACAATACAGAAATTTACTAAGCTTTTGTAGATTATACTACTGAATTTATTATTAAAGAAAATGAGCTCAAAAAATTTTATGACAGTACAGCATACAGCAATGTATAGTCTTTACTAAATTACTGACTACAGTAATATAATGAACAGTGTTGCAAAGGTATCTAGATATCAAAAACATTCATTAAAATTTTTCTATTGGCAAGAAATTCTAAATTACTATATAAATTTTTTGAAAACATTTGTCTGAGTTGATGGATGTTTATTGTATTACGATTCATTAAAATTTAAACAGAAATATTTTTATATCTGTGAACCAAAAAAACATTGGCTAGCTAGATAGCTGAAGCAGTTAAGCTGTCAGCTATCACTCTGGGTGATTCAGGATTGAACTTGGGTAGTTGAAAAAGCCAAGAAATTTTTCATGAGCGATCTGTCCCTGATATTTTGCACCCAGTCCTCACCACCTTGCTGTCCCCATTGTGGGCCTGGTTAGTGTTGTCATAGGTTCAAAACCAGAAATTAAGACATTGTAAGTGAGTTAGCATTGTGGTAAAATTTGATGAACATCCAGCATTAGACAGGCATAGCCATTCTGGGCCCGGATTCACAAACACCTCGTATCGTAAGTTACAAGGAAATTCATCTTAAGTTGCCAAATGCAAAAAGTCTCATATTCACAAAGCATGTTGTAAGGTACGATATTGTAAAGTCTCATAACTACTACAATATCTAAGAGCTCTTGTAAGTCTATGTACTGGTTTCGAGTATTTGGTTTTATTGATAGATAATCAAATCAATCATTTTTTTCTGATTGTTTCTTCTAAACTTCTCTGATCTGATACTTCTAAGATGTTATCAAATAACAAAAAAACTGATTTAATTCCACTGTGAAGAATTCTAACTGTTTGTAGAATGCCAAAAAAATCTGATTCATTATAATTTAATGTTATTATTATTTTTTTTTTTAATAAAAAGACTATTAGTTTGTCATTTTCTTTCAAACTTCTTCAATATTTCTATTAATATAACTACAAGTATCAATTTTGGGTAGTTTCGTTCTACACCTAGATTGGTTACATTTTTCATCATCCATCGTGCATATAAATAATTAATCTAAAAGTAACTAATTCCTATCCATTTTAATTCTAAAGAAATAAATGGCTATCTTTCCTCAGACCACAGATTAAGTACATATGCAGTGAGAAAATTTTTAAACAAATGTCTTCCTATTGGCTCTATTAAAACGGAAGCGGTCACTAGTGATGTCATAAGACACATTCTCACTACCAATTTCTTCTGTTTTCTCATAAATGCTAGAAGATGTTCTGTGAAAACGAAATATAAAATATTGTTAGTTTCGTATAATTTATGATATTGGAGAGATACTACATTGTATTTTATGAGATTTTCGTTAATCCAGACACTGAAAATAAGTGAATAATTCTAATTAAACCATCAATTATTAACATTTATTATTTGTTGAACCAATCATACTTGTTTGACTAATATATTTTAACTAAGTTTTTCTTAGAAAACCAGCTGCTCCTATTGTGGACATGATCAAACCTATACTAGACATGATTAAAAGTAAAGATCCTCTTAGTCTCACAGATACAGGAAAATAAATAAAAATATCCATTGCTGATGATTGTATTAAATCATCAATAATTTTGAAGCCACTGCACAGTATTACAGTATGTGAGGACAGGTGGCATATGCATGTATGTACATCATCTGCATACTCCTACTATCTGCAATTCTTATGTGACTGTTTTTAACAAAAATCAGAATATTTTTAAGTAGAAATAGACAAATTGGAACATTGTCCCAATTAGAAAATTTTTTGGTAGAGTGTTCTAACTTAGGATGTATGGTAACACTATGCCTTGCCAAATCAACAATGGATATGAAAAAAGTCCTCAAAGTATCACAGGACAAAAAAAGCTAAAATATAAAAATGAAACATTTAGTAATTTCTACCATAATGAAAATGTAGATAAATTTTGACTCTGAATTTAGGTTTTTAAGTTTATGAATTATCTGTAAATAGCAGTCAAACTAACTCACTTGATTGTCTATAATAATGTTTTAAAATATATTAATCCATTTTAAAAGTATTTCTGTATGCAGTAAGCTAAATTATATTCAAACAGGTCACTGATTGAATATTGATATCAATATTATAAACCTTATTACTCGGCATTCATTTAATTCAACATGTACTTTCGCTTTTTTTTAAAAGCCATCTTCAGATTCCTCAATATCACTTTAGGCTAAAAAACAAAAATATAAATATTTTTTGTTCGCTGAATATACTATTTATATCTTTATCAAAATAAAATTATTTACCTTACTAAAAGAATTTCTGGATTTAGATTTTCATATATTTAATATTAATAATCTCATTTGAAATCAGAAAAACCTCTTCTGGTGGCTTATTTATATGTTAATATTGTATCATTACTTATCGATATATATAATATATATGCACAGTATTTATGTTTGTGTAACTTATGGTATCCTTTACCCAATAAAGCCCTTTATCACTAAGAATAGATGCATTCCAAATCAGCCAAGAATTTGACATTTGCTTTTAACCCCTTTACTATGTGAGATCAAGTTCCTCGTTTCTTATCTTTTGAGCCAAAAACAGGAATTTGTTTGTTTTAGTAATAGTGGTATTTAATTGTTTACTTATTATCATATTTTTTATTAATTAACATTTAAATTCTACAAGAATGAAAGCTTATTTCTGCATGAATAACCTAAATTTTCACTCATATCTTTGAATGGAATCTTTCAGTACAAAAAAATTCTCTATATTGTTTAAGAATATATATTATGCATGCAATATGATGACAAAATGTATTTAGTTTGTTTTCAATATTTTTAAATTAGATTATAAATAAATGCATAGATTTATAAAGAATCATATAATTGTTAGTTATGTTTATAAGCAGAGCTGTTGAGAGGGGAACTGGCTGGAGAAAACTAATGGGCTTGTAATAGTTCCTACCCTCCTACCTTGTAAAATTATTGTTATTTTTTACTAACAAAAAATAGCATTTTTAAGACTACTTTTTATTAATAAAGAAACATTCCGCATATTTCATTTGTTCAAGCAAAGAAAATAATGGCTAAAGAGGCTCACTCTACTGCCGGTCCTCATACAAACTCTCAATAGCCTTGTTTATAATTGTTTGCAACTCATCAGTGTAAAAATATAAAGATTAATTGTCATAGATGTAATTGCACTAAACATTATTACATACATATTAATATATAAAAACCACAACAGTAAACTGGAACAATATATATAGAGTCTCACCTAAATGCAAAATTTGATGTATGTATGTATAATAATATATTAATATTATTATTACATCAACATACATACATCAAAGAAATTTGTATGAAATAAATAAATTCTACAAATAATCAATTTTTAAAATATTGAATTGAAGTACGGTAAGACTCTGCTTAATGCTGCCTCACTTAACGCTGACTCGATATAACGTGGTCTGCTTGACGTCTAAAAAACGCTCAAAATTTACGCCAATTCAAATTAACATAATATTTCATTAATTCATATATAATACAATTATTCCCAAACATGAACCAACCAGCAAAAGGTGGCAATTCGACATAATGCTTTACTTCCCTTAAATCTATGTTTGTTTTGTGTGCAATTTTGGAAAAAATATAACATCATGGATGTCATAGAAAATATTGACTTCGTTCGGCACAAATTAACTGATAAATGCATGAACGGAGTGTGGAAGAAGTTATGGCTGACGGTATCCAAGAATCCTCATCAAGAAGAGCCTATTGCTGTATTGTTAGGTTGACAAAATTGTCAACTTAATCGATACACGAGCAGGATATTGGGGAGTTACTGCAGGTTTCTGGTAAAAGCCTTACCAACGACTTCAAGGACTGGCAGAACAAGGAATTCATGTAGAACTGGAAAATGGAGATCCTGAAAATAAAGAACTTGCTACAGATTTCTTTAGTAAAAGTTTGGTAATAATAACCAAAATCGTTGATCAAATTGTAGCAAATGATCCAGATTTTGAAAGGTGTGCAAAAGCAAAAAGAGGTGTTTTGATGCAATTTTCCGCCACTGACATTTGCTTAATGAAAAAGAAAAAGCGACAAATGAAACTACAGGACTTTATCGCAAAATACAAGAATTTCAGAAAAGTCAGGACCTTTGTCACAAAAAATGAACTTTACATTTCTGTGTGCATATTTTTATGTGGTATTTAACATATATTATTATGCAAATTAATATAAAAATAACTTAAAATTAAAGTAAAATTTGTTAATGCGACCAAAACATGTGACATGTGACCAAACTCGCATGTTTCCCTTTCCCTATTTACTCTATGTTAAAATGGTCTCGTTTAATGCTGTTTCGCTTGGCACTTTGTTATCTAAGAACGCATTCCACACGTTAAGCGGGGTCTTATTGTATATTAAAAAAAATTTTATTTAAACATACTTATTCTATAAATATAAATATTATTCTAGAGAATGGTAGATTGAGTATCAAAATATTTTGTCTAACCAATAACCTAATATAAGAGATGATACATGAAAATATTCTTCTCTCTTCTGGCTAAGCAATGCAGTATTGCAATTTAAAAAAATGACTAGGGCAGCTGCAGACCACACTTTGAGATCCATTGGTCTAGAGATATATTTAGCGGTTCAAATGCGAACAAATCTGTATGTGATATTTCAGGATATGAGGAAGACATTTCTGTAAAACATTACATTAGAACTTTTTTTTTTTTTTACAGAAATGGCACTGCAAGCAGTGTGATGTCAGCTTAATTCTCGTAACTTTTTGGTTGTGAGTACACTTAAAAAATGTGGTTTATGAAGGCCATGTTGCAAATTTTACAGCAGTGAAAGATAGCATCACAATATGCATGAGAAGAACCACAGAGGATTGATGAACACACTGCTCATTGCCTTCAGAATGGAAATCACATTAAACAGTATGCCTTTCACTGCTAAGGTCTCTGCATTGTATGAGTGTCTTATACAAATTAAACGCTTGTTGCTTGCAACACCAAAAGATGCTCAAATAGTAAATTTTGGTACTTGTTTTTTTTTACAAAAATTCACATGAAATGCCTTCTATATGTCCTAAAATGGTGTCATATCAGAATTGATTATATTTGGACTGCTATGTGTATCTTTAGACAGTGTAGAATAGGAGTACTTTAATTATAATCATCTGATATTAATATAATCTATCTTTTTTTAATTGAAAACAATATTTTCAATGCTTACCCATTACACATTGTTAAATAAAATTTCTGATAAATACACTTTACAATAAAAAAAAATATTTAATTATGAACAGTTAACTGTTAAAAATTAAGATCATATTCCTATCATATTAAAAAAAATGGATGCATAAAAGAGGCTTGAAGCCACATTCATTGTTTATAATATTAACTGCATCATAACATTTTGCATAGTTCTGTATATTCAACTGTTATATTATAGTAATTAATTGTTTAAATAAACAAACCGGTTTTACATCTTTGGCTAATGAATATTGGGTTAAAGTTTAAGTTGAAAATGATTTATTAATATTAAATGGAATTTAAATATGCATTTTTATTACCTAGAAATTAGGTTAGACATATGATGATGATAAATATACAGCAATTTTTCATTAAAAATGTTATTTCATAATATAAATTCAACATATTAACTTATATAAATTTATATGCTCTGAATTTTATTATTTGACAAGACAGTAATCTGACAAATGTTCAATGTATTATTAAACTATAGAAGGTAGAAATCTTTCTTAGTAACTTCCTATAACAATTTGGCTACAATAAGAGCTAACAAGGCATAAAATCCAGCATTTATTTTTCTCTTCCTTGTCTTCTAAGATTAAATTATCAAAGAAAAATATTGTTTAATACAAACCGCAAATTATATTTTGCTAATGTTATTTAATTACATTCATTATTTAAACTAAATGAAAAACTGTTTAGAGATAATTTAAATACTTTAGAATTAAATAATAATACAGAAACATTTTAAACAGTGGAATAAAATCTGAATAATTTTTTAAAATTACAATTATAAACAATTTATTCCTGTAGAGAAAAAAATTAAAATGTTTTAAATAAAATAAATTTAGTTTTTATAAATGTGCTTTACTTACGATAGAAACTACCTGCTAGATTCAAGTTTATTTCTTGCTAAAGGCTAATTAAATTTAATAGACTATTGAAATCTAAGAGAAAAAAAAATAATAATAATTGCATCTGAAATAAAGGCGATAACAATAACCATAATAAAGAAGTATAATTGAAATTGCTCTTGGCAATGTTATTTTTGTAAACTGAAATTATTTGAATATTTATCTAATGTCTTTTTCTCTAATTAACCTTTACCAACTTCTGTTTTATAACAGTAATAAACAGTCATCCTTATCTACTTGAAAATTTTTCAAGCGTTATTTGTCAGCACAAAACAACTAATTATTCAATAATACGTGTGTTATTACTGAAGAAAATTTTTAATATTCGAACAATTACTGTTTGAAAATTTCCTGTTATTAAGAATCTCTTAAGTATTATTTCTTTGGAAATACTCAACTCCATCATGAATAAATTAGGAAGAGAAAAAAAAAATTTGTTTAAATTTTTTATCATCAAACAACTTTATTACTGGATTAAATGTTTTTCAAAATTACTTTACTCCATCTTCAGATCCAAGTACAGAGCTAGAATAATGGTAAAGTTCTAAAGAATACAAAATTTTAAAACAAATAATAAAGAATGATGCACATTTTCAAACAATTTTGCATTTTTTAGAACTTTACTATCTAAATTTTATACTTGAATCTATAAATAAAGTAGAACAACTCTGAAAAATGTTTAATCTAGTAATAAAGTTAACTATAGATAAAGTACAAAATTATAAAAGACATTTAGATAACATTAAAAAATTTTTAATACAAAATAATTTAGAACTACTCCAAGGTGATAAAACAAAACAAAAACAATAGTCATGGAGTCAGAAAAGAAGAAAGAAATAATTAAAGAGTTAATATAAGGAGGTGGATATAAATTATTAGAAAATGATATACAAAATGGTTTAAACAAGGAATTGGAGGCTTTAAAAAAAAAAAACAAGATTTGATAACAGAAGACGAATTTGGAAAAATTAAAAGGTAATTAATAATTTTGGAAATATGATCCACTTGTACAAGGTATTAGGATACATTTTTACTGTAAGTTTAAAAAAAAAAAGTATTTTATTGTCGGGTATTTATTATACACAATATCTTATTTATTTAATTATTTTTAGTGGTTTGTGGTAATACTGCTGACGAGGGGCATGTTGGCCCGAAACACGTATAAGTGTACAGAAAAAATTACTACTACGGGTGATATAATAAAGAAAATTTGTTTTTTCTGAACTAACTCTCATTATTGTGTCAAATTTTAAACACCAGTGTAAAGTCCTACTAATGATTAATGTCCAAGTAGACAATTAAAAATAATTTAGTAATAAAGTTGTTTGACTTCTAAAATATTTAAGTACAATCAACATTACTTTGAAATTTCTAATAAATTTTTTAAATCAAGCATTAAATCAAACAACAAAATTTTCCTATTATTATTATTATTATTTTAATTTTTACTTTTTTACCATCATAAAGAACAATATTGCTTATTTGTATGCAGTAACTGAAAAATCAATTGTTACCTAAATTGTTTTATCTTATTGTTACATACTCATAGCAAAGCATTTTAATTGTAATTCATATGATATGATATTTTATATTAATTCTGCTTTAAATTTATATGATAATGCAATTATTGGTAAATGGTATTTATAATTGTATCATCAAGTAAACTTTATAATTTTTGAATATTTAAATCTAGAAAAAAATACATTTAATTTGATTTTTTTTAAATACATAAATGTGTGGAAACACTCATTAAATTTGTATAAAAATCATTAAAAATTTTAGATTCGACAGAATATCTTTATATAAACCTTTGTTTTGTAATGAGTTATAATATTAGTTCCAATAGTTTGTTATAGAATGCAATGCTATTTCAAGCTGGAATCAAACAAAAGCAATCAGTTGGCAACAGGACTAAAATTTAAGAACCAAGAGTTAAATTAGTATACTATTTTAAAGGCTCTCAAACACAGAAAACGTACAAAAAAGAAAGTGTATTAAACTTATCGTCTACAAATGCAATGTTGCTAAATTTAAAAATTAAAAACAGAAAAACTTTTAAACAGATTACGAAAAGAATTTTTAAAAAAGTAAATATTTTGAAGAAATAAAAAGTTTACATTACAATAATAAAAACAATTAAATTAAACCACTTTTGTTAGAATAAAAAAAATGATTGATTGCCAAAAAGAAGAAGAAAAGGAATTTTTTCTTCTTCTTTTTTAAATCACAAAATTTGTAAAAAGTAACATTTACTAAATTAAATTTTTACAGCAATTTACTGGATATTAAAATAGTTTTTCTTTGCTTTATTTTAAAATATTATAAAGAAAATAATGTAGTTTATAAATAAATTAATTTATCAGAATTCTTTAAACGGAATTTAGCTTGAAGCAATAGATTCGACACTAGATTACTTTCATTTAATGCATTTTAACATAATTAGATCGTAATTACAATTAATATTATTTAGAATTATTCAGAATTAATTTTAATATAATTTTAAGTAAACATTACAGGAAATCAAATAACTGGATGAAGCATTCAAAAATATATTCCACTTCAAAAACATTTATAATCCAGCATGTTAACTTCTACTTTTTACTTAAAACAAGTATTTAACTATATTCGATTATTATTATTGTTTTCATAATATGTAAATTTAATCCATTAAAGTTATCTTTCTTCTATATATATTGCAATTTTATATTTATGTTAAGTGTCTTGATTAAATAACAGTCAGTCTTAATATCAAGTATCTCAATATGACGTTGTCTGGTTACAAGTTTCGAATTACAATTTCATTGAAATGAATAATGATAAGATATAATTTTACCGATATTAATCTAATTAATTTGTCCATTAAATCCTTAACTCTTTGTTTAAAAATTTTATTTTATTTTTGCTATTTCTTAAGTTATATCAAGGCTATTAAATATGAACAGTTAATAATCAAAGAACTTTTGTACCATGAATTTGATTCAAATTATTTTATTTTTATTTGAATTAAGCAAGGTTCTTGAAAGCACACTGTGATTCAGTTAGCAGTAAGAACAATTTTTACGAATTTATTATAAAATTAATCCCTTATAAGACAAATACTTATACAATAATTTATAAATTGGGAAAATAGAAATTATAAGACAAGTAAGTATTGTTGTTTCATGTAAAATAGTTACCTTCAGTAATAGATGTAGCTGTAGTTGAAAAAAGTATATTAATAAAAAGTTCATTAAGCTGACAAGAGTTTATATAAACATTAAAAAAAAACAAAAAATTTATTTGAAAATAATGCATAATACTGCTATTCTCGTACATTATGTTGTAATAAAGACTTACTTGTTCTTTATCTTTAATTTTTCTCCACGGCAACTGACCATTTACAAATTCGACCAACATATAGAACAGTGACCACAGATCGTCGTGGCGACCCATTTCCTAATACGGAAGAGAATTTTTATCATTTTAATTTAAATTAAGAAAGATTTTAACACAAGTATACATTTAACTATATACCAACTTTATTTTTATGAGCATTCACAGAAGCATAACGAACTGTTCCTCTAAAACCTGCAGCCGCTCTAGGCGGACGAACGTCACCATTTGCAGTAATATACTGTCTTGCCAATCCAAAATCTAGCATATATGCCTTTCTGCAGTTTTGCTGTAATCGTCCAACAGCAAAATTTGACTGTTAAATTAAATAATTTAATTTAAAAATCCTTGATTGACTTGTTGAAATCTATTATAATTTTATTATAATATAAAAAAAAATGTTAAACATTTAATTTTTATAATAACCAGTGCTAACTACTGATAATCAGACTGACTATAACTTAGCTAATTAAATATATATACGTTATGTAATGTGGATTAAAGATGAGAATTAAGTCACCACCTTGTATTACTCTTAATAATTTCTACTCCTATAACTTCTGGAAGAAAAGGTAGATCTGGAAGAGAACTCAAATCAGCAACTTCTGCTTACCATGCAGATGCATTGTCAATTATACTACCAAGACCTCCATCCAATCTTCACTTCCAGACTAATTAATTAAGAAGATATAACCACACAGTCACTTGACACTATTGACTAAATAAACTAGAGACTTGTACTATATATATATATATAGTAATAATACAAGTAACTTATAAATTTAATTCAGATTCATTATAAAACTTACAAACCAATTCAAAATATACAATGTATTAAAAATTAATACACCAATAAATAATTTTTTAATTCGCATCTAAATTAGCAGTGCTAGTTCTGGCATTTTACCAAGAATATCTTCTTTCAGATTCTATTTAGACCCTATCCTAATAACATTTTACTGTTCTGTCAAATCACAAAAGCCTGACCAGCTGGTGGTGACATACCAAGAAGGGCAATCAACTATATGGCATGTGAAAACTTAGGTTAAGTTTAAGTGTTACATTGACCTAGCTCGTTTTAAATTAGCTCACTAAAAACTGTTCGATTTAAAAAAAAAAAAAACTATTCGTAAATTAATTCTATATTCTACAGCAGTAATAATTTTAATAAATTTTAAAATTAAATTTAATTAAATATGTAATTCAATTACATTTTTTGTTTTTGTTAAATAATTTAAATCTTAAATGTATTTTAATTAGATTTTTATGTAACTTCTTCAATATTAAAATTTGAATACCAAGAAATATACAATGATAAAATCTTTATTATTATTATTATTATATTTTTAAATGAATAATAATAAATGTTTAAATAATATCCTATGATATAATTAGAAGTTTAATTCTGTATAAAATTCAGGAAGCCATCTTTCATTATTTTTTTTTAATATTTTAAATTTTATATCAATATTTTGAGATGTAAATTTTTTATTCTACGTTAGAAAGCAGGTCAAGCAAATAAAATATAAACAATGCTTTAAAAAAATCTGAATTTTGTTCCCCAATTTTCTTTATCTCAATATATAATTATTGAATTAATGTACACAAATATTAATTATTTACTATAATATAAATTAAATTAATAATTAAAAAAATTACTGTGAACAAAAATATTAAAATTTATATAAAAACTACAAAATGAACTTTTACTATGTAAAAATTAGCTTTATTTATACATTAAATTAGAAAATATGCATTCATTATACAGTATGTTAAGAATTTAAATATTGTAAAATTTAAAAATGCTATATATATATATATATTATATATATATATATATATATTTTTAATAAAAATCTAGAAAGTAACTTTTAAATCATTTTTCAGTGTTTTACAGCATAGTCTCCAGTACCGAACGTTCCCGTAGTTTAAAATGTTATCTGCAGAGAGAACTTACTTTAATTGAGAAGAAAAGTATATTGTTCAAGTAGGAAATTAAGTATTCATTCTAAATAAAATTATTAAATTTCTAAATTTAATTAAAATTTTTTTTACGTTTTATTCCTTTCAAATTCAAATTTTTAGTAATTTGAAAATAATCATCATCGATTAGTTTGCATTATCAAAAAAACAAAAAAAAACAACGCCGTATTTTAAAATTCTCAAGAATTTAGTGCAGAAGTTTCGACGATAATTTCATAATTAAATTTTGCGTCGTTTATTCCGTAAAATGTTACTTGCCGCGAAACCTTTTCTTACAATTAAAAACACAAATCTCGGCTTCTTACGATCAATAGAAATATTTAATATCTGTTTAAATTGGGATCTAGACTTGATGATTTATTTTCCTTTCTCAATAAACATTTTCAGATTAACATATCCATCTTCAATTCCAATTTTCCTTGGAATGCTATTAACTCTGAAGATGAATATGCTTTATTTGTAGGCAGTTCTTTTTATTTCGAAACCATTCAGTAAGATTACATTAGTTTTGATTTTTTCCTCAAATATTCAGATCAAAACAGAATATAATAAATAAGAAGAAATCTACTTTGTATTCTACAATTTGTCTAGTTTCTAGTTAGTTTATTTTGCTGTCAATTAAAATTTTGAAAAACTTAACTTCAAAGCAAGTCTACAACATACAGAAAATTTGAAATTATATATTATTATTATTATTATTATATGTAAATATAAATGTCTCTGTTTACAGTAAATTCACTTCTGTCAATAAATAAATAAAAGAAATGATACAGTTAATCCAGAAACACACAATCCAATAAATAAAGATGAGATAGAAAAAAACTAGGCAAGAGACACAAGAGATAGCTTGTATTCCCTTAGTAAAAATAACACTAATCAAGTTGCATAAAGTAAGATGTTGTCTTAATCTCCAGAAATAATTGAAACAAAATAGATTCAAATGTAATTATTTCTAAATAAATAAAAAAGAACTCTACTTTTATCCATTTTATAAATGCTTGTATTTATGTTGCAAAAGAATCGTATCCTTCAGGAAAATTAATTTTCTATCTTAACTAGTTTGCCATCATCTCTAGTTATTTTTCTTTTGGCTAGAATTCTTGTTTGACCATAACTTCTGGTGTTAAAACATTATCTTTATATAACTGTATATTAAATATACTTAATTCTGATTGTATTTTTAATTAACTATTAAAAAAATAATAATTTATAACCGAAATTTATAACAAAACAAAGAAATGTTTAAACAACTTCTTTATAGTATTACAAATACACAATACATTGGAACAGCTACATTTTTAATCTTCATAGTAAACTTAAGAAAATTTGAAATTCTTTAATTCGTAGAAACTCTAATATTTGTAGTGACTGAACAAATATTGAAAGATTCCATTATAAATGACTAAATATCTTTCTTTCACTCTCAAATTTATTAATTTAATAGTTAAGTTATATAAATTTTATAGATTATATTCTTAAAGTTTATTAAGGGATGAGATTTGATATTATCAAAAATTTCTACAAAGATATTTATTTATTATATCAATGCACATCCCTAAATTCGTTAAATATCATTAAAAATATTTACAGGTTTAATGTCTCTGTGAAGGAATCCAACTTCGTGAATGCTCTCTATCGACTGTAAAATTTGCAAACCAAGCCTTAAGGTGGTACTAAGACTGAAGGCGCCACGAGGTTGACTACGTCTTAATTCCGCTAGATTTTTTCCTTGAAGCTGCATAACGACATAGTTGAAACGGTCATTGCGACCACAACCAATGAAACGACACACATGATCTTTACCTGAAATAATTATCATAAAATTTCAAGTTTTACATAATCTCATGCTTTTAGTATATTATCATAAATTTATGATTAATTACAAAAACAAATTGTAAATTTTTAAATAATTATTATGATAAAATTACATTATACTTCTTAATAAACTACATTGTAAATATATAATGTAAATTTTCTATCGGATCTATTTAAACACTTGGATTTGTGCCAATGGCAAAAATCTAAACAGCCATTATTTTGTTACGTGGTGGTGAAATGAAAAAATTTCATGATATACGACCAATTCATACATACAAATTTCATAAAAATCTGCAGTAAAATCTACGATTTATGCTAATATAAAACACCAAAAGTTATTTCCGAACCGAAATGATAAATGGATGCAAATTCTGTATAATGCAACTCGAATCTAACCGTAAATATCCAACAAACCCGAGAGATTTAGAGATTCCAAGTAGATCGTGGCGAAAACAAGAGAGAGAGAAAATGCAAGCGACTTTTTTACTACCTAAAGATAAATATGGTCAAGAAGAGGGGAGAAATGCTAAACAAAGCACTTCTATAACCTTGCAGCATTAACAATGTTAACACACGGCTCTTCTCCCAAATCCAAAGTTTCTTTGACCCAGATTCTTTCTAATTAACATTTTATGACTTTTAAAACCATTATCATGGCTATTTTAATTAATTTAGAATTATTTCTTATAATTTAAATAAAGCCACTTGGCAAGCTGCATTATTACTATTATTATTATTTTGAACATTTAGGCTTATATTTAAGCCTAACATTTTAGGGAAATTATGCTTTAAATTAGTTTTATACTAAAAAAAAGGATGCAATTATAAGTTGATATCTCCATCATCCCAATAACAACTCTGTGAAATTATCATTATAACGGATCACCGTTAATAAAACTGGAAATTATCCACACGTGGAGTTGTATAATGGAAATGTTCCAAATGTACGAACGGGAGAGAGTACAAGCGGTCCATTTCGTCATATTTTGGCAGTAGTTGATGGATTAAAGTAGGAAACGGAAGAGAGGGCAAAGCCCAGTCACGCGAAACTACACTTTTCGTTTCTAATGAAAATAGACATAGACGATTTCCTTCCAACAAGTTCACTGTCCCGGATCGGATAAACACGTTCTCAAAACTTTACAGGATTGAAAAGCCAGGTCGACCGTGCCATAAATTAGCGCGAATTATGCAAAACTTTTGATCATTGATCCGTCCCTTTTCGAGCTAAATAAATGAGACAGCTTGACGTCTGGTAAGAATAGAAGTTGGGGATACAGGAGCGATCGATAGGCATTCATCATCGCAAAAATAATTTCTCAGAAAAATAACACCTCCGCCAGAAATCGAACTTATCCTCATAAACGTGTCATAAAACTCGATTTTCTTTCGAGCGTGTAATTCAAATGACCACTTTTCGAAAGTTCTCCCCCCCTCTGTAATTGGTCGCTGCTAAAAATGTCTTCGAAAAATAAACAAATCGCATCCGTAGATGTCATCGAAATTCGACTTTTCCCCCTTCTTTACTTTTTTTTTTGTTTTTTTAAGCGACGTCGCCGTCCAGGCAATCGCATTTATTTCATAAAAACGTCACAGACAAGTAGAGAAACAGTAACCAGTCGCGAGACGCCCACGTCATAGACAAATCACAACATAATTCTGACGTCTTAAGTGTAATGTCCAATCTCGGCTACTTTATTACGTTACGTCATCGGAAGAGCGAGGAGGAGGGGAGAAGACGAGCAATTCTTAAATCTCGCGTGACCGCTTTAAAAAAATAATCCATAAAAATTTCAATTTAACACCGCGGTAATACGATATCTTCGACGAAACACCTTATTGATTGACGACTTTCTATTTTTAAACTCCTCCTCCTCTCGGATAAGAGCGAATTGATCTGGTGCTTATATATACAGCCACGCTTTTGAGTCGCGAATAACCTCGAATGCCTGCTTCAGGCTTGTATAAATACAGACTCGCTACTTGGTCCTTGACTCACTATCTGACCCACTTCCCAAAACCACAATAGCGAGTTACATGTCAGCGAATTATTAAGTTCGAGGGTCGCCATCACGCTCACGCTATTTTAAACGAGCCCAGCACGTGTCGGTAGTCGATTTATTAGCAATTTATATACTTCGTTGCAACGCGTGAAAACATACCTTGCAGCTTTTTCAAGACCGCCACTTCCATTTTCAGTACTTGTTTGGCCTGCTTGGCAGATTCCAACTTGAGTGCCACTAACTCCTTTGTTACCAAGTCCAAGCCTTCGTAGATCTCTCCGAATCCTCCACCACCTATTTTCTTTACCTGAATAAGTTTTAATTTCGATTAATTTATCAGAAAATACGGAATTCGAATTAGCCGAAAAGGGGGAAAACGTACAACTTTCCATCGTTCCTTGACTACATGACCTGGCTGAAGCAAGTCTTCACTGGTCATAGTGATGGGAAAACTGCTGTTATTGTCGTCCTCATAGGACACTTCTCCATTGTAACTGTATCTGGAAAAGATGTCAGGAAAAATTAAGGTGATAAGAAATTTCCTAAAGAAAAAAAAAACCATTCAAGGTCGATACGAAGGTCGCCAAAAATAGTGTTATTTTGACATATTCTAATGGCGATTTTTAAGATAATTAAGCGAACGAGAGAAATGTTTATTTTTCCGCTTCAACATCCCCAATTTACGACTTTATTTTTCGTTACGTAATTATTTAAATTTACACCCTTCCTTTTATTCCGAAGACATCTTATTGTCTGGATTTTCAGAGCTTTAAATTAACGAAATTAATTAAACCTGGCATGGATTATTTAAATGAAATAAATAAAAAGTAACGTTCCGACGTGTGTAATCTTCGTTCGTTTGTCCTAGTGAAAATCTTATCTGTTTTTATTTTGTTCTAGAAAAATGAAAGGATATCTTTCGTTATATTGTATACAAGTCGAAAGAATCTCCTCATACGAAACGGAGACGGCAACCGAATCGATTTCTATCCAAGGCTGTTTGCTGCGCTGCTTGATGCTGATGCTGCTAACTGTACTTCTGACAAGATACTAAAATAACTATCGAATGCGATGTGAAAAGTATACATTCGCAGCCAAAGTCACTGACACATCAGAAGCGATGACAACGAGCCATTAAATCGTTACTAAGCGATACGGATGCAGTTTTCCATCAACGAATAAACGGGAGGAGGGGGCAAAAATCTTTGGATGTTGCTCTAAGAGTTTAACGATGTTTGGAGCTCAACAGCTGAAATTTATTTTCTTCTTCTACTGTTATAAGAAGTGTCTGTGACTATACCACTTCAGGAATTCTTTACAGATTGACAAATGAGATATTTAATGCTTTATAAATCACGTTTAAAAAAAAAATATATATATATATTTTTACGAAAAAAAAATGTGTTAATCGTTTTAAAATTTTTTAAACTAACTTTATATTGCTTTAGAGAGAAAAAAAATTAAAGTTTTATTGATCTATTTTAAAGAAATTAACCATTAAGAAACGCAACTGAAATGATTTTCAAACGACGATAACATGGCATATTTTCAAGACAATTCGTTAATTTATGCGCAAATGTTTTCTCCCGCATGAGAATGCTAAAATGTTTAAAAATCATGTCGTATAAATATATAACAAGCATGCAATATATCTTTATATACAGTACCTTTGTATGGTTAGTAGCGGGAAGCGGAGAGATAACATTGATAGCAATGTGAGAAAGCACGTACAGTCGATAGATCGGTAGCAACGATACTGACCGACCATTCGCTTCTAAAACTAAACCCCCTAATCAATGGGGAGTGATGTTCACGTGCACTTTCCCATATAACAATTCAACGAAATCCGAAGATGCAACACACCCACAAAATCTGACTCACACCCACGATGTCCAAGTACCTTTTGACAACTGTTCAAGATGCTACGCCAACTGTTGTAGATATCACGCCATAACGCAATTAGAAAACGACGATGATCGCCGTAATATTGGGTTATTTGAGAAAAATTTTATGGGCCATCAGCTTGGTGAATGGTGAAAATAATGTCCACTGTTTACATAAAACACAGCTGAAGGGTTTATAACTTTTTTTTTTGTTGTTCTTGTTGTTTCAGCTGAATCTCTGGATCTATTCTTTATATAATATAACCTAAAAAATGATAAATTGTCCGCTTTGTTTTTTTTTATCTCTCAGTAATATTCAAAGACAACACAATAGAAATTTGAAAGCCACTCAGATAATTTTGGTCTAAAGCTGTAAAATTTATTAATAAAACACAGTTTTATGTCTATAATTTATATCCTTCAACCTATGAAGTTATAAACCTGTTAGAAAATGGAACTTTGTTTGCCCTTGGCTTGGAAACAGGATTTGGATGCCCGAAGCAAGATTTTTAAAATCGACAATAAAGCTTGTATGTGATGCAAAGATAAAAAAATTGAGGTAACTACTGAATAAAGAGAAACAATGCATTGTTATTTGAGACACAGTCTTTATCCATTACAAAATTCTCAGACTAACTGCCAACCACGAATGCTTTTAGCAGATAGGATGAGATAGTGAGAGCAGAACTACAATACTATTAATAGATTGACAGACAACCACCTGCTGAGAGTCAGATATTAACTTTAAAATTTCTTAAAATTTATCACTTAAAATCCCATTACACTTATTTGCTTTTTTTTTGTTTACTTTTAAGCGTTTCTGCCATTTCTATTTTTGTTTCTACTCGCAACCTTGAGACTACATTACTGAGGACAATGCACCGAGTATCTTGGCCTCGGCGCACACTAAAATTAACAGACAATAAAAAAATACATTATTTCAACTTTACGCAGATATCAAAAATGTTATTTTTATTATTACAATCAGATATATAATTCTTACAATAGAAACCTATTTGAAAAGCTATCATTAAATCTAGAATCTGGAGCCGTGCCACCAGTTTCCTGACGGACGGAGTTTGAGTGCCATACTCAAATAATTGCTGACACAAAATTGTTGGCTGACATAAATAGGATGATTCCAAGGACGTAAACAATTCTCGTCGGCACATGAAAGAAATTTTATACCAGACAAAGCGTGGGAGATGGGAAAGTAGCTTTAAATAGAATTAGTGTGTACTTGTTAGAGTTTAAGGTAAAATATTCTGATTAATTATCCGAAACTCTCGATAATTATATAAAACACGCTAACGATTAATTATAAAATGGGAGGAGAGCACTCGACATTACAGAGAGCACTGGAAAGATAAATCCTTTAGCTACATTATCTAGTGGTATTTTATTTGACTAAGATGAATGCCTGCAGCTGGATAATATATATGCATCTCTCTTTTATGCCAAGAGCCATTCATGGAGAGAAAGCAACTCTCATTGGTTTAAAGCAATGGCAGATTAATTATGCAAACCATTCTGCCAGAGAGGAAATGAGGTGTGACCCATTTATAATTATGTTGCTCTATCTTTTTAATAAAATGAATTGTTTTAAATTATTATAGTTAATATTATACATTCGACCGGCCAAAATTTTATATTTGAATCTGTCGTTAACATTAAGACAAGAAAATTTAATCAATTTTAATTAATTGTTGGTTTTATTTAATGAAAACAGTTCATTGTTCTAAAATTACTGGATAACTTTAAATCAGTCTTTCCAGTCATACACTACTGCTGTATCATTAAGCATTCATCAAGGGTAATGATCCAAGTGATGTACAGTTTCAATTCCTTTTATTACCTGAATGTCAGCAAGAAAGAGGGCGAGAGTTACATCCTATTAAAATGCAGTCAATACGATAATTCTAAATTCTAAACGGTAACGAGTACTACCCAATGCCAAATCCGGATAACCCCAACGGAGTCTTTACGTAACAGTTATCGAACGTAAATTTTAAATAAGTTATAAAACACTTCAGACTGATTTAGATCAAAACAGGTCATATAAATTTAGGAACCGGAGGTTCCTACAGGTGAATTGAGGCCAATATATATTTAGCATTTTGAGACAAGATACAGAATGATGTAGTAGTTAAAAAAAATGGCTACTATATTTGACAAAACACCATCAAACAAGAGCTATATATTAACTGAAATCGAAGGAGAGAGAGTACAAGACAAAATTTTGCATTACATATTGCATTAAATACTTAAAAAATTCATTAATAATAAGTAATTATTCATAAACATTACAAAACAAATTCCCCTTACATATTAAAATATCACAAATTTCTGATAACACTAAAAAATTATGATTGGTTCTTTAAAAAAAAAAAAATAGAAACAGGAACAGGAAAAATTAATAATAGATTTGAAATCTAAATGCAACATTATCCTGACAGTATGATTGAAGATACTGATTGGAAGAGCAACTCAAGGTTATAAATCAGTTTGCCAAGTTTCCTTTTCTCGGTGGGTATCAGCTATATAATAGATTCGCCCGATAATAGACGCAGAGCGTACCGGTGTCATTAGGGCACTAATTATGCCAGCAGAGTTTGCATTAACAAAATAGGATCTAAATCGTCACACGAGAGAAAAGAAAGAAAAACAAAAAGTGTAACGACATCAAAAATTTATCACGTAATATAATTTATAACAAATCAAAACTTAATTTCTCGGAATCTTAGGAGTTAATACAAAATATTTTGAATTAAACAAGATTTTTACTTCGCTTTCTTGTTTTTTTTTTGAAACTACATCTACGATTTCAAACATCCTAAGTTAATACTAAAATTATTATTGTAATCTTCAAAATTTGTTATTTAGTTACAGATAACTTTTAAATGATTTAACTTCCAAATTCCAAAATATCTTCCAATGGTATTTAAGGCGCAACATCCGTTATCAATTTAACCTCGTCAGTTAGATAATACCGGATAAATCGAAATCCTCTTAACTTTTTTACTATAACAAAATAAACTTATATCGACACTCTCATTAATTACTGCATCGATAAATCATTCCGTCTGTAGCCCGTAAGGAATTCCACGGTCAAGCTACTAATTACTAACAGACACTAATACATTTTTAACTAATAAAGCATTTTCTCGACGAGGTCGAAGAAAAATCAATTGCACTCTCCGACCACGACATATTGGCAATTCGGGATGTTTTTTCCCCCCTTTCTTTATCATTCTACACTCCATTCTTTCACACGCCACTACACTTCGCAGACCGTCGGCATTACATTCCGCAACCACCCACGGTTTACACGACGGCCGATATAGAGAATAACATTATTTAGAAACACCGAAACAAGTTTCCCCACTCTCCAACACTCCATCATCCATACGGCATTAATGTATTATAGAACATCACTTACATTCTGGAAATTCTATTTTTTCTACATTGTATGTATCTAGAACATAATTTCTCTCTCTTCTTTCTTCATATATTTAATTTTAAATAATAATTTTTATTTTATTTTCTAATCCGTTGTAACCTTAATACTTACTTCCTCTTATTAAAATATTCATATTTTTATTTATTTATTTTTAAACAGTGATTTAAAAAGACAAAACGAAGACAACTGACCGGCATCTTGATCCGGGTAAGCACGCTTGTTTTATCGAATTAATAAATTTATTTAGCTTTTAAACGCGTCTAGAAGAATTTAAGCCATTCCTTACTCTATACTATACAACATACAAGCGATCGTTTATTGTCTCTTTCTCCTGTTTTTTCTTACCTCGATCGAAATCCGCTTTTACATCATTTCATATCCCTAAACATCTCCGACATCTTGAAATTACCCAAGATGCAATCGAATCGAAGATCCAGACTGATTACCGTTGTCGCCATCTCGCGACTCTTTAGGAAACTATTTAATTCCCTAATGAATCCCCCTTTTTTATGCTTTAATACACATTAATTTTTTCTAGCGTAGTTTGATTTATATGATTCGTAAATAAGCATATATAAATATTTTTTTTTATTTATAAATATTTAATTTTTGTGTTAAGTTCGTATCGATCCTTTTTTTTTAAATTTCGAATGCGAACGGTTTCACGGAGCTCTTAAAGTAAATTCTTCACACTTTATGATCGAGCAAAAAGCCTTAAAAGTTATCACATAAACATTTGGAAGCGAGTGTAAGTCGTTATAAGCATGCAAACGAGGGAAACCCTTATAGTTAACGAATATAAGCTTCTGTAAGTACAGTAGTATTCGAGTTTAATAAAGCAACACATAAGCTGATAGAAAAAACGCTTATAAGTATTATAAATTTAAATGCGAGAAATTTAAAAGATATAAACAATCAGCAAAAAAAGTTTAGAAATCGAATAATATTTTCCAGTTCAAAACTTGATAAGTAGTAAACAATCAGCACCGACACTAAAGACAATGCAACAATACAAAGTCAGCACAAAAAAAATACTTACAGTTTCATCCTTGCTTATAATTCCAAGAAAAGTAAAAATTTCTAGGAAATTCGAATGTTTAATCGGTTTTTTTAAACGTTTATCTTGCTTAGTTTACTTCTCTCTCTCTCTTTAAGAGTATAAAATCAAAGAGGGTCACAAGTTTATCGAAGATTCATAATAACTCCAAATTGATACGTCGATAATTCGATAAATACATCACTCAACTAAGAAAAATCCATAGCATTTATCCCGTTTTCCTCACTCGTTTTTTTTTTCAAGAGAGATTTAGGTAATTAACTTGCAAACACCGCCGTAGTAAAGCTGGAGTGTTTGATTTGGGAAGAGGTTATATACGAGTCCTTGGTTTGTGCTCATCCCTTTTCAGACGTCAGAGCTCAGACTGCCAGAAATTGTCTCTTTACTCGACACGTGAACTGTTTTTAGTAACTACATATGGCACGTGTTTCTTAAGGATAAGCTCTGCTTCCTAGGTAGACTAACTTCAATTTACTGTAAAATCACTGAAGGAGAAACTCGTGCACTCTGCGAAGTAGGAAGTTGTTAAAGCTGTCGATAATTTTATTTATTTATTTATTACTAGGCGATGGAGTTAACATAAAAATAAAGATAAAAGATGAAGTCTGTTGTTGCAGGTTTCTTTTTTTATTTATTAATAAGCCTCTACTGTATACAGTATTTAGCTTGTTAAGTGTCATACGAGATGCTGACTACTTATTTTTTAATGTGTAAGCTCTCTTCTGGTGTAATATAATAAGATAAAAGTTCATTTTATGGAGTATGCGCGTGTTAGATTTTTTTTTAATCATTTTAGAGTGCTTTTATATATATATATTTAATACAGTAAATTATACTTTTTAAATTGTCTTAAAACTGGTTTCGATGGCTGGTAAATTGCAATGTTGCAAACGTCTCAAATAAATCGTTAAAAGTAACAGAAATATCGACTCGTCACGCTCGGTTCTAGAAGAGGATGCAAAATTAAAAATAATACAGTAGAGAGATTGAGATGTATTATATTGTGATGTAAATCACTCTCTCGAGACATGTCTCAATTTCTTTTCTATGATTACAAAGCATACATCCGGAAACAATAGATTAAACACGGCTTAGATTATTCGCGTTTTTAACCTATCAGACTTAATTTTTATGTAATAGAATTTACGTAGAACACTTTCACTTACTTCAACATTAAAAATAAATTTAAAAAGTAATCAATTTTATTTATTGCAAGCGCTTAAAAGTAATTACACATGCCAAACTCACTCATATATTTATAATTTTCTAATTTATCTTTATATAAACTATTAAAATTGAGTGTAAAATACGAATTTTCATATAGTCAAAATATTTAAATAACATAACAATAATAATTATATTATATAAGCTTTAGACAATTTTTAGTAACTTCAAAGACGAACCATAAACAAAAAATAATTGGTTACTAAATCCGCATCCTTCTAATCGCATCATTATTTTAATTGCCGTTAAATTTTTTATAAAATAAGAAGCAAAAAACAAAAAATAAATTGCTTAATTAATTTGTAAAAATTTAAAACAATTAATAGAGTATAACAATCAAAAAAAAACCAATGCTTATTTCCTTTTAAAATTTGTATTGACGTTATGACTCACGCAGTGAGTAACGATAAACACTGTAATAAATTACCAAAGTCTATCAAAGTGTTTACGCCTCGTTAAATTCGAATTATTATAGATTTCCGAGCATCGATAATTGACTTTTGAAAACTTTTCCCTTTCTTTATTTTCCATATTTTCGGTCACAAGATGAGAATGTCGTAAGTTCGAATTTTTGTTTCGGTATAATCCATTATATTTGTGTTTAGATAACAAAATGATATGACTAGTACTGTACTGTATACACTTAAACTGAAAGAGGTGATTTAGTTTTGTAACAGGACTATTTATAAATTATTTTCCTCATACTTTTATGTAGATTCTGTATGGCCTCATAATTGTGTTTAGTATTGTTTTGAATTTAACTAATTTAGAAGTCAAATTTTTCTTTATTTGTTATATCTTATCTACAGATAATTTCTTTTTTTTTATATTAGTGTTTATCTGAATTTATGTAGACTTTTTAAAACAAAATTTACTTACTTAATACAAAAATATTTTAATTATTTGTTAAAAAATTACAGAATTTTAATAGATCTGCTCGTGTAAAAAATGCACCTGTTAAATTTAACAAGCATCAAATCATACAAAGACATAGAAGAAACTACATGCCAATCATTAATAGGATCAACTTTTCTATCTCTATCCAATACACGACTTTGGCTTATTATATATAATCACAGCCTACAAAGAATTACTTCACTAGAATATTGATTTTTATATTAATGCATATTTTATACATTACATTGGCTTATGCAATTTCATTATTGTATCCATCAACTTATTGCTTTACAGACACAAATCCTGATATATAAGCTTATATATAGGGCCTATATAAATCTTTGACATTAAAAATAAGATGTATAAAAGATTTACTGTTGAGGATGTTTGTATGTATTGTTTGCAGGAACAACAAGCGGGCAGAATTATTAAAATCGATCATGTGACGGATAAGCTGCAGACGTTGCTGTAATTGCACGTAGCTGAAACTAAGCATCTGCATCTTATTTAAAGATACAAGTTCATTGCCCGTTCTTTATTAACGAGATGATGAATCAGTAATTTGTTTTCTTCAGTTTACTTTCATCCCTTATCGACTTACAAATGATTAAAATTCCCAAACAATTATCCTGTTTACAAGAAAGAAAATAGTAATAACGAGAAATGTCATCTCTGAGAAAAGGAGAAAAACTGGATGTCTTCTATTTTAAGATCTATTTTCAGAGCTTATTTCGTAGTAATCAATTTAATTTTTAAGCTCGATTCTATCCGCTCAATGGCCATTATTGATTATTTGCATGACTAGATGAGCAGAAAATTGTCCTAAAAACCTTTTTTGGAAAGAAATATTGGGAACGTCCCTGAACGCTTCACGTTTTTGACAAAAAATGTAGAGCGAAATTTTCAGGTCTAGGACCCGTTCTATAATAAATATAAATGCTTAAAGGTACTACATCTATGCCATTTATAATTTCAAGATATATATATATATATATATATAATTTCCATAGTTAGCGTGGCCAGAAATCAATCTTTAGTATGGTTAATGTTCTAAAAGTCACTTTGCTTTAAGTCCTTTCGGTTAGATAAAAAGAAAGACCTCGATTTACCTCACTAAAGATAGTAACTTTCTAGTCTCTTATCCTTACTGAGATATAAAGATATTCCTAAAGCTTACAGTCTTAAGATAAAAATATGCCCTTACCACCGTTTAATAGAATAAAATTTCTCTACAAGATGAGGAAAAAAAGAAAAAAAAATACCTTCTAGAATTACGCATTTACATAATTTCTATACATTAAGAGCATTAGTAAACGTAACAACGCTACTAGAAGATAGGTACATCGAGGGCTATTAAAATATAATTAGCAAGCTAATTTTCTTCTATTCATAAACATAATTAAGCATTTTCTAAGTCTAGAATGGTGCGAGACAGTTTCACAGTTGTGATTCGTTTCATAAGACAAGTTTCCTAACGTTAAAAAAAAAAAGGAGAGAAAGGTTTAAAGTAAATCTGGTAAAAGGCGTTTTTGGTATGGTTCCAAACATTTCCAAGCTGCGAAATTTAGGTAAATGATATAAGGGGAGTCTTTCTCTAGTTTTGTCCTATTAACCCAATAATATGCTGGACTGTTGACTCTATAAAATAACCGCCACGATCAATCCCTGGCCAAAATTAATCAGGTTAATGATATATGTTGATTTTTACGAGTTGTATGTTTGTTTAGAACTCGATACCTAAAAGATTTTAATGGATATGAGATAGTAAACCCATTTTTAATACGCTCACCAGTCGAAAATAATTATTTTTAACACCAACAAAGTTTGGCATGTAAACATGGCCTTCCAGAGTTCGAGTATTTTCATATAACACCACCAAAAAAGAAAAATAAAAAAGCCGGCATAATCGTAAATATCAGACACGTACAAAAGAAAATTAAACTGTTTACCATCCTCCGAATTTAAGTTAAATATGTCACGCGTCACACACACAATTTTGACATAACGAATCCTTGAAATAACGCCGCATCCAGGTTTACTAGAGCAAAGAGCGGGCACGACCAAGCAGACAATCTAAAATTGGATGAAGTTTATAAACTGGAACAGGAATCGCGACTAAGGACAATCGAGGAATCCATAAACAGTTTTCAACATTGACAGCGAAGAGAATCGAGTTATGCACATGACAGATAAAATTCCATTATGTTTAGACATAGGGCCAACATATCGCGGCGCGTTATACTTTCGAAGTTGGAGACGTTCCTATCATCTTTTGATCTGTCATGTCACCAGTTATCCCACTTTCTCGCATTGGTATCGAGTACTTTCAATCAACAACATAACACATTCAACCTCCTCTTTACCACGTGAAGAGGTCAAACAAATTTTAATTTGGCAACATTAACTCATTAAGTGTAATATTCTGGCAAACACCTCTCTTTTTCCCCCCTCATTCCTTTCTTCCTCCTCCTTTTTCGAATATTAAGAAAAAATTGCAAATTTATGAAACCTAGTTGTATAATTATTATTATTATATTATTATTATTATAACATATCAAATTAAAAGAAAAAAAAATATGGCGCTCGTTAAAAAGCGTTTAACGAAGAAATTAACTTAATAAATTTAAGTGTTTTCTATTCAGATAAGGTAAATTGTATTTAAATTAAATTAAAGTAGCGATTTTTTTTATTTAAAATTAGTTTATTTTGTGCTAAATTTAATTACAGAATCGATACAAAAGCGTTTACTCAAATTATAAACAATTAATTTAAAAATTAAATAAACCAAAAAATAACGTATTTTTGCGTATTAGGAAAAGAAAAACGTTAAATGGGTAATTCTTAACTTAAAAGTAGCCAATGATGTGAAAGAAAATTCGAATTAGCCAATGAACGTGAGCGGTTTATAGTTTTTATATATATATTTATTTATTTAAATTATCAATTAAATGTTTGTTTTGGAGGAGTTTTGGTGTAGGTATTCTTTGTTTATTGGCTAATTTGACCGTAAAAAGTACGCTAAACTAATCAAAAAACGAAACACATTTAAAATAAAAATAATAACAAGGAAAAAACACTAGATATTTTAAAATTTAAATCGACCAATTAAGAATTACGTTTCGACTATTTCTTTAATATCTATTCTTTCATTGGCTAATTCAAAAACGTTATTTTGTTTTATTGGCTATTCTTGAATGGAAACTTTTAATTCGATTCATTTATATTTTTATGATTTTTATAAGCTTAAATTAACGACATAAATTTACTAAACTATATCTATTACTTGTTTAAAACACGAGTAATATTTTTAAAGTGATTTATAGACTACTTACTTAATATAGGATTTTAGTGATTAAGAATAACAAACAATTTCGACAAATAATTCATTTTTCCATTCCATCTGTTTCGTAATTTTTCTTATTATATTATTTTTAGACTTTTAACTGTTATAACAGTAGAATTTTAACCGAATCATTATAAAAATACTACAGCATAATATTTTAATCAGGTAAGTTATATTGATTTTAATGGAAAAAAACAACTCATATACACAGGCGTATACTTGAAATTAACGTTTTGTTATAGAAACTAAGCATTTATCATAGGAATCTATATTATATAACATGCAATTAACTGATAAATATGCAAATATCAAGAACCTTAACAGTACCAGACTTCCCATTATTTCGTTTTTATCCTACACATAGTTCTACTCTTACACTAAATGGTATCAAAACTCTATTAGAATTTAATTTATCATATTTGTTAAACAATACCATACAGTAATTATAAACAATAAGGGGGCACAATATATCAACGAGCCATGGAGGGTTTAGACGTAGGTAGTTTAGGTTGTCCACTAGGCACGCACAATATATACTTGTCGATATGAGTATCGACAATTAGGCCTGTACATTTGTGCGTGATCCTATCTAGTACAGGATTCCAACGATCGTAAGCCAGTACTAGCCCTTGCTACAGTAGTACTGTTTTCTACAATCGAGTATCGTGTGATATTGGCATTACATTATATAAAAGGGACTTCGCACAATTTAAAACCGCCATTCTTAATGAGTATTCTCGCACTTCTCTAAAGTGTCGTTGCATTGTTTCAAATCGCAAATTGTTTGCATTGTTTGAAACAATGCAAACGACAGTTTACCGATCTGAAAGATTTTACAGCCCCCTTACTGTATGCAATTCAAAATATAAATCATTTATTGTGGGGGGTCCTTTTCGTGTACTCTGGTTCAGATGCACCATACGATACATGATAAATCAGGAATATGTGGTAAACCTTTCCTTGTTGCCCTAAGCTCGTGCTTATATTTTGCCTTACGGTTAATCCAGCCACGATAAATCCAAACTGTTGAAATCTAGACCCATTAATCACTTATTTATCAAATAATAGAAAGTAATCATTTGTTTTTTTCCCTTTCAGATTTCGTTGTGACACTTCTCATATTTTGCAATTGCTCTCATTTATTTTCTACTTATCAAAATCTCCGAACTTACGTCAGCTAATTTCAAACAGGTACAATTTATTTATTTATTTATTTATTTTTAAATTCATTTCTAAGAAATATATAACCTTGCTCTTATCCAAATTTTACCTTCACCTGCAAACCACATGTAATTCTATAATTACATTAACTCCTTACACCTGTATATACTTTCCAAACACCGTATTTATTTTATTATATAAAGATTTACTTCGGGGAATATCTTTCGAAAATCGAAAATTTTCAGGAATTTTGTTTGTGTGACAATTCGCGGAAGACATGTTTACCGAAATTCGTTGATCTTCCTCTTGTTTCGAAATGATATAACGCGAGATGAGGATTAGAAAGGACATCTTTAGAGGAAGAAGAAGAAAAAAAAAGCACGTTATTACCTTGTTTGTTTGTTTAGAGTGTACTTAAAATTATCGGTAGTAACTTATGTTTTGATTTTAGCGCGAGCCAAATTTTTACCACTTCCCGAACCCAGATACGTTATGATCGGATATATTTGAAAATTTAGGTTTTTCGTGAAGAGGAGGAAGAAAAATAACTAAACTCGTGTTTAGCCAACCTTTGTTAATTTAATAAACGTTATGAAAACAAAGCAAGGGAGGTGTCGACTAATATAGTTACTGACTCACGAATTTCGCATTATTGTAAGATTACAAATGTACTTTGGCTCGAAATTCATTTGTAATCCAAAATTAATGAGAAATTCGTGAGAACAACTTCTTCGCCTCACTAAACCCAATAAACATTTGTCTGGTTTTTTTTTTCCTCGTATGCCATTGGGACTGAGATATAGACGAAGCGAAACACGTGTACTTCCACGTGTTAAAAAATTACAAAACCTATTTTTAACACACTAATTGCAGTCAAGGGAAAGAAAACCACGTGGTTACACAAAGCGATGCAACAAGAGAAACCATCGCCAGATGCAACACTTTTTTTTTAAAAAAAAAAAAAAAACTTTTTCTTAAAAGCGGGACGACTGATAGAAATTTATTATTAACGCGGTGAAAAATTAAGTTTTCTACACCGTTGTATAATAGAAAGTTTGACAAATTGTTGGAAATTATGAGTCACGAGAAAAAAAGGGTGTTCCCTTCACATGCAGCTTTCTCACAATTTTGATTCGTTTGCATGAATCTCTGCAACTGTCATGCTATTTTAATGATAATTCAATAAATAACGTGACCGACGATAGACAAAGTTATATATCAACTTTTTTTTTTAATTCAATGGAAAAAGTTTTTACACGTTAATCACTCAAATAATTCAATTATCCTTATCTTCAACGTGTTTAGATAAAGAAAAGTGGTAGTAAAAGGCATTTATATATAGGTCTAAATCAGAAAGGGGATCTTTTCTATTCTTGTTAAGTGCTTCTATAACAATACGTTTTCGTTACTTTTCCACAATTAAATAAAATCATCCCGAAGCCTCTTCAGACACGCGCTATTAAAGCACACTAAAAAAATTACACGTGTAATTCTGTAGTCTGTTCACTTATTTAAAAAAAAAATGGTACATTGACTCATTTATTCTGTCTTGTCTTTGACTTGGAAGCGATTGCAAAGTTTCAAGACTAGAAAATTTCAAATGGTTGTAATTCTTCGTGACGTTTACCGTTCGTCCTTTAAAATGTTTTCCAAAGGTCATACGTGACGTTATCGAAAGATATATTTTCTCTACGGTTTTGGAAAGTAAAACTTACACAAGTAGCGATATCTCTGGAGGGTAATCGATCCTTTTAGTCGGACTAACACCGTCTGTCGTGAAGATGACGAATCATTTCCTTCAAATGCCAAAATTTTAAGCGTTTTAAAATGGCCTTCTTCTTTTCCTCTTTTTTTTTTGATAACTGAAAGGGATCCTCGTCCAAATCACGACTTCTCATAAAGATCAATTGTCGACATGTTTCCCGGCTCCTCCCAATGTCGATGGACGTGACCTTTCTTAGGTCACTAAACCGATAACGAGATGAATGGACGATTATGATAGGACGTTAATAATTCAGAGAGGTTTTAATATAATATTCATGTATCAACCGTGCTATATTTTATTTAAAAATTGGGAGTGACCGTTTTTTCCCCCCGATTTGATATGTATAGAACGATTCGAATTTAGGTAATAATAGTAGAAACTAGTCACTAGTTCCGCTAGAAAAGTACTCCCTACGCTCCATTGGTCGGATTTAATTTTCGAAAGTTCAAATTCGAATTATGCGACGTGTAATTGGTCGAATTCGAATCCATTTTTTTTTTTCGAATTTTAAATCCGGCCAATTATACTTCGTTATTTTTTTTTTAATTTCGTTCGATTGGATATTAAATTTTAATTTTGGCAGTAATATCCAATTAGAAGACGAATTTAATACGAATTTAGAATTTCCAGTTTTTCGAAGTCCACGAGTCTTCTTCTAATTTTGTCGTTGCTATTTTTGGTTTAAAAAAGATTTTAGTGAAGACAAAATAATGCGTTTGCCGTTATTAATTTAATACATTGCAACACGAAATTAATAATGTATAGCGCGTCTATACTCATTGTATCACATTAGAAACGTAACGCTTCATATAGTACGATGATGCTAAATCCTAAAATATACATACTCCACTAACGCCATCTAGAGAGAGCAATATTCAACTTCACTAAATACCAAAAATATTTATGTATAAAGTCAAAATCTCCGAATAGCGGCCAGGACAGCGAATGTCCGTCGTTCAGAGGTTATTTTGTAAGTATTTTCGTTAAAAAAATTCCCGCAGTTTAGTGGTGGCCGTTATTGGAGGTTCAACTGTGTACTTATTAAATATTTGAACACACCGTAATTAAAACAATACAAAGATCTAGAAATTACACCTGATGCAACTATATAAAATTTATATATAAAGCGTTTGGCTTCTGTCCAGGTCATTAGAACAAGTTCTAAATCTCTAAACAGATGCATTATTGTCAATCACAATTGTTAGTTGAAGGCTATACTACTCTTAAAAATAGAAATCCACCAACTGTGTAAATTTTGTTACTGTTGAAAGGATCCAGTTACATCATTAATTGATATAATCACCTACTTGGATCCAACTTGCTTTACTACACTATATTTGGAACGGCTTTCGCGTGGTTTCAATTCTAATCTGACTGTTTCGGATGAAAACCTCAACAGGAACCAGTTGCAGATTCATGTTTTTATTTATAATATTTGGGAAGTTTCATTCATACATTGCTTAAAATACATTATAATACATTCAAACTGTCAGTTAATTATCTAACACTACAAACTTTTCAAGGTTTGCTCGCTTTAGTTAAGATTCAGACACATCTACTTGGATATAAACACTCGAAAGGTTCACGCACTTCGCACTCATGTTACGGGGAATAACTTAACAAAAGAATTCTCTTTCACGCAAAATGTATACTTTGTAAATAACTTATAACAGAACAATGCCTTTCCTTTACCTTTTTTCATAACAAGAAAACAGAATCAAACAAAGATACTTTAAAGCACTTGGTATGAAAATAGCTTTGATAATACAACTGAAACCAAATTATATATATTTATAGGCCACTGGTATATATATATATATATATATCTTATTTTGATAAGATGTTTTCAAATGGTTAAGAAATTGAATCAATTTGGAAACAATTTACAAAATTGAATTTAATGGCCTAACTCGATTGTGATCAATAGTGTCCTTGGTATTGCTGATAGTAGATGTTGGGATCGTAGACGGGATAGCCGTACTGCTGTTGCGGATGCGTCTGCACGTGATCGTATCCTCCCCTCCCTCCTCCTCGCCCTCCCCTGCCGCCCCTGTTCTGACCTCCGCGCTGGCCTTCTTTGCCACCTCTTCCCCTACCACCTTGATATTCGTTTCCTCCCCTTTGTTGATTGTCTTGATATTGATATCTTCCTTGGTTTCCGTCGTATCCTCCGCTCCTCGACTGTCCCTGATAATTATTGTAACCGTAGTTGCCTTGCCCGCCGTCGTAACCTCCGCTTCTCGACTGTCCTCCTCCGCTCCTCGATTGTCCTCCTTGGTAATTATTATAGCCGTAGTTACTTTGTCTGTTGTCGTATCCTCCGCTCCTCTGCTGTCCATCCTGATAACCGTAATTATGCTGTCCTCCGTCGTAACCACCGCTCCTTGCCTGTCCTCCTTGATAATTCTGATTATAATTACCGTGCCCACCAGAATAGCCACCTCTTCCTTGTTTGTTATCTTGCCAATTACCACTTCCTTGACGGGAGTCACCCATCTGGTTGGTATTTCCGGACCATCCTCCTCCTTGTACTCTGTTACGATCTCCGCCGGAAAATCCTGTAATGTTCAGCAATAACTGAATTATTATAGTTTAAAAAATATTTCAGTAAATTATTATTAATAGATATTCTGTATAAATTTTAATTGAAATATATTAATATAAAATGAAATATTAAATCATTAATCATTTCTTCGTGTATTCATTCCAGAATTTTAACAACACAAAGTAGAAAATAGTAGAATACAGAAATGAGTTTATGAAGGAATGTAATTAAAATATTGCTTAATATTGACAGACATTCTATAACATTACAATAAAGAATATACAAACAGATAACCAAATTTAAATAAAAGTACTTACAATACTTCCAGCAAGTATTAAAAAAAATTAAAAAAAATACACTCTACTTACCCCCACCTCCAGATTTTTGTGGATCACTTCTCTGTTGCCAGCTTGGCATTTCTGGAGGAGGTGGCTGTTGTTCTTCTGGTCTGCCACCTCTATCTGGCACCTATAAGTAAAACAATTGTAATTATTCAATTTTCTTTTACATTTTTATCAGAACATATACAAATATGCACGAAACTAATTTTATTTACTTACCGATCCAATTATGACCTTATTCACTTGACACTGCGTTCGGGCTCTCACTCCGACTCCGCTAGTTTTTTCAAACATAATTAGATCTGTGGGAAAAAAATAAAGTATTAACATTTTTCATTGGTTTACAAAAAAACCATGTATTTGTAAAATGTTGAAATACTTTATATCTTACATTATCTATAAAGATTGTTCGAATGAAATATAGGGTGGACCATATAAAACATATTGTGTCACTGGTCACCGTAGCAGGATTACAGTATACACAGAATAGTGACAAAGTTGTGTTAGCTGTTATAGGAAATCACCCTCTGCATTCAGACACATCTCAACACAGAACAAGTTTGTGTATATCTTCTGTGTAGAAAGAGAAAAGTTCTGAATGAACCATTTGCAGCTGTTTGGACTTTGCTATCAAACTGGAATCTGTAAGGTAACACTGGGGCTATAAGGCAGATACTGCAGAACTTTCCATCTGAAGCAATGTGGCATCTGCCTTACAGCACCTTGCAGCTTCCGTATTTTCGGACCTTTTAAAAGTTTCTAAAGGTCGCAGATTCTGATAGCAAAGTCCAAAGAGCTATACAACTGTAACTAAATGCAGAAAGTGATTTCCTGTAGCAGCTAATGCAACTTTGTCATTAATCTGTATATACTGTAATCCTGCTACGATGAACAGTAACACAATATATTTTATACAGTCCAGTCTACGTTTAATTTAAACAACCTTATACATAAAACTGAAAATTCAAGTGAATAAGTAGCTAGCTAATCGCAGGATACGGAAGATAAGGATACTTGAGAGAATTATGTTATTATATAAGATAAGGATAAGAAGAAAAGAAGAGAAGGAAAAAATAATGAGTAATTACTGAAATACTCTGTGCACACAAACAAACAAATTTGATTCTCAATCAATTTTTTTTAAATATTTGTACAACTAAAGTTATATTAAAGTTAAAATGAATATACATGTATATAGAAAACGTCCTGTGCAGAATATTTATTAAAGCCACAAGGAATGAGAGCCAGCAAGTAGGATGGGTGGGACACAAGCACCAACTGTTGGACAAACAGAGCTATGTGGACCAGAGCATTGTCATGGTAAAGGAACCAATCTCCACTTCTCCGTAATTCTTGTCATCTTCATTGCACAGTCTCATGCAGTTTTTTAAAACATCTAAATAAAAATACTGGTTCATTGTTTGTCATGAAGGAAGAACAAATTCTTTGTGCACAATCCAATAAATATCAAAGAAACAAATCAGCACTGACTTGATGTTTTCTGATCAATTTCAATGTGGGTCTTGGTGAATTTGAATGTTTCCATTGGCTTGATACTTGTTTCATTTCTGAGTTGTACCCATGGAACAAGACTCATCCATAGTCATGATCTTTGTAAGAAAGTTTAGGTCATTATGCAGTTTCTGCTTCAAGTTGCAGCAAACACTCATGCATTTCTGCTTCAAGTTGCAGCAAACACTCATGCATTTCTGCTCCTGTGTGAGCATTTGAGACTCAAATATGACCAACACCTGACTCATTCCCAAACCTTCTGATAAAATTTGCTGGCAGGTACTCCAAACAAATTTGTTTCTTCTGAAATTTGGTCAATGGACTTTCAACAATCTTCATTAATGGCCCATCAAACTTTTTGGTGTTTTCCTCATTTTGGCTACTCAAAGGATGGCCAGGTTATGGTAGGTCTTTAGTTGACATGATGCCATTTTTGAATTGGGAAAACCACTCAAACTTGTGATTTAATCAAAGCATCATCTTTAAAGAGTTGTCAAAGCATAGCAATGGTTTCAGCTGCAGTTCTTCTCAACAGAAAACAAAATTTCATATAAGCTTTTTGTTTCTTGTTGTCACTCATTACAATCATCACTGGATGCTGCAAGTAAAAACACACACAAAGCAACATCAAGGATGAAACACTCCACACAGCAGAATGGCACAGAAAACCCCAAGCTAACAACTCCTAGCAGCACAATCTGTAACTACAAAACAAGCACAAGCTGTGTTTAATTCTGGTTTTTTTAGAAATCCCATGATGCACATTTATACTGGGTAACCCAGAAATCATTGAACACAGCAACCATTTGCAGTGTCAACAATGTAAAATTTTCTTTATTTTTTATGCAATGGCAAATTAGGTTTTTTACTTTAATTTGGAATGGGGATTTTTTATTTTCTGGGTTTTCTTCATGTTAGTAACACCTAAATAGGGACCAGCTTAACATAAAAGTCTTCCTGGGATGCATCCCCTCAGCAGATCACTCACATGTTGCATTTCTATAACCAAATAAACCAAACTAATTGTAGTAAAATATCTGCTCTCCACCTCAAATTATTAGTGTCTTGCACCGTGTACATAATACCTTTCCTGTCAGCAGCAGTCATGCCGTCATCCATCTAACCCCTTGAAGGGGGAAATTTTTTAATTGAAATAACGAGACTTCTGGTTTGCATCAGAACTTCATATACAGTTAACTCGGGGCCTCCTAAGCTTTCCATATGTGGTCTCGGATTTCATCTATCTAACTCTGTTCTCGAGATTAAGGAAACACACAGACAGACATTCTACAGTGGGAATTTATAGGTCTACAATTTTTTCAAACTGCAGCCCAATAATAGAGGGGTTAGAAGTACAAAACGATCTAATAAACTTAACGTTTGTTGTTATTTTTTGCCCAGACAATACCTGCTAGTTATTATATATTTTATAAAAATAAAACACTATTTAAATGGTAATTTTTAGCTAATTCATATACATTTTTCTATATTTTATTACTTAATAATAATTAAAATATGCTTTGAGCAAATTGAATTTATCATCATTACTCTGTAAATTATTACAGATATATTATTAGGTTTGAATTATATAAAATATGTAAAATTGAATTTAATCAACTATTTTAAGGAAAGTACTTCTTTAAAATAATACTCTCCATTTGCTTCTTGCAGCATGCTTCTTGAATATTTCCAATTCTGTTTAAATCTCTATTGTAAACAACTTGTGCTAGCTACGCTAAGATTTTCAAATACAGTAGACGCCCATTAATCTGATACTTGATAACCTGGCATTTTCTAAAACCTGCCGATAAACTGATACTAGCATGCTGAAATTGTCCAGCATGCTAGCATTATTGTTGGAATGTCGATCGTTTTGTGCAATAATGTTAATACTTTTGCAGGTTTTTCAATCAATCTTAACACAGTACAGTCGTGCACTGGATCATCTTCATACTGATCAGCGTGTGCACAAACAGATCTAAAGCATACTGTAGTGGGCACTAATAGAAAGTGTACAGCAATACCCGCAGATCACACATAACTTAATGAATTTTTGCAAATGTTTGGTAATCTGGTATTATCGATAATCCAGCACTATTCTGATCATGTAGCTGCTGGATTAACAAACTTCTACCATGCTAAGACAATGAAAACAGTGAGCTTACATCATTGAATTTACAATCAAATTATCTGATTATAAAATAATTACATAAAAAATTAATAAATTACATTATATATGTTCTAAGAATAGGTAAAAAAAAATGACAAAAATAGAGTGAATAATAGGATTTTTCAACAGTGAAAATAATATACAGTAAAGTATTAAATATAGAAATAAATGCAGTTGTAACAAATGAATTATTTTTATCATTAACCTTTAATACACTTATTAAGGAACTCCTGAAACAAATCCAATTTGGACTACATTTGTCACAATGAAAATTTTTTATTCTCATTTCAAGAAAATTATTGAATTGAATGTTGAAATTTAAAATATTTCGTAGCAAAACTTGCTTACCTTCCCTCGCAGCTAAGACGTCGGACAGGAAGATATTCGGAATGGTAGTCAATGCCTGGCGCTTAGGAAGATATGCCTGCGTGATCTCCTGATCTTTTTTCTAAACAATACAAATTAAATAAATTTCAGCAAAATAATTTTCAAAAAATTATTAGTGTTTGATAATCTTAACAATATAGAGCAAACATTTAAATTAGAAATACGAACTAAGCAACTCTAATGTTATCAAAATTCACCTTACACAGTATAGAAAATAAAATAAAATTGTTTTTGTATAGCACAAAATAGCAATCATATTTATCATTAAAAATATTTTTAAACGCCACAATATGAATTTATAAACTTACAGTTGTTTGCTGTGGCATTATACAGTGCACAGTCTATATTTAAGAGAAGAAGCAATTGTTTTCCTTCTAACAGGGATTCCATTCTCTTTTTTCATTCAGAAAAATAAGAATTAATTACAATGAAAAACGATATTTTGGATTGTTTAGAGAATTTAAGGTGAGATATTTTAAACCTGTACAGGCTAAATTATAATTTGAAAGGTATTTTATGTGGAAGTACAGATTTGATTCAGCATTTCGTAGTGAAAAAATTGGCGACTATTGTTTGTTTTTCTTTTAAATCTTATTTATTGAATTTTGCTACTGAAATGTAAACAATATAAACTGAAAGCAATATTAAACGATGTGTGGCAGATAAACATCATTTTCTGTTACCAGAATAAGGCTCACATGCTCATGTTGATAATTATGTCTAAAACATGTTAAAATAACTCAAGAAAGCCAGAATTAAGGCCAGTTCTTAGTCCACTTGAGTAATTGAGTGTAAAGCTTTACTCGCTCAGCTCAAGAAAAAGTCTAAACAAACAAATTGCAAGGAAAGCCAATTAACTCCGTATGAATTAATGACAATTTAATGGAATTGGATTGAACTGATGGAATAAAGCAATGTCACATTTGGATAATTTGCCAAGGGGGTACCTCTCAGGAGGACTTTCTATGAGAAACTGGCTCTTGTTTAGGTATTAGACAAATGAAGAAAACCCAGAAAACTCCACATGGCCAGCTGTTGATGAACCCACCACCAACTATTAGCGTTCAGTAGTTTTATCCACTTGGCCACTGATGAACTAAAAATCTGGGACAAAATTTTGCCTCCATCATTTAATTTTTATTAGAATTTTACAATAATCTGATGCCAGCGAATCTTTTAATCAATTTACATATTTGTGAGTAAATAAACATATCTAAAGAACAGTCATATTTGCTAATGTTAATTGTATCACTATGGTTACAAATGATCACTTGTAACTTCAAAAGTATTTTTTGCAATGTAACAAAATTACCTTTCTAATATTTAGTCTTCAAATTGTGGTATTTTTACCAGGTAAAATATTCTATATTTTTTAGATTATTCTTGTTAATTTATGTTTGAAGATCTAAAATTACATAAAAAATAAAAGGAACATGGCCGGTGTTATTTACATTTAATAAATAAAAATATAAATACAACTTTTTCATACAGGTAAACACCTTGCTTTAGTGCTTCTTTTTTGCCGTTACACCATCAATCCTTAAAATTCACAAAGTTACAAATTTTTATTTATTAAATCTAAAATTAAGTATTCAGTTTTCAAAAATAGAGGACAACACAAACTGATTTCCAAAAAGAATGCACACTATCTAATTGAATTGCATTATGTAAATGAGTATATTAATGCACACAAATAAAAATAATAATAACAATAATATATTTGCACATGAATACATTTTATATAAATTGAATGCATGAATATAAATTATTACGGACACTCTTATAAAGCACAATCATTGAGGTGGAGCATTAGCAAAGCCACTTCAAACAGAATTGTGTTCGTTCTCAAAATTTGATAAACCAATCTTGATTAAACCTTGCCATTTTCCATTAATTGTACGAGGAATCAAAAATGTAATAAAAAATGGAGGTCCATAACTATTTTCAAGATATGGTGGAGTCAAAGTGACAATGTCTTTGTTCATTGATGTGATTGTGTGCACCTAATAAAATTTGGGGACAAAAACAAACAAACAAACAAAAAAAAAGCAGCATTGTACATACTAACGGAAAATGGTTGCCCAAAAATGAACAAAACACAAAAACAAAGCAATCGACGCCAAGAAAACATAAGGATCTTCTGTGCCCATCAGGTGTAAGGTCACCTCTCAATGTCCAGCAACCATTTTCTTCTAATCACATTCTAACACAAACACATACACCCATGTCCTTACACACATATTCAAACATGTCAGTGCTAGGGTTAGATGGAGTAAAAGATAATTTATATGTACTAATACTAATTAAAAAATGTTTAATTACAAGAACTCAATTCTATCACAATATGATAAAGTCAAATGGTGTCCCTAATAACAATTACATATTTTTTTTTTTTTTTTATTGGCACAAGAATCTATTAAGTTGAATGTATCAGGTGTGAGTAATAAGATAAATAAAAAAAGACAGAGTATGAAGATAAAATGAACAAATGAATGGCAAACAAGGTACAAATAAATATACAGTATGCCCTGTATTTCTCTTATTTATGCCCCCAACTGTTACTAAAACAATATGTAACAAATATAAATTGATGTAAGGAAAAATATGCTGTTTATTTAACAAAATAAAAAAAGTTGACTTTATATGTGAAATATTATCAGCTTGTAGTTTGTTGGCAAATGTAAGTAAAAAAAAAAAAAAAACACATTTTTGCTGTTGATTTTTGTTTATGATATAATTAACAACAATAAAACAATTCTTCTGTAGCAGAAATAGCACTAAAATCATTCCTTGTATAATTGATTTAACTAAATTTCCAACTTCTAAGAGACAAAAAAAGAAACATTATAACAATATAAATGAATTAAGTTATTTCATTAAATGAGACTCCAAATGCCTTTTAATTGTTTTAATATGTAATTAACATCATTTTCTTGAGAGCATGATAAAAAAACCATTAATAATTTAAATAAATAAAGTAGCAAGACAAGTGACGTTTTACAATGTTACAAAATATTTACTTCTAATTTAAAAAGTAAATAAATAAATAGATAAAGAAAGCAGATTTTAAGTTAACATAAATAGGTTTATTTATTTACTCTAGATGTAAGGATTCGCCTAAGAATGTCATTCAACCTTTTGGCACTGATCATCATAACCTAATGGAAACTGTTCAAACATTTGTTTCCAATTCTCTGTGTGTCTTATTTAACTCTTTTCGTCTATCCGACTGCCATTCCAAGATTTACGCTTCTATTTTGTGAAACAGTATTCTAAATAAATCCTATCGGGAGCATGCATCTTTGCAAAATTCTCAAACAATACAAGATATACATTCCAAAAAATTTTGTTAATAATAAAATAACAAAGCTTATAATTCTAACGTGAATAATACAGTCAAACCTGTTTTTATGCGCTCTTTTTATGTGCGATTTTTATTTGTGCGATTTTTTTAATGCGAATTTTTAATTTATGCGGTTTTTTTTGTGCGATTTTTTATTTGTGCGGTATAGTTGGCGACTAGTCTCGTGCGATTCGTCATGTCTCACGTTGACTTATTATAGCTAAATAAACTTATTATAGCATAAATGCACTTATTATAGTAATATTATTGCATGAATATGCGAAAAATGAAATAATTTACTTTTTAAGTCAACAAAACACCACCTGGACAAAAATATGTAAAACAGACGATAGACCAGACGATGCAGTCAAGTGCTGACATCTGTTGTCAATAAATTCTATTTCGTACGGTTTTGAGTTATTTTCTACGTGAGACTTTTTTTATGCGTTCCCTATTCACCGCATAAAAAAAATATATTTTTAATTGTGTTGCGAAAACTATTTTTTACAGCCATTCGTGAAGTTTCGTGCGATTTCTTTTTATGCGTTTTTTTTAATGCGGTCCCTATCCCCCGCATAAAAACAGGTTTGACTGTATTTTATAGAAAAGACTTTAAATTTTTAAATTAAACTTTTCTTTAACTTTATCCGCAGAAGCATTTAAGCATGCTTTTTTTCGTGTCTGTTTTGGGTTTGGCCGAACTCGCAAACAGAACGGCTGAATTTCGAGAGACGAGGCCTAACATGGATCTAGGTCGAGTGATCTGAAAATTTCTGAAAATCCACCAAACCAAACCAAAAAACTGGTTTAGTGTAGACAGACAGAAAGACTGGCTCGGAGTGGCAGACTGATACTTTTACTGTCTCCGTCATTCAGCTGTCGTTCTAAATTTATTTGATAAAGCTGAGACACTTGTAATTTCTAATCAACTTTTTATTTCAAATTATTCTATAAATACAACAGCATGTACTCTTTTAAATTTAATAATTTAGATAAAATATAATACTACTACCCGTTAATCCAAATTAGTTACTTTTTGGGTTAGTTTCAGGATAAAAGTTTTAATTTATTAAATTGACTCAAAGAATGTTCTGACAGATAAATGTAAACGATAGATAACTATTGTCGTCGTAATTTTGCCAACTATGTTTATTTCCATTTTAATATTGGTATTTAATAAGTGATATTGGAACCTGAAGATGTAGGAACATACGAGACATTTTCTGATCAGATACATTTATGACAGAAAAACACATTTCAATCACTTTTCTGTTTCGTTTTTCTGAACAGCGATACATTAGATGACAAATCAAAATGCACAATGCCACCTAGCATCATCACTAGAAACACTATGTCCTCGTTTCTGCCAAACTGAATTACATTCCCAGTGACATTTTGACGACATTTGCAAATGATCACTCTGATTGGCTTGTATTGCAGAACTGGAGGTAGAAACGAAGCAGTTTAAACTCTGTTTTCAACCTTCTTTCAGTTGTAAATAATTTACTTTTTCTGTTATTAAGTGCATGTTTCTGTTCAGAAACTTACTCTTACATACCTTAACTTCGGCAAATTGCACACTTTGTAAAGAAAAAGTATTAAATTTCAGAAATTGTTGTAAAAGCATATATATACACTCCAAAAAAAATTTGATTTATCATTAAGATTATGATGTTATAGTTGCTATTTTATTCAAGAAATTAACATTAGTTAAAAATTTTAATAAATTTAATGAATTAATTTGCAAAAATATCAAAATACCATTTATGTATACAGAATTAAATTGTCTATTTGCATAGCTAATGGCAATTTTAAGTTTCTGGATTTTTTTGAAATCTTAGAAAAATGTTTGATTGTGTGAATGGTATTAAAAAGCAATAATTTAAAAACGCTATAAATTAAAAAAATTAATAATAGTTTATTTTTACATCTGTAATGCAATTTAAATCGTTAAATAGTTTATTTGATATCTGAAGTATGAAAAAATAACTTAAAAACAGATACCTTTAATCTTTCTCCCCATTTGAAAGACTGAATAGTCACATCTAAACGTTTCAACAACATCTCTCTCCTAAGAAAATATTCCTTTTTCATTGCATCTTGGATATTCGCTAGAACCAACCACTGCTTATCGGATAACTTTCCGGTGAATAGCGGTTTGCCAAGACTGTTGGGAGGAAGCTTGGCAATAATTTCTTTGATCTGGAGGGAGAGAAATTGTTTAATCCGAAAATTTAATTGACTTTCAAAAACTGCAATTTCCTTCTAAAATTAACTTACTACTTACTTTATTTTCTACCTTATCAAATAACTGTTTGGCAGTTATATTTGGCGGTGGTTTGGTGAATTTCAGTGCAATGATCATTCCTTTCAGGTCAGCCGCAGTAGGAGATTCTTCCTTAAAATTGGAATTGTTTAAATTTTGGTAAGAGTTTGAATAGAGCAATTCAGACATTACAAAATTTTATCAAATCTGATAAAATTACCATTTCAACTTGCAGCTTGCTTGGTTTGTCAACTGCTATCATTCTAGCTGCTTCTAATTCAGTTGACAAAAAATCTAGCATACAAAAAAGTTCAGTATTAGTAATGAGTTTTATTACATACAAATCAGTAGTGACCACCCTTTCTTTGCAGTGTGTCATGATCAAAACCAAAAAATAAATATAAATACATCTACATACACACACACACAGTGTTCCATAAGTCTAGAATCATGAAAATTGTTGATTTTTGTTTATTCTTTTACAGTTGAAGCATGTTATTGAGTGAGGAGGAAGAATGAATTCAAGTTATTATGATAGCATGCAGTCAATGAAGTTATCAAACAGTTTAGCAGGTTGCATTCAAACTTCCCATCAATCAGACACGATGGTGGATGCAACCCGTCACTTTTCAGTGACTTCTCTCTGAATAGATGATCCTCAACATCAAAATAACTTGAATTCATTCTTCCTTAGTGTTATGCTTTAACTGTAAAGGAACAAACAAAAATCAAATAAATTATGATTCCAGACTTATAAAGACATTGTATATAGACCAAATTTACAACAGCAACAAAATATTGGATTGAAAACTTTGGATAATCAATTGTATGAATAAATTTCCTATATCTCAGTTAAATATCAGGTTTAACTAGATAAATTTTTCCTCTCCGGTCTTTTTCACTTCTATGGCTCTGGTGAAACATCTCACTTGTGAGTATACAGAACTTCACTGAGGCCAACTTACTCATCCGAATTCGCTTTTTCTGAGCCTTTGATAATGTCTTTAGAATATGAAATGAACACAAAATTCTGTTGTTTATAGATGCACATTTTATGCAAGTTTAAATTACTGAACATCACGAATATTTTTTCATATAAGCAATTTTTTTCTACTCCTTGAAAATCTGATGCTTGAAATTCAGTAGAACATATAAAATCTTTTAAATTCTCTTTTATTTAAATTCTTGAAATATTTTAGTCAAATATCTAAAAAACAGCATACCAATGTAAAGAAATTTATCAGTAGTTTTAGAAATAAATAAATATGTAGACAAGGTTTTGTTTAAATGTCATCAGCTTTAATTTGATCACTATTTCATTGCTAAATATGTTGTAAAATTATGTATTTCCACTATTTATTGGCAAAGTTTAAAAATAAAAAATAAAACTGTTCAATTACTTACCAAGTAAAGCCAATCGTCGGTCTTTTGATCCTAATCTTTGACTAATATTTCCTTGCATCAAACTTTGATATGGACAATCTACATTAAATATAACAAAAATATGTATGAATTTGTTTAAAGCAGACTGCAATATCTAAAAAAAATGAAAAACTTTCCATAAGTACCACCTGAAACAAGCAGAATGACAGTAATATTTAGAAAATTAAAAAGCTACATGTGGAATTAAGTTGCCTTAATTCAAGCAAGCAATATAAAAATTTCACAAATATTGTGAAATAAATAGCTGTTTTAAAATCAGTAGTTAAAAACTTTTAAATTAACTTATTATACTTTAATCAAATTAATTAAATATGTAATTATTTGTAACTACAGCAGAAACTTGATTATCTGAATGTGATGGGACCAGGGATCTTTCAGATAATCCAGAAACTCTGTGGTTTTTGTGTTTTGGATATATCAAGCACTGTGCATTTAAGGTTTCATGAACTATAAATATTGTAACACAATTACTGTATTTAAAGGTAAATTAATTTACTCAAAATCTAATATAATGTTATGTATGTATGGCATAGTTTCAAGGCACTACAATCAACAGATGACATAGTGATTTCCAATTATGTGGAGAATTCAGTCTGTACAATGCCACAATTGCTTTTATTTATTTATTCTAAAGTATTTTAATTATATTTATATTAAGTATTTTAGATAAAATTTCTACTGTATTTCCAAGCATTTATCATCATTGCCCTTCACTTCAAAGTTTTCTTTAAAAAATTTTACCTTGTTTTTATATTTATTTTCTTATAAAAATGAATAAGAATATTTCAAATAATTTGCACAATTTTAAAGTTTCTTTTTAAAAAAAGATTGTTTTTTAACATTATGTAAGTTCATTTATTATTTGCAATGTGATCATCTTAGGCTATCTAGCAGAGTCCCAGAAAGTGTGTCCATTGTCTTACATCCCCAGTTTAAGTCTGCCCAAGATATCATGTAAATACAAGATATTGTACAGGACCTTAACCAGCATACTATTACTCATTCCCAGTTTTAGCCTTCTTCGGGATCACAGAAAATGGATTATACAATATTCCATTTTCTGTGATCCTGAAGAAGGCCTTAAGCATTAGAATAAATAAATGGTATGCTGATTAAGGTTCTGTGTAATATCTTGTAGAGATAGCCCTCGGTTTATGCTGGCTCAATTTACGCCAATTCACAATAACGCCACTGCACAATTTGCCGTTTTACGGTGTAGTTCCCCGATTTTCCTTATCCCGTATCAGTTCATTCAGGAAAACACCTTACGACACAGTAGCACTTCCGGCGTTCACAAACTATCGTTAGTGAGACAAAACCAACTTCAATTTTCCCACCCAAACTGACCTTATATATGCGCTATGGTGGCCGGCAGATGACCAATCAGCATCTCCGCTCGTCTGTAGCTCTATGTTCGGTTAGCATATCATTTCAACTATGGAAAGTTTGACGGATGAACTTTGTGAGTTAGACAACGATTGGGAGCGAAGTGCAAATGTAAAAAGGAGCATCATCGCATCCATTCGACCATACTCCGAAATTCTTAATGAAAGAAAACAAAAATCTAAACAATTAAAAATGGATACTTGTACTTTTTTCCAAAAAATGTAAGAGATTCGAAACTTTGAAATATCATTTGTTTTTCTTAAGATTTTTTAATAAAAACATTTCACTTTATTTTATCATAAAATACATTTAAAAAAATTAAATTTATAATATATGTATTTTGTATTATATTGTATTAATAAACAAAATTATTTGCTTGTTTTTCATTTATGTAGAACCTAACTCTATACCTCACTGTAAATATGGGTTCATTTTACGCCAGTTCGATTTGCACCAGCTTTTGTAGGAACGAAACTGCGGCATAAACCGAGGGCTACCTGTATTCAGAAATATATAATTTTAGAACTAGATCCTATTGTGAAGAAACTGTAATTAACCCAATTGGAAAGTAGTATTTTTAATTTTCAGCAATGTAGAAGTTGCCAATGAGAACTATTGCATAATGGTAATGCAATGGCAACAATTTTTTCAATTAAAAAAAACAATACATATTTACACACTGTTTTTTATTTTTACTTGTAACATGCTTGTGTCTACAAATATAAAACCTAAAACAAGCAAAAAATTATTACTTCTGCATGTATCTTAGTAAACATAATCAAGATATTTACAGAAAGAATGTATTTATTTAATCTGTTCTTTGAACAGTTTATAAAGTCTAAGAATTTTATAACAAGGCAAATTTCAGCAAAAATGCTATTGATTATTTAAACTATATTACAGTCTACTGTCAAAAGTTTTCAAGCGCATCTGTTTCTAATGTGCATAAAGTTCATTAAATTTTACATTACAACTATCTATGCCTTAATGTAAATATATACAATAATATTTTGTCTTTACTATGAAATAATTATCACCTTTGTATTTTTGTTACTTTATATTTTAGAAATGAGAAATTGAGAAAAAATTGAAAGCTATTAATCAGGAAATTGTTTATTCTCAATTAAAGAATAAGATATATAATATTAAACATTTTCAATCGTAGAAAATAAATCTACTTACTCATTTCTTTCAAAAAAGAACTTAATTCCAAAAGAAATGAACTTGATTCATCAGGATCTAATAAAAAAAAAATATAAATAAATAATGGGATTATAACTTTTTAAATTACACTTAATTATAATAAATTAATAAGTAATCTTTAATATAATAAAGACCATAAGAATTAGCTAAATTGTAATTTGTAACAGAGATGCAGAATATTTCCAATTGCACTAATGAAATTTGTGGTATAAAAATATTATGACAATAGCTGCAAAAAACTGAAAGCATCATGGCTACACCTATAGACATTCATTTGAGAAATTATCTTGTGTTCTAAAAATGAAATAGGAATATTGTTTATTTTGTTTATAATTAATTTGGTCACTTTTTACATCACTGTCTACTTACACTGTTATGTGCTTGTAGTAAGAATGAGTTGGTCTTGATTAATAAACTAGTTTTGACTTTTATGAAAAAGCAAAACTGAAAGAGCTTTAAAAAGAACAAACGGAAAATCTCTTTTTATTTCAAAATGCTTTTTGACACTATTTAATAAATAAAATTTCATTTAGGCTTGAATTAGAACAAAATATTCGCTTCTTTCCTTGTGCAGGAAATTTGAAAATTAATAAACTAATTTAAAAAGTTTTTCTGTCTCAATTAAATAGCTAAATAGAAGTTTTATCATCATTAAGTTTTTATAAATATTATTTTTCATATTTTTTCATAGATTTATTATAAAATAAAAATTTCAATGTCAAAATATATTTTAAAGCATAAAATTACAGTTATGTTTTCAAAAAAAGTAGTAATAGTAGTAGTAATAACAATAATAATATAAATGCAAAACACACAGTTAAAGCAATAAACACATATGTCATTCCAGTACTCACACACACATTCTTTTGGAGTTATACATTGGACTCACACAAATCTTGAGCACTCCAAAGGAAAACAAGAACAACACTTACTAAAAATAAACAACATCACCCTAAATCCACCACAGAAAGATTAACTCTTCCACGTAAAGATGGTGGATGAGGCCTGATTGACATAGTTAACTTTCACTCAAACAAATATGAACACTGCAAGAGTTTTTCTACAAAAAGCAAGAAACATCAGTTACATAAAACAGTAACTCTAGCAGACTCGAATAACACACCATTAAATTTACACTCACAACATATGGACACAACACAACATATAAAAAGCATAGACACCGTTAAGCAATCGTGGGCTGAAAAGGCACTCCATGGCAGGCATCCTTACGACCTGGCCCAGGATTTCGTTGACAAAACTGCGTCAAACAGCTGGTTAGCTTGGAAATGTCTCTTTGGGAAGATGGAAGGATACATGATTGCCATTCAGGATCAGGTCATAAATACTAAAAACTACAGAAAACACATACTCAAAGATGCAACACTCACAAATGACACATGCAGAAAATGTCACGTCATGCCAGAAACTATACAACATATCACTTCCGGTTGCAAGCTCTTGGCACAGACAGATAATTTACATAGATATAATCAAGTAGCAAATATAATACATCAAGAGCTTGCAAAGAAACACAAATTATTAGACATCCTTGAACCATACTATAAATACATTCCATAGACAGTATTAAATAACAAAACACACAAAATGTACTATGACAGAGCCATAATCACAGATAAAACAATTTACCACAACAGACCAGACATCACACTCATTGACAAACACAATAAAATCACATACATTATAGACATATCTGTTTCAAACACTCACAATGTATACAAAACACATGCACTGAAAAAATTAGCAAGTACACAGAACTCGCCCAGGAAATAAGGCATCTGTGGAGGATGGATAGGGTGCTTATTGTACCTGTTGTTCTCTCCTCTACAGGTGTGATTTCACACACAGTACACAAAAGCCTGAGAACATTACAATTGAATAGAAATGCATACATCACACTTCAGAATGCTACTATATTGAATACATGTCATATTGTGAGGAAATTCCTGAATACAGACACACACGCTGATACACTTTAATTTTTGTTTTGATTACTATGTCTTGACTTTGGTCTGGCATAGTACACAGCCACCAGTGTTAACCAAGTAATCTCACTTAACCCCTAATAATAATGAAAAAGTAAATCAAAAACGCTAAAAAAGTTTATCTTTTTGCAAAAAGTTGTTGCATTTCTTAAATAAATTTTCAGAAAAAAAAAATTGTATGACTGTTGCATCTCATTATCATAAGGAAATTTTGCATTTTTGGGTGTCAAGAACTCCATTAATTAGCATCCCAAGCTAAAAAAAGTCATTTGTGATGTTACATTGGTGATGACTGCAATTTTATTTCTATTATTCAATGTATTTCAAGTTTATAATTGTATCATATATAAATATAAACTCGATGTAATACATTGTTAGCCTATGATGACGGCTTATGCTTATATTAAAGCATTATTTTAATTTAAAAGATTTTTATTTTAATTTATCAGACGATTCATATTCTTATGCTTGTAAACTTCAGAATATTTTTATTTTTATTATTTAATATTTTTCAAAATAGTGAAAGCTAGACTTTTAGACATTATTAATAGTTTGTAAGTTTCTATCTTTAATTTAAATAAATACTGGTAATGAAATAAATTTTTCCAGGTTATTCTAAAACCAACAACAGAAGTCAAAGATACATGACAAGATCATAAAAGTCTTATCATATTAGCATATTTTATCTATGAGAGTATAAGAATTATACAAATAAACAGAGGTATGTATACAATAATCTCATAATCATGTACATAATCTTGTAAATGTTAAGTATATTTGTAATATTTGTAAAAGAAAATAGAATAGCAATATGTATAGTATCAATAATTTTAAGTGTATATATATAATATTGACGTATATTGTAATATATATATATATTTATTAATTACAATGAAATATATAATATTTTCAGTAGTTTTTATATTAAATTGTTTTGAAAACATATTCACTTCTGGCACATTTATTATAAATCTTGATAGGAGTAATTGAAGATTAATTTGTTCAACTATAGACAGTCTTCAGCTTACATAGTTAATCTGTTCCAAAGGTTTCCACACACATTGAAAATTGCATAGGTTTTATGTTGCTTAACTATGATGTATTTTTAATGTATATATATATATGTTTGTTTGTTTTCAAAGGATAATTAAAGCCAAACAGATTTTGCTATAAAAAAGATATTGAGAATATAAGTTTATATTTCCTCAAAACTTTCACCCTGTACTATGTATTTCAAATTTGTGTTTAACAGATGGTTTTGTTTAATTGTAAGTCGAAGTATCATAAGTGTGTATTTACGAAACCATAAATCTGCATAAATCAGACATTATAATTTTTCTTATGTTTTTTGGAGACACATTCTACTGTCAATACACAATGACAATGAAACTGGAAAAATTCTAAGTTTAAAAAATTAATAATTGTTGATATAATACAATGTCACTTCATGCCAATGTTTATTATATGATTATAACACTCGCGTGTTGTGACGTTACAGGAGTGGAGTCTTAGAGAACGAACTCGTCTACTAGCACTTTCTTTTGAAAGTGCTAGTGGACGAGTTCATTCTCTAAGACTTCACTCCTGTAACGCCATAACATGTAAGCATTACAATCATATTTAATAATCGTTTTTAACAATAAATAATATTTATACAATTGTCTATTTCCTTTCTTCTTACAATAGAAAAGAAAAAAAAAACAAGTAAGATTAGACAGCAATTTTTCTTAAAAATTGGAGACCTAATCTTAATTTGAAAGAAGAGCTAATCAATACAGCAAAATGAATACCAAAAAATATTATCTATAAAATATTAAATTTAAATATAGCTAAAAAAAAGGGAGAGAGAGAGATCCTGTTTCCATATCATGAAGGCATGTAGAATGTTGTATCGATAGCTGTGAAACAGCTAACAATGCAACATTCTACACACCTTCATGATGTGGAAACAAGTATCAATACAACAGGATCTGGATGATACAAAATTGTCTACATTTTTCACAGAATCTCACAATTAAAATTAATTTGTGCAAAATAAATGCAATTTTATAAAAAGACTTCATTATTTCAAACTCAAATTTGTGTGTTTCAATAAACAAAAAAATCTCGGATAAAAATACCATGGATGCTCGACCTGCCAGGAATTCTCATAAAATAATTTAAATTTTAAAATTAAATGCTGTTTAATATAAATTAAGGTTTGTGCAGATAAGATACAGCTTAAAAAGATATTTAATTTTTTAACGAGTGGTAATTTTATTACTTAAGTCTAATTTTCAGACTTACTCTGAATAATTTATTGAAAATAAAGTAATTTAAATGTGTTTTCCTAAAAATAAAAAAATAAAAAATGGTTTGTTCATCTACTGATCAAAATTTTCCTCTAGTAAGAGAGAGAAATTCTGTATAATATAAGAGAAATGAACACTAATCTGGAGTATAGAATGAATGGACTGAAATGAGATTTTTTTGTTTGTTGAAACACACAAATTTGAGTTTTGAAATAATGGAGTTACTTCAGAGATTTGCAAATTTCATCTTTCACAATTCATTAATAATCTCCAAATACATGCAACATAAATATGATTTTAAATCAAAATTACATTTGGAAATTAAAGTATTTCAACAACATTTGGGTTAATCACACAACAGATGGCACTACACAACTTTGTAAATTATGAATATGGGGAAAGTTTTGTATAAACTCTTGTCAACATTTTTTGTATAAATAATACATATCTGAAGTGCTAAACTGTATTGAAGATTACTTGTAAATAAAAAAATAATTCACAAAGACTAGGTTTAGAAGTATACTAAGTATAATTATCATCATCAAAATTATTGGTCTAAATATATAAAATTACTTGCCCTGACTGACTGGGTGATTGATTCATCATTGCCCAGAGCAAACTGCTGAACCTAGAGGTGAAATTTGGTACACAGTTAGGGTACGACATGAAAACGCACACTAAGAAGGAATTTTTTGAAATTTTCCTCCACAGGGAAGAGGGAAAGGATTAAGGCTTAACCTGAAGAACGTCTTCTACTGTACTATTTTAGAAGCGATTTTTTGTTTTCAACTACGTTTAGTCTTCATTGAGCACTTAGGTGTATTAAATTGATAACATTTCAGACATTGTTATAAATATTTTTATATATTTCGATTTTTTAACCAAATGTTCAAACCCTTTTAAATTCAAAACTGTTATTACATATTGGTTCGATTATAGAACGATTGTAAACGTTCCAGAAAACTGATCAAATTGAAAACAGTTCATTTCATTCTCAGCAATTCTCATCATTCTCAGCAGTAGGTGTTATATAACAATTACTATGGTTGTTGAAATACTGAATATAAATGGTGTTTACTTGCAAAATCTGCATGGGCAAAGTCACGGGTAATAGCTAGTTATGATATATTTTTGATTTACTTCAGAATTAGTTAATAAGTTTCTAAATAACTAAAAATGAAAGGCAATATTACTCTTTTAAGTTTAGTAACCAGATAAGTTTATAATTAAATTGATAAGTTTAGAATTGTCTAAAATAAATAACTAAGAATGGAAATCAAACTTATAACTCCTAAGTATTATGTTGCTATGTTACTATGCACCAAACTAAATTTCTTCCAGACTATTACTTATCGCAATGTTGAACTGATTATATATTTCAAAATATTTGAACTTTAAGAAGATATACACATTGTATACATACTTGTTATTGCATTGACGCAGCCTTCTAACTTGATAACAACTTGTAATTCTTTTGATAACCATTCAACAATTCTTGTAAACTCAACACTCTTAGGACCTTCTTGTATTGCTTTTGTAAAACCATTAGGATCCAATGAACCTGGATAACTAAAATTATAATTTAAGATTATTAGTAAGTAAACAATAAATTGTAATAAGCTTACGTAACATCCTGTATATAATTTCAAAAAATAAACGCTAGAGTCAAAATTAAAAGTTATAAGTTTCATTTCTTAAAATTTAGTTAATTTTTTTTTTTACTTTTTATTTTACATTATTAATTTATTCCAATATTGAAATAAATAAAACAAGTTACATAATAATTATAAAATATAATGAAAATAAAGATATTTTGTTTTGACTTTTGACTAAGATCTCCATTCTTTGTTAATCAGAAACTGTACCAGTATAATAAGTCCTATTAATAAACAAGATCCAGTAGACAGTATATACACAGAAATGTAAAACAGTAAGGACATAGAGGTAAAAAGAAATAAAGAAAGGGACACTTCAAATCAATATAATACTGGTAAAAGCTGCTGTAATTACAGTTTTTCCACATTAAATTATTTTAATATCAAAAATAAAATAAAAATTACAAAAAACTCTTTCCGGTAATGTATGTACTTGTGTACTTAACAATTATCTTAATCTAATCAAACAGAAGAATTTATGTTATGACTGACTGATGAGATGAATGACAACTTGTCTTAGTTTATCTATATAGAATGAATTGAAAGCAATTGCAATAAGCTGAAGAAATGATAAAAGAAAGCAAAAGATTAGTACTAATTAGCATCAAAACTGAAATTTGTTACAAAATATATCTATACACCTTAAATTTCTAACAATAAACAGCTTTAATAGCACACACTAAAGATTTTGGTCATCTTAAATAAGTGGTTCTCAAGTCATCAATCCACAAACCAAATCACAGATGGATTATGAAACACCTCTCCATTGTCTAATTGTGGATTACATATCCTGAGGAGAAGATATGTAAAGTGATACAGGACAAGAAGTGGCCAGGTGACCAATTCCATATATGATTATTAAAACAGATCATTATGGAATACAGTAGATCCCCCTATAACATGATAGATATGTTCCGTGTTATATGAATCCGTGCTGTACGAGTCACTTAAATACATGAGCCAATCACAGCCCGGCACGTGTGCAGTTTAGGGGCTACGACTGTTTGAAAGGTTTTCTTCCATAAAATTAATCGATTCTAGATTAATTTGACTCAACATTTCCAAATCATGTATAATTTTTTGGGAATAATCCATATAAACTATGCTATAAACAAAAATTTGTAGGATTACTTACCGAGTGTGCACTGTTTGACGACACCATTGCTTAAGCTTGTTTTCATCGTGGAGCGGCTCATCGAGCGGTGGGCGCGTGTTTCCTGACAAGTTATTTTTCTGTGAAAAATTCGATGAACTTTGGAAACATCATTAATATAAATATAATTTTTATGACCGTTAAATAATAAATGGTTTTTTAGTAGGTCTGCTGCTCGTTTAAACTCAACGGTTTGTACAATATCCGCTATTGGTCCAGATTCGACCAATCCTGTCGCGACACGAGTCTGCGATGACATTTTACCGTGTTATACGAGTCTCTTAGCATGTTATACGAACACAATCGCAATTTTTTCGCCGTGTTATAGGGGGGTCTACTGTATATATTTATAAAATATGCATTATTTCTTACACATTTTATATACAATGTTTTATTTTGTAGTTTTGATTCACTTGATGATGGTAATTTAAAAATGACTGAAAACATTAGTTTATGGTATTAAAGTTGCACGTTTGTTGCTGGAAGTTAAAGGTGTGTGAATATATTTTGAAAGATTGCCATTATATTATATATAAACATAGCTTTTAAGATTGAATTATTTAAAGATTCCATCTTAAAAACTAAATAAATACGTACAGATTCATTTACTTTTAAAAATAGTTTATTAGTAACAAGCAATTATTTATTGTGACATCGTCACAATGCAAAACTGCAATTTTTAATCATATTTTTTTAATCAATTTAAATTAAAATATAGGCTCTCCATTTCAAATTAGTTGTATCTTGCCCCTGTACATCATACTTTTCCTGTTAGCAAATAGAGTCATGCCAGTCATCTACCTAATTTCTTTCAGGAGAAAATTTTTAAACTGAAATAACACGACTTCTGGTTTGCATCAGAAGTTTGTATATAGTCAATCGGGATCTCCTGCTCCTAATCTTTCCATATGTGGTCTCAGATTTCATCTATCTAACTCCATTCTTGAGATTAAGGAAAGATGGACAAACAGACGGACGACAGTGGGAATTTATAGATCTACAACTTTTTCAAACTGCAGCCCAATAATCATAAACTTTACTTTTACATGAACAGCTGCTATATATGATATACAACTTGAACGTTGCATACCATGTATAAAAATATTAAATAGCATTTATAACAACTTATGTTTTTCTATATTCCGATCAACTAAAATAAATATTGATGTATTTCAATAATAGCTATCGTCATTATTATGTTGCTAAATTAATTAAAATTAAGTTATATTTTCTTGCAGATATCAAGTCGTGTAAGATGAAAGCAATTTAATTTTTTTTATTTGATAAAAACATATGTCAAAATTTTATACAAATGTGTCTACATATATTTTTATATTCATCTGTTTTATTATAAATAGCCATTAAGAAAACATAACAAATTATTACATTAAAAGTCATTAAATATAGAAAACAGGAAATTAATTATTTATACATAATCTGTTTAAATAGAAGATAATTTAATCAGAAACTTCATTATCAATTTTTGCATTTATAAGCACTTCGTTACATTTTTAATACTATAAATCATAATGTTAGATCTAATGAAATATTTTTTTAAATGAGTAATGACTCCAACTAAATGCTTTTACTCTAATTTTCATAATTCTGATAAAAGAAATTAGTAAAAATTACTGACAGACTTCTACATAAAATTCTATTTTGTAAATTTATTAGTAATTTAGAAATTATTGCTATATTTTTTATTAAAAGCTAAGACTGATTATCATTGATCAATTGAATGATGATGATCAAGCAATTCATTCATAATTTCATCAATTTCATCTAAGCTAAAAAATAGATTAGATAAAATTGATGAAATTATGAATGAATTGATTGATCACCACCACCATTATCTAATTGATCAGTGATAATTAATCATTGTGTTGCTTTTGGTTTGTTGAAAAACTACAGACATGATAAATTTGTGAAATTTGATATAGTTAGAATGATAAAAGTAAAGAAAAGACGTAAGAATATGAAATGGAACGCTAAAAACAAATTTAACTGTATTCCTTTCTACTTTTCTATATTCTAATTGACAAAGCTTTAGTAATAAAGACTTTCACTTGTATTTTTTTAGGTTTTTCTTCATTTTTATTGTTGACGCTGTTAAATTTCGTAAATTTATCAGACAATTGATCAGTGATAATAGCAGGATCAAATATTACTGTCAGAAAGTGAAATTCAATTATAAAATAGGAAAGTTTCTAACAATTGGTTTTAATTGGTCTAAATTTAGAAAAGTAAGCTTACATTATCTATATTTATATAAACTTTATATATTTACAATTGTTATAGAATAATAATAATATTTATAAATTATTATTTTTTGTTGATTCACTACAGGTAGTACATTTGAGACAGTCAAAAATTTATTATTTTGCCAAATGTCTTTGTTTTTCATATTTAAATATCTGGAATATTTACCACATTATAAATTTTGGCACGATAGCAATGTGTGAATCTGCTGATACAATAAATAGTTTAAACATCTGTCAGCCAATAGAGTCAATCTATTTATAATTTCTACAAGTTACGAAGTCAGTCTTCCATGCAAATTTTGTTTTCAAAACTATTCTTTTTTACAAGAAATAGTCTTTTGATATAATTAAAAAGCTGAATTGATTATAAACTTTAAGGAAGACTGTTAAAATTACTTTTTATTTCATCATTTTATTGTAATTAATTACTGTATATAATGTTGAGAGGAGAAGCTGGAGTTTTCTCTTGGAACCAGAGAAAACTTAGGGGCCCAAAGTGTTCCTATCCCTATAAAATTAATGATATTTTTACTAACAGAAAATAATCTTATGATTGACTTTTATTCTAAGTAAAAAATAATACTACTGTATGATTAAAAAATTAGCATACATTTGTTAAATTTTCTAAAACTTTTATTTCATAACTTATTTTCAGTTATATCATTTGCCACAAGAGGAAATATGTGGCCCACTGGAAGCCTACAAAGTTCCTTGTGGTCCACATTCAGAAAAGGTTGTTCATCACTAATTTAAAGCACATGGGAAGGTGTGTGTAGGTTACATAAAATTCTATGGCATTTTATATAAGGGATTTGAGCACTTGTAAATTTTAGTATCTGCAAATGGTCCTAGAATCAATTCTTGTGGATATCAAAAGCTGACTACTAAATGGTGTAATGTTACTTTCCATTTACCAGGGTCAAAGAAACTTGAATTGTATGGTCATTATGTTGACAACGTGACCTAAGATTATCGTAAAAAAGTTATAGCCTAGGCAGAGAAAAAATTTTAAGCCATGGTCACATCTATATAACAATGTTATGGATGGCATTTTGTTCGGTTTCATTATGAACTGTAGCCTATACCTATAACCTATTTTTTTAAACAGAGACAAACATTTTGACACACATTATTTTGTGCCATACAAGTTTTGCACAGCATTTAACAAATCACTGTTTGTGTTCATTGATAGTGATCGCTCTGCATCTCTGCCATCATGGATGTGTGCTGCTGTTTGTAGTCATTTGGGAATGATGGTGAAAGAAAGAAAATGATAGCAGTGTCCATACTATCAATAGTATTGTGATGAAAGGATCTATAATTTTAAACTATGCATTTTTAGAGACAAAAGTTAAAAGACGTGACCCAATTGTAAAATTTAACCATAAAATGGATTGTCTGGCCGGCAGAGCATTCAAAGTAGCCACGAAAAAATTAGAATGCCAACTTACACTAAAAAAAACTTTGAGATGACACATCACCTTGTGCATTAATATGCAGTTTTACAACTTATAAAATTTTTATTCATAAAACACATAAGGGACACTGAAACGAAACTATCTGAGCCAAGGAAGACGCCATGTTGTTTTCCACTGTAAACTACTACCAGCCGTTCTTGTCATCTGACTACATGTATTCTGGCAGCAATATAGAAACGTGTTTCACAAGAACTTTTAAATGGATCCTGCACGTGTGGAGTTACACGAAGAATAAAAAGAACACACCCTTTGTCTAGTGAACATGCTGCAGCTGCTTAAAAGTATCCTTACCTGTATTACCCGAAAACACACTTCATACTGTGTCATCCTTTAATGGTTCATTGAAAAACCAATAAGAAAGAACAGTGGCAAACCATTTTCTGAACCTTTGAGTGATGTTAAATGTCAATGCTGCAAGTCTTCTACTATGCCCAAGCTGGTTTATCAAGTGGTAACAACATGTTTACAATGTTGTTACATAGATGTGGACATAGTTTTAAATCCACCTCTGATTGTTGCATATAAATCAGTAAGAAGTTTCTGGTCACTTTTTCAACAAAAGAGATTTAATATAAAATTTTAAACACAAAATGCACTATGAATGACAATAGTCTTCCACACAAGAAAATGCATCACAGATAGGTACAACTAATGCAATGAAAATTAGATTTAGAAAATAAATTAAATTTAGAAAATTAGTATTGGAAACAGTTTCTTCTATATTCATTCTCCCATTAAAATATTCTCCCTTAAAATATTTTTCAAAACTTAATGGCTTCATTATATATTACTGTAGAATTCCATCACAACAAACATTAAGAACTGTATTTAAACTGACTTAATACTAAACAATGTGAAGTATTTTTCTTCAAGAATCAATAATAAAAACATAATTATGTAAATATTTAAATAATAACGACCATACAAACAATTTTGATCTATTTAAGTCTTTTATCCTTTTTAAAATCCCAGCCAGAAACAGATGGGAAACAGCTTGATGATAAAATACAATTCATTAAAATAACTGATGATATGACATTAAAAACACTTGACGCTGCTGTGTGTAGTTGATACAGGATCCTACAATAAAAAGTAGGTATATTCAAGTATATTCAGTATGTGTTTTTAATGTCATATCATCAGTTATTTTAATGAATTGTATTTTATCTTCAAGCTGTTTCCCATCCATCTCTGGCTGGAATTTTAAAAAGGATAAAAGACTTAAATAGATCAAAATTGTTTGTAGGTTGTTATTATTTATTTTATTACCTTATTATTAGATTAAATAAACACTGAATGCTAATTTTCAGTTTCAGATAAACAGATTTGTTATCATATTTGAAAACACAGATTGTAGTAATCTTATTTTAATCAAGTTACTTTCAATTTTTTATGTGATAAAAATAATACAAATAAAAAAAAGCAAATATTAATTCAGTATTTTGATTATTCAAAACCGAAAGTAATTTAATAGTTAGATTTTTAAAGAGCTGAAGCTTGCTAACTTTTCTACTTAAAATATTTTCAAAACTTAATGGTGCCATTATATATTACTGTAAACAAATATATAAATATAAATACAGATAAAGTATTATGAGATAATATAGTACAATATAAAATCTCAAAAACATTTATTGAATAAGCTGGTACAGTACATATGCAAAGTACGGTACATAATATTCAAGTTTATATGTAAAAAAAAAATATGAATTTTGGAAAAGTTATTAAAATTTTATATAATAATTTTGCAATTTGATAAATTCAAATATTTTCATTAATAAAATAAAATCCACTTATTTTAACCATGTTTTTGTTATTAATCATTTAATGTTATTAAAATTAGAAAGTCTCAAAACATACAAGCTAAAATACACTTATAAAAACTGCTTGTAATCAGTGTTTCAATCATCATCATCTTTAGTAAACAGACACTTTAATTCCCAAAACAGTGAATTAAATCTTAATTCATTGATTCAGTAATTAAAGTATCTGTTTCCATCCAATAAATTAAGGTTTAAATTGAGTCATAGATTAGGTCTAATAGGCATTGCTAAGTTTTTTTTTCATGTAACAGGCCTCAATATATAGTTAATAGGCATACCAGGTGATAACAGTTACAGCAATTCAGTTGAAGCTTGCATTTCCATTTGGAAACAACTGATATTGCACAATCATTATCAATTTTAACCACTGCTATCAATTTTAAACATTGATTTTTTTAATCATTATTTGCTCACATGACAGTAGTTTATTGTAAATTGCTGGCATTTGTTGCTTCAATTACTGGTGTATGTCGGATGAATTAATTAATAATAATAATGATTATAATTAATAAAAATTGAATTTATATATATTTATTAATTGTTTTAACATTTCCTTTCCATGATTAATGTCAGAGTCAATAAAAACTGAATTTTCACTAACTGTAATGTTATTTAGGTATTTCAAATAAGCAGAATCTATTTGTCATTCTATTCAAATGCAACTGTTGTTTCATTTGTAAGTTTTTCCTAAGGAAGGTCAGTAAAATATGGCCAAAAATATTTGAAGTTATAATGATTAATTTTTCTATTCTGCATCACATTTCTCGGTATTTGTAAACAGAATCTACAGTATTTCTATTCAAATTTTATTAAACTTCAATAAAAATGCTTATGACAACAAATTTTGATAAATGTATGAATTAATATATTGAATGCATTTTGTTGTATACATAATTCATAACAAATTTAAAACAACCAATTCTATGAATTACTGACTTGCTAGAAAAGTTATTAAATCAATTATAATTAAGTAGTAAACAACTTCACATTATATATTAACAATTAAATAATGCCAGATTCATTAGGACAAACTTGACTAATTAGTCAGATGAATCTGGTGTTATCATTTGAGGATCAATAATAACTAGGTTTAGAAGGTTTAGATCTGTCTGTCATTACCGTGGTCTAACTGCCAGCTAGTAGGCAGAGGTGGTAAGGCATTAGCCTACCACTCTGGGTTCAAATCTAGAGTCAATAAACTCCAGAAATTTTTTGAAAAGTGGTCTGTCTCAAATATGTCAAGCCCCATACATCACCACCTGGATGTCCCATTGTATGCATGGCTGAATCCACAATGAGAAAAGAGTCCTCTTAGTGCTCACAGGGCAGAAAGAGTAAAAACAAAAATCTACCCTAGTCTAACCTATGTCATCTGACACAAACAATATTAATCAACAGTAATTAAAAGGATTAACTAGCATAAAAAGTAGTCAAACTCAAGGTTTCAATTAGACCAGGGGCCGTATTCTGGACACCGTCTCTCACAAGCCAGTCGCTGACTGGCTAATCAAAATGATTAGCCAATCAGTGACCAGCTTGTGAGAGACGAGAGACTAGAGATGGTGACCAGAATATGACCCCTGATTTCTTTAACTGGCCCATTAAGTTCTTTATTCATTTGATCATGAAATTTAAATCTTTCTTTGAATGAATGTATAAAATAACCGAAGCATAGATTTTGTAATATTAATTTTCTGTTTATGTATTAAAAACAAAAAATTATGTTAACTTAATATAAAAAATAACACTGCCAGATACTGGGTGACAATTTTCAACAACTATAGAGTAAGCAGTAGTCTGATCTTTTACCATCTCATGCTTTACGTCACAAATTAGATAATTTGTGACATAAAGCATGCTTATGTACAAAATAATCTATTTTATGAATTTTTTCCTATACCAATGATTTATTTTGTACACAATTCAAGTCTGCCTTAAATATATTCTATATGGATAATACTTGAGATAAGCATGCATATTGATCTCTTAATTTCCATTTATTTTAGTGGAAATATGAAACTTCATTCTTCACTGGTAAACTGACCATACTTTGATCAGACTTCCTCATAACAAATTAAAACAGCCTTACAGCTCATACTGTCACTGTCTCACATCACTTAACTAATATGCAGTTTTATTAGAAAACTGACTGTTATTATTCTACAACAAGCAACAGAATTATATTTAATTACTGAAAAAATAATAACAGTAGTTAACATAAGGCACTAGCAAATTTTGGCTACATATCTAACCATAAATATATATATTGCATGCAGGCTCGACCTACAACGAGTTAGCCAGCCAGAGTGCAAATGGAAACGACACTCAGATCCATACTACCCGTTCTAAATTACACCAGTATGAATCAATGTCAAATTCTGAACTTCCATCAACACCTTACCACACGGTTATCAGATGATGACTATATTCCAAAAAAATTATTTGCAGTACACAAATTATACAAAATACGGGATGGACATAAAGTCTGGACACGGGCAAATATATTTATTTTTAACGAACAAATTTTCAACACGGTTTCCACAGTAAGAAGCGAACTCTGAACAAGGAATTTGTCATCCCTCCAGAGTTACGGACCCCCTATACGAGCAAAAAAGTCGAAAGAGCCACAACCATACGGGCAACCCCTTGCATGATATTAGCCTCGAAAGGTCAGTTTTCATCCAAACCAGTACAGTGCCCATTCTTTGGGCTCCACGTCGGTCGAGACAGACGACGGCAAGCCTCGACCTACGCTCCACACACAGTTGCGTGCTTCGGCAGGAGCAACGGCAAGCACCTCGGCCTTACACCCACCATAGCTATATAACATCAAGTACTCCATAAACAATCAAGCAGGCTACTTAAAGCAGGCATAATTGCATGGACTAAATAGTTAAATGCAATAGTCTTAGCAGAGCAGCAACCAGGAATTAGGCCAATTTTCAGGTGTATCTCAAGAAGGATCACACATGGAAATATGGGACATTTGCTCCAACGAGTACAGTCTACAGTTCTGATCGGGTTCGAACCATCTCATTCGAGAGCATAATGGTACCATTTCCATCACCAGCAATGTACATTTCAACACACCATAAAACCGACCCAAACACAACGCAGTATCTTCATCAATTGTAGTACACTCATTAATACATTACTTTGGACAATTAATATCAGAATTTTTACAGAATAATCCCTCTCTTCAGCTTACACTAGAAGTAATTAAAGGGATTAAAATCAGGTAAGAGATCCATTCCACAGTCCTTCAACCCCATTTGGGAAATTTCGTTCAATCCACTTCTTACCACTGCCTGTGTTTAGACTTACGCCAACCCCGCAGAATATACGTAACTAATTTTAATTAACAAATATTTATTATTTAATATTGCTTCCAGTTTATATTAATCACATGACTAGCGGAATTCGATAAATACGGAGATTTAAAAAGAAAACAGACGATAGTTGTTACAGGATGCCGAATCAAAGTAAAATAAAATTATAGTTTAGCCTTTACCAATTTAAAATATCTCACCCTAAATCCTCTAAACAATCCAAAATATCGTTTTCCATTGCGATCAGTTATTATTATTATTATTTTTTTTTTTTTTGAATGAAGAGGATGGAATCCCTAAAAACGCCAAACGATATCTGACAACCTGGAAGAACACGTGATAACGTAATTGCGAACTTTGGACGACAGAGGGAGAATAGAAAAATTCTTTTAAAATATAAAATGTCGGATTATTATTTTTATTTTTAAATTTAGTTTATTTTCTACTGTGTTAAAAGAATTCATTTTTTTCACGTTGTACAATTTTACCGACCGTAATATAATTATCAATTTGTATCGTAATTTACAAACAGATTGCAATAATAAATTGGAGAGTACCGTAATCTTTGATTATAATATAATTTTACCATTTTAGATTATTTTTTTAATTTGGTATAAATTCCACAAGAAAAGTATTTTAATTGAAGAGAAGCCGGCGAGCTTCTTCGGTAGCCACTCAAATCGACAAATGACCGAAACGCATCTTGCCGAGTTATGACTCCAACGAAATTTTGCGCCAGAACTAATAAAATGGCGTATTGTAACGAAGATGGATTTTAAAGTTCGACTTAGAACGGGAGATTTTAAAGATTTTCGTATTTCGTATTTCAAAGATTATTTAGAACGGGAGAGTTCAAAGACGCGCGAACTCTTTTGCCGGATTTTTTAATACCCATCTTTTTCCTATTTCTCTGGAAAATTTCACCTTGTATATCTTTTTTTTTTCTTTTTTTTGTAACTCTTTCCGCCCAGTGGGCACTAAGAGGGCCTCTTATAGCAAGCCCATTATGGGTTCGGCCAGGCCCACAATGGGACGGCCGGGTGGTGAGGGACGGGGACCGACATATCCGGACGGACCACCCCCCGAAAAATTCCTGGGGATTTCTCGACCCGTCCGGATTCGATCCCGGGTCCCCCAGGGCGGTAGGCTGCTAACCTTGATCGCTCGGCCATCCGGCCACACCTTGTATATCTTAACGTGTTGTACCTTGCTCAGAAATTCTTTTCAAAACAAAACAATTAATAGCGACAATATATTGGGTTTCGGATTCCCATTATAAATCTATGGAAAAAATTCCAATTAAGCAACAAAGCCTCCCATGGTCGAGAGTGTAAGGTTACATATTTCGGTCACTTACGATTATAATTTGTAGAAATTTTTACTCGATTTCAGGAGAAGGAAAATACCCCGTTTGTCACCTCTGCAGACGCTCGAGCTCTGATTATCGAAAATTTTCGTGAGTAGAGTGCGTGGACATGTCGGGTTCCATCCCTCTCCATCCACTTACCTCATTGCGGAGAGTGCAGTCTTAATCAAGCCTGTCGTGCATATGAAAAAACTTCCGTAGTGACCACAGGGTGGGAAAAGTTTTGAAAAGAAGCAGTCATTACTCAATTAACTAATGAAGTTTAAAACTTCTGAGCAAATATTTTCGACTATCTTTGACCGTTCTGGACATTTTCCATCAGTTTTTAGATGCCCTTTTCTAAACTCTTTCCGGCTGTGTGCACTAAGAGGCCCTTTCCAAAAAGCCCGTTATGGGTTCGGCTAGGCCGACATTGTGGTGATCGGATGGCCAGAAACAGGGCCTGACATATCCGAAATGAACCAATTCACAAAATATGCCTGAGGGTTTTTTGACCCGTTCGGGTCCCCGAGAGCGGTGGACTGCCATCTTAAAAGATTAGAAGATTGAATTATTAAATATTTTGTATCCGAAGCAAGCAGGTTTTCGACCTGGCCGATATTGCCAGGATCAAACATTTGTATTAAATGCATTAGTACAATTGAAATTGCAAAAAAAGAGAGGAATACTTTATACTGTTTTTGTAGACTTTAACGATATCAAAAGCAGATCGAATCGTAAAGTTTTGTGGTTTAGAAACCATATCTATTAGAAAGAATGGGTATGAATAAACGGTTTCTTAGCCTTATAATTGATATATACTCCAAAGCCACTGCAAGAGTAAAGATTTTAGCCGAAACGACCGATTCATTTGGTATTGACATTGGAGTTTTGCAGGAGATTCTGAGCTCACTGCTTTTTATTTACATGTTATATGTTAATGGTTTGATAGTGCAACTTGCTAAATCTGACCTACCTGGGATTTCTCTCTCTGATCAAGTCAAGTTACATGTATCAATGCTGATGACAATGTAATCCTTGCTGATTCTCCAATGTTACAAAGTAAAATTCTGGAGAAATTTTGCTATGACTTTTATTTTTGAAACATTTATAGTCAATCCATAGTGATAATGTTAAAGAAGTGTGGTAGATGATCACTCGGGAAGAATGGTTTTTTAATAATCAGCCTTTTCAATTGTTTCAAATTATATATACTAGGGAGTATTATTAGCCTGTAAAAACTGTCCAGAAAACTTTTGTCTTCTGGACAGTTTTTACAGGCTAATAATTGTAGTATTTGTAAGGATAAAATGGCATGGGTTCAATATGGCCTATTCTTTCAAAAGCTAAAATTAATTCTACTTATATGTATATAAAATTATTTTACTCAATGATTTCATGTGTACTACTTTATGCTGATCCTGTATGGGCAATTACTTGTGATGATATAAAGCACGAACAATTTCTGTTTTATCTTAGAAGAATTTTTATGTTATACCATAAAATTCCAGTTTATATGTTGCAATTATTTTGGTTTTTCTAGAATATCGGTATTAATAATAAAAGCAATAGTTTCTTTCTGGATTAGACTGTTGAAATAGTCGATCATGATAACAGTTATATTAAAATAGTGTATAACAAACTGTATAAATTATGTTTAATGATGGATAATCATACATATAACTGGACATTGGCATTGAAAATTCTGTTAGATGGACACAGATTTTCATTTCTATGGTGGTCTCAAGATCCTCATTTGATCAATAGTTATTAAACATTAATTATAAAAGTGTGTTGCGAGCATACGAAAAGATTAGTCTTTGTTGAAAAGAACAAGCATTTTAAATTATATCGTATTTTTATAAAAACTTTTGTCTGCGAGTCCCTCTTGAGATACGACATGTAATAGTCAATAGATGAAAAGTGCAAAATGTAGTGATAGTCTGCATTACGTTGTGTCACGCCATAGCCAATTGACTAATATGTTAAAATTTTAAAAATGAACTATTTTATAATTACTCAACATTTTTAAGAAAACCGCCAAAGGGGCCATTAGCAGACGGTCAGTTCTAAAAAAAAAAGCTATTAAACGTATGCAGACTCCTATGTTGTTTGGTAACCCAGTGTCGCCGTTCTCTCTGGTTGTAAATCTAGGTGACAAAATGCCGATTAGATAAGTCCAAAACCGTTCAAATTTATTCAAAATTGAAGGGGTCCATAACACTCATCATGGACACTAAATATGTTAAATTTCATCCAAATCAGTTCATTGCTCTTTGAGATATAAAGATTCAAACTTAGCATCTTAATAACATTACACCTATGGCTGAGGTCAATGATAATTCAAAATATAAATTCTTAATGAAGTAAACTTTCTTGAAAATCAAAATGCCCAAATGACGACTCGAATAAATGAATCAATATTTATCGGACTGCGGTACCTTTTTCTCATTATTCATAAAGGTCCATAACATATATCAATACATGCAAGTACTTTCAACACTATCAGACAGAAGATTTTTGTCGAAATGAAGCATCCAACTAAGGTTTTAAATAAGAGAACAAACGTTTTTTAAACTTTCATTTTACCTGCGTACACAATTATATTGATAAATTAATCTAAAAATGCTCAACTTCGATAAATATCGAATCTTTAAACAGTTTATATGAAATTTAATAAGTTTTATTAAATGTAAAAATTTATATACAATCACGAAAATTCAATGTACAATTTTTTCTTGCAAAAATTTCAAATAGAAAAGTGTTTAAACTATTATCTAATGTATGTTCTACATACAGTGTGTTTCAGAAACGTTTGTCCAAATTTCAGGCTTATAGAGTGGAAAATCCAAATAAGGTCAAGGGATGTGTTTCCATCAGAAACTTCGAAAGTATTGTGATGTCAGTTTTTCTGTTTTAAAAAGACAAAATTCACAAAAAATAGAAGAAACACTAAGTACAGCCATTTGATTTACATTCTGTCAAAGACAAGCTAACAAAACTAAATTTTAAATTAATGCGCTTCTGACAAAAATAATTGCTGCATTGAATTCAAAAAAAATTTTTTTATTGAATAAAGCACTCAACAAAAACATCACTATAATATTTACGTTTGGGTTATTTAATACGTATAATTTAAGATTTAATTCATAACAAAATTTTGATAAACATGTATGAACTTTCAGTAAATTACAGTAATAAATAGCCAAAACTTAACTTGAAATTACTATTTTTATAGAATTATGAGTTACAAATAATAGTGTATAAGGTATACAAAACAATTTTCTTTATGCACATCACATATTAAAAAAATAATAATAATAATAATAAACAAATATACATATAGTTTTCATATCAGATGTTTGACAATAAATTTTCAAATTCAATTTTCTAGGAAAAAAAAATAAAAATGAACAATATACAATGTATTACCCATTAATTTGAGAGTTAATATCTTGAACTGGTTGTTACTCTAATGAATTATAAACTAACAACTGTTTCAACACTTTGGTTTGACTGGTTTCTCGTATCTCGCCGGCAAGGAACATTTCATCAACAACGCTGTAAACCTAAAAATAAAAAAAAGTATTTTACTACAGAAACCTTAACACTTTTAATGCAAAATTTATCTGTAAATCAATATTAAAAAAGACATATTTTAAGCTATGTGTTATGCTGACATGTAAAATGATATCTAGATTTTCATCTCAAATTTCAGGGTTAGACCTGTACTAATTGCGTTAGTCGACCGTAAAATATAGGGTAAAAGTAAAACATGGATATAATATGTATTAATCTGTGGAAAAAGCATATAACAAGATGATACCATTTTTCATTAAAGAATACAAATACTCCAGAATCTGGGTTATACTATACTGTGGAAACTCCCTATCTTAGTATTTGTCCAGCAAAATGGGGCAAAGACCTGCTTCAGATCACAAATTTCAAATAGATGGGACGTCTAATGTTTTGATGTTCGAATGTGTCAGGTGAAGAAGAGCTTATACAAAAATTTGAATTTAAAATCCTGTAGAATCAACTAATACGACGCATCAAAGTGTAAACATTTTAAAATGGTTTTCATAATGATATATCAAACAGGACCTGCCATGCTTATAAAATGCACCTCTCCTTTAAAATTTATACATATTCCTTGTGTTTCTGCTTTAAAAGTCTTTAGCACTTCAAGTCAGTCTGTGTTTGTTGTTCTAATTAATGTAGCCTGTTGTAGATTGGGTTTAACTTTGTTCTCCACTGCATATATTGACAGGGCAATGGTTTGTCTGCCTTTACATTGGCTCTGTGTTCGGTTAAGTGCTTTTTAAGGGACCTCACAGTCAAACCTTTGTAGATTAAGTCTCTGGAACCTTTCATCTCAGAGATATCTTATATATGCCTGGTGCTTTGTTGTAGTCTGAATGGGTCTGGGAATAACCCAAACATTTCTGAGCATTTCAAACATGTGGGGACTACATCTGTATATTAATCTTGTGCCCACATATGATGCTATTTCCTTATACATGCAATGATCATAAACCCCCACATTATGGCAAGACTTAGTTTCTTGTAGTGCTGGGTTATCTATGGGAGCATCTTTGGGTATGCTGGTTGGTTGTGTTTCTTTCATTTCTTGTCTATAGGCTAATTTATAGGTCAAGCCCTTGGAGTAGCCATGCATAGTAGTGATGTCTACAATGCAACCCATCTCCTCAGTATCAACCATAGTACTGCAACGAGAATAGGTTCTCTTCGTAAGGAGAGAGAGACACGTTGAAGACATAATGTGAAAAAAAAGGGGGTATGATTACATAGATCATTTACAAAAAGGATCCATAGATTCACATGCACACCTCTAGTTAAACAACTGAAATTAGAAAATGAGATATTTGAATCACCAGATGTCCCTAGACTGTTTGCTTGTACAAAAATGCATAAACTGAGGTAACAACTAAAACCCATATTAGACAAGATTAGGTCTACTATCTGCATTGTTGGAGCAAGCAGTACACTGCTTACTCAACACCCACTTACAGGGATACCAACTTAATATCACAAACTCAGCACAAATGGTAAGGATGTTATGCCAATGCACACTAACAAGTAACCCTTGGATTACCATCTTGGATTTCAAGTCTTTATATCTTTCAATCAGATTGAAACATGTTTCTGTAACCTACAGGATTGGTTATGTAAGAGCACCAACAAATTTTGGAGTTATTTCACTTGCTTTGTTACATCAGTTTCCAATTAATAAGTGATGTACACATTAAATGGTAAGCCAATACATTGCCACCTACCGTAAATAACAGCAGGTGGCGATGTATTGGCTTAATGTTATCAGGTTTAGTACAATGTTTATTTGTATTAAATGATAATTATTGCAATTGCACACAATTATAATGAGCAATATTTTAAATGAAAATTAACTATAAAATAACGCAAAAATACATACAATAGAATTACAATTATCTTAGGGAACATGGACCAAGGTAACAAGGATGATACCTTGGATCACTGAGAAGTCAAATATGGATTAAATATTTAAAAAATATAAAGATTGATATGGTAACACTTAAGCCTCTTTTTTATACTAGTGAAGTTAATCATATTTCATAATATATGTTATGAAATTAAGATTAATTATAATTGATATATTCCACACTGTGACTAGATTAATATTTACTTAAAAAAAATCATTATAACTCACAATGTATTATAAATATAAAATGCATAGTAATGCCAACATAATCAATTCTTAAATTATAGAAAATAGAACATTTAAAAACAAGTTAAAGAATATAAAACACGTGAAAAATTCCAAATTAAATTACATTTTTTCTAAATACTTTTGTATCATACAGATAAATAATAAAACTATTGACAGACCAAACACAATTTTAACAGATTATAATTGCTTAATTATTAAATTAAGATATTCTAAAATGCCATCAATTTTGTTGTTATTCAATCAAATTATTACAAGGTTTAAGATATCAGATGATGGAGATATGCAAATAAACCTGTACCATTTAATAAAAATATCAAATAATAATAATTAAGAAAGTACTCCTATATATTTCAGAATGTTGTGTATAGAAATTAAAGGGAAACTCAATAGAGATGGAAAGAAATCTAATAGATGCAACTTTCATGAGAAATTGAATGGTGTGATTTAAAAATTACTAAAATTGCACTTCTGTTTAGTTATTAATTAAAATGTACCAATATATTTTTGTACCAATGTACCAGCAGTTAGTTGTCCCATGAGATGAAATAAAAACTGCAATAAAAACTTCTGTTTTATTGCAGTTTTTATTTCATCTCATATCTTACATAGATATTATTTTTAACCTGGACATCTGCTAGTATTTTTATATAAACCAAGTATTTATTGCAGCATCATCATAATACCAAGCTGCAATTTTTAATCATATTTTTAATTTAATTTAAAATATATGCGCTCCACTTCAAATTACTAGTGGCTTGTCCCTGTACATCATACTTTTTCTTTAACAATACAGTTGTGCTGTTAATGTATCTGACACCTTCCACGGAAACAGTTTTTGAATTGAAATAACATGACTTCTGGTTTGCATTGGAAGTTCATATATAGTTATTCGGGGCCTCCTGCCCCTAAGGTTTCCATATCTGATCTTGACTTTCATCTAACTAACTCCGTTCTCAAAATTAAGGAAAGACACATGGACGACAATGGGAATTTATAGGTCTACAAGTTTTTCAAATTTCAGCCCAATGAAAACTAATACAAAGTACTTTTGTTTATTTTGAATTAATATATAAAAATTCATTTTAAATCAACAGTTTTGGATTAAAAAAGTTACATCATTTAAAATATGCAAAATTTTAAATTAATTTTATGTAAAATCAACAGCTAATGTAACTTTGTAAGAAAAAAAATGTAATATAAAAAAATATAGTATTATAATAATGCACCTAACTTTTAAAGTTAGACTTTTAGAATGTGCTAAAGATTATTTCATTAGAAATACTAAAACTGTCTTACCTTGTAAAAGTTGAACACTAAATCAAGTTCACAGACGTTGTGGAAATATTCATTTAATACTTCTACAAAATTATGTATGGCTTCTAAATATGCAAGATTGTTATCGCTTACGTCTACGCATATGCAGAAATACAATCCAGCATATCGACGGTAAACTATTTTGAAATTTCGAAACTAAAATTCAAAAAATTAAAAATCCTATTATGATTTGAATAGATGGCATAATGTATGATAAATAATTACCTCGACAAAATTTGTATGTTTGGCATCTCTGACAGTTACAACAGCATGAACTTCCTCAATCAGCTTCTGTTTTTCATCATCGTCAAAATTCATGTACCATTTCGCAAGTCTAGTTTTACCAGCTCTATTTTGAATAAGTATGAATCGAATCTAAAAAAAAATTAAATTTAGATTAAAAGTTTATTAAATTTGATGATTACAATTCTAAAAAATATTGTATATTTAAATTTACATAATAAATTGTGTGTTTGGCTGAGAAGGAAATCTTCGATAACAACAATAATTATATTTTTATTAAATACATAATAATTGCTAAGTTTTTTTTTATCGTGAAAGTGGAACAATTTTTTCCTTAAATTTCAATTATCTTCTTAATATTTCATATGACTTTGAATTAAGAAAATTATTGTGTGTAATTTTAAATATCGTACATAATAAAAGGCAGCTTACATTCTTAAGAGTATATACAAAAATGTTTAAAACAATCAGATTAGATTTTATTTCATTGTGTTTCATTGAAGAAAAGTTTATAATTTATTAGTTTATTAAAAGTTATAATTTTATTAAAATAATTTGGATGTTACAAATATGAAACTATCAGTCTTTTACAGCCAATAACTTAAAATTGTTTCACATAGCCAGGATGATAAATATGTTAGAGTGGAAAATTTAATAGAGAGAAAACATTTTTCAAAACTTTATATTTCAATTTTAGACTTCATACATACATAGATGGGCCACCAAGTAACAATTACATCTTGATTTGGGATTATATATATAAATTAGAAAAATTTCACATCTACTTTCTCCGCAAACTTTTTCACTTAGAAAGAACCGTCCCAGGCTACGCAATTCGCCACGAAACTAACCGTATCTGCTCTTATCCATTGTTCTTAAAACGTATCATTAAATTCTACTATCGTTTAAAATTCAAATCTGACAGTAATATTACCTTTCTGCACCACGAAATAATCAAAGGCAGTAAAAAATCAACTACAATACAACTCTGGCAAACTAAACTAAATAAAATACTAAATTCTTTTGGAGTATCAGATCTTCTATTCAAAGATAATATTCAGGACTGGAAATTTGGATATACTATGTTAATGGAATCAGCTATCGCTCAATCTATAACAATAGCCTAAATTACAATACCTATCATCCCTGGTACTTAAAAATTTTACAAATACCTTCTGTACAACCTTATATGATAAAATCAATTAACTTCAACGTGAAAAGGCTAATTTCACAATTACGTCTAAATAAATATTCCCTTTATATCAATAATTTCTATATTGACCTGTCAAACAATCATTGCCCATGGTGCAAATTCGATAACTTCTCAATTGAACACTTACTTCAGAAATGTCAAAATCTCTCTAATGTACGTGATTCTTTCAACATTCCTCGAATACTCCAAAGTGATTCATCCCAAGATTATAGAAATTCTCTCAATAACCTAAATAAAAATGATCTCTATTCTCTGTATAATTATTTCATTAAGATTACAAAAATGTTGTAAATCTATGCCAATATGTCAAAATATATCAACATTCACCATTATTGTATAATTATATTACTGTGTTTGTTAAAATAACTGTTTTTATTTATGTTAATAACGAAATAATATAAAACCAATGTATAACGACTGTTAAATTTTAATAACCTAGTTAATGTTTTAATAATACAAAAATTTACAAGTCAATTTTGTACAACCCCCTGCAACAGGGATAATCCCCTTTTTGTGAATAAAGATTATTATTATTATTATTACATCTTGATTTGGTTACTTTAGATAGGTAGGTGCTCATTTAACAGAGACCCAAAATGTGATACTGAACCCACCAAAGATGATCTCAATTCCTGCTTGACCTTAATTATCTCCTGCTCTTACATTTGGATCTATTAAATAAACCTCCGAAACCTTATTACTAGAAAATATTCAATTTATCTAAATTATCTAGATGACTAGTAATCTTATAAATTTTCATATTACCTTAAATATATCCAAAATGTAATTAATTTTACTTGAACTGTTCTATAATTAAAACTGCAACTATTCTCCGCTCATTTACTAAGTAGGTTTGGTTAAACAGATCTTAGAACTCGCACACCACAGTGGACTTCCAACAGAAGTCAGGATTGCAACCGTACCTCCAGACACTATAATAGAGTATAACCAGCATTTAAACACAATATATAAAGAAAATGCTGGCCAAACTTGCATACGAGAGGTCCAATGTGATATATAAGTTATCGTGCAATGGGAAAGACAGAAATGACAAAGATCATCTTCAATCCTTGTTTTTCCTCAAAAGATTCATTCATACATGTCTTACCTCAGGATTAGAAATTAAATTCTAATAAAAATATATATATATAGCAGTTGTACTTCTGAATGTCAAAAAAATCTGACAAGGACTTTTTCTTAACTTTCTTAGCACTTAAAGGTTAAGGGTTCAAATAGGAAGTCTAATAATTTCAATTATACTAAGATATAAAATTTAAGTAACAACAGAAAGTTTTAAAAGGAGAAATTTTGTTAAAATTATTTTAAAATTTTCAATTTAAAAAAAAAAATGTTATGACACTAACTGAAAGTTAAAAATCTATTATGAGATATTAGAAATAACTTTTATATTATTAAGTATAATAAAAAGAACAAAAAGACAATTTTGAGGGTAGAGATGAGTTTTTAAAAATATTGTAAATGCCAACAAGTAAATCTTTCATAAAGTCCAACCTCACTCAAGATACAATAAATAACTATTCTGTCTTCCCTTAACATACTCAAAAATTTTATAGCATCAATGTCCCTTATATACAAATTACCACGACAAATTTTGTTTAAGCTTTACTTCATTCTAAGACGATAAATAAAATAGATAAACACACACACAAAATTTCTCTCCCTTTTAATTTTTTGGGTTTAGGAAGTCTCAGGCTTACATAGTGTAGAGAGTACAGAATTGAAGCTACATATCACATTACAGAAATATTAAACTATTGTATGTGTGTCAAATTAGACAAGGCAAAAATTGAAACAAGATACTTCATGGACATTGGCAGAGCAGTAGGGAGGAAGGAGATGGGAATTTTTTCCCAAAGTCTGAGAAAATTTAGGAACCCATTATGGGTTCCTACCCTATAAAATTATTGTTGTTTTTACTAACAGAAAATAAAATCTGTAAGACTGCTTATTAATAAAGAAACATTCTAAATTTCCAATCTAGGAGATCTATAGTTTAAAACAATCTGTTTGGAAATATAGATCTGCTAGACTGGAAATTTAGAAAATTCTAATGTATCAGGTTGTTTTATGTGTGTATAAAACAACTTTATACATTAGAACAACCTGTGAATGGATATATATAGCCATTTACAGGACAAACTGGTTGTAAATTCTTAGTATAATCATTATTTTTACATTTTTCATGTAACTAATTTCACATCAATAATACTACACTTTAACATAACATTAAAGAATGTATTTTTATATGTTTATTTGAAATTTAAAGTTTACAAGAAATTTTAAAATATAATGTATATTATCAATTTATGTACTTTTTGTTTTGCAGAATTAATCAACTTGGTAAGTGGCTCGTACATGTTTTATGTATTTCAAGTATTTTACTTCTTAGAAAAGGTTTAACAGGAGTCCACTCTATTCCCACACCACAGACTCTCAATGGCCTATTTTAGTTTTCCTTCCCCCTACTCGACAGCAATCCTTGCAGGATGCCACAGACGTTCAACTGATAAAATAACTTAAACATATCAGAATACATTTCTCCATTTCTCCTCCCTTATTCATAAACAGCTGTTATAATATTAACATAATGAATGCACTCAGCAGAACAACAACAAACAATACTCCATTAATTGCATATTATGATGTAGATGATACCAAAAACAAATTACACTTAAGAGAATTCTTATTTAAAGTTTTATTGACAGATAAATGCTCCATCATTGCTAATTTTTCCTGAATTTACATCTAATTGATGAGAATTTCGAAGAAAAACCCTTCTACTCGAGATAATAACTTGTAAAAGACCTCCAGATAAGTATATTTGTGTATAAACAAGTAAATAAGTCAGAAAATGTAAATTTATCCGTACCAAGCGATGCTTGGCTACGTATCGTAACTTACGTGTCGTAACTTAATATAAAGTTACGATACGTTCGTCTACCGACAAGCTTATAGCTTAATTTACTTGCGCATTGTACTTTATTCGAGTTCTTAAGAGTTTATTACGATGTTACGTACGAATCGCACTTACCATTTTCCGTCCTTTACTTCAAAATGAGCCTTTCAACTCATTAAACTCACATAACACACCCACAAAATTGAAAAGGAAGCAATACCGCTTATCTGAGCATGCGTATACAAAATCGTCTGGTGATGTTTCGTCGTTTCGGTTGTAAAATGTTAATTTCTTTCTTTTCTTTTATTTTTATAAAATTGTGTAAAGTTTCTAATAAATTAATATTAATAATTTTATAATATGTATTATTAAAATAGCAAATCATTTTTAAATTGAATTCCTTTTTATATATTATCTCAGTATAATTTGATTGACGGGCGAACGGTCAAGGTGGCAGTCTACCGCTAGTGGAGGACCCAGGTTCAAATCCGAACAAGTCGAAATGTCCCCAGGAATTTTTCAGGGTTGGTTCGTCCGGATATGTCGGGCCCGTCCCTCACCAACTGACCGCCCCATTGTGGGCCTGGCCGAACTCATAATGGGCTTGCTAAAGGAGGTCCTCTTAGTGCCCAACAAGGAGGAAAGAGTTAAAAAAAAAGTATAATTTGATTTCTTGACACATTTTTTTTTTTTTTTTTTTTGTAACTCTTTCCGCCCAGTGGGCACTAAGAGGGCCTCTTAAAGCAAGCCCATTATGGGTTCGGCCAGGCCCACAATGGGGCGGCCGGGTGGTGAGGGACGGGGACCGACATATCCGGACGGACCACCCCCCGAAAAATTCCTGGGGATTTTTCGACCCGTCCGGATTCGATCCCGGGTCCCCCAGGGCTCTTGACACATTTACAGAGGTTTACAGACCAAGTACAAATTGTTTTAACCAATCGTATTCAGGGCCGGATTATCGAATAGGCAAAGTAGACAAATGTCTAGGGCCCGTAATTCGGAGGGGGCCCGGCTTCAGTGCAGAAGATTTCTCTGTTTCGATTTCGAAACTCGAATCGAAATTCGATAGGACAGAAAAGGCTGTATTTAACAATTCTTACTAAGCTCCGCCGACTAGCCATTACCTAAAAAAAAAAAAAAAAAAAGGAAGGTCAACAGCCACCCATGCATCAGAAGTAATTTACGCCACGGGATCTCTCGCGCCATCTAGAAATATTCCTAGGGCCGCATCTCGTGGTAGTACTGATGTATGGATGGTTATGATTTATTTTCTAAATCTACACTTATACGTCGCGACATCGCATATTCGATATAGCGTTGAAGTTGCTCGAGTGCGAAGATATTACAATTCAATAGTGTTTTAAAAAAGAGTTAAAAAGTTATGGGTGACACTACGATATCCGCACCGGGTGTCACCCATGCTAGCTACGCTAATGTCACATTATATAAGATTTGTTTAGATGCAACTTATTTAAATGGGGCCCCAATTTAAATTTTGTCTAGGGCCCGCTAGAGGCTTAATCCGGCGCTGATCGTATTGTAAATAAGGACAACGCTACTAAGGTCCTTAAAGATGGCTCCACTGTTTAAATAGCAAAGCCATCTATCGTTTCTGATTCGCCAGATAGCCGGCGCAATAATGGATAGATTTTTCTTTTTAAATCTTTCCGCCCTGTTGGCACTAAGAGGGCCTTTTTTTTACAAAGCCTATCATGGAAATTCGACCAGGCCGGCAATAGGCGGTCAGGTGATGAGGGATGGGGCCCCACATATTCAAAACAGATGACCTCAGAAAAATTCCTGGGGATTTCGATCCATCTGAACTTAGATCGCGGATCTCAGAGCGATAATCTGCCAACTTAACCGCTTGACCATCCAGCCGTGGTGGTAAAATTAAAAAGATACACCTTTTAGTACTCTGTAGACAATAAAAAGTTTGGTTTAATGGGATACGGCAATGCAATAGATGGTCGATCTACTAAAATTACTTTGGCAGATCGATTCGTCGTTAATACGACTTAGAATACGAACAAATCCAGATTTAGAAAATCTATACCGAATTCAAAATTCTTCTTCGGAACAGATTTCTAAAGGATTATTCTGATCTGATTTCCTTTCTCTCTTCGTAATTGTCAAAATGGATAATTTTCTTGATTCGTCTCGTTTACAAGATTTATTAACGTTTGTTCGAAAAACGTCACGCATGACGATTCGCAGTTCGATTGTGTTTCTGGTTGTGGTCGGACGTGCTTTTCTTGTGCTCTTGGATTGCGTTGGATTTTTTTGCGGTTTGCGGACTGTTGCGGAGAAGACGAAGATTTTTGAGGTAAGTCTTAGTCCATATTGACCCTAGACGTAAGAATTTATTTAATATTACTTGGAGAATCGGTCCCAGAAGACATCGTTCGATGGTCGGATTCGAATCTTTTAGATTTAAAAAGGCATTTTGCTTTTCTCGGAAGAATTTAAGGATTAATTTAAGCTCGAATTAGTTTATCGGAAGATTTATGATATTTTTTAAAAGATTTTTCAAGTTTATTTCGTGTTAATTTTATATGTTCTTCCTTATGTGCTTTTAAAATGGCGTTGAACAAACGAAATATTAGGAAATTTGGTAACAATAGCGTTGTCGGTCGATCGGAGAATACTGGACGAACGAGAGGAATGATTTGTTCTAGTTTTGGGGGTGGCGAGGTAAAGATGACGTTCGATTATAGAAAATCTTGCTTCTAACCCCTTGTGGAGAATGGAAACCGAAGGCGGAGGGTGGTAGGGAGTCTCTCGATCCCAATCCGTCGTCACTCGGGGGATAGAAACGTAAAAAATGCAGATATTTAGCCTTAAAATTCAAAAAGAATCCATTACGTCAATCGCTTTCTAATCTCCATAGAAACGGCAACAATTGCCGTTTCTATTGTTGCAACACGATTTTGCGTCACTTTGCACGTTTTTCGCTTGCCGGACGGACGTGTGCGCTCTGTGCTCTTGTTTTCGCTGTGTTTTTTGCCTTTCGTCAGTGTTTTTTGCTACCGGAACGTGGTTTTAAGAAGACTTTTGGACGCCTACATTATACCAAGTAAGATTTTAATTAGAATTTAGCTAGCTGTAAGATTTTATTTTCGTTTCGTTTAGTCCAACTTTCAAAGACGACATCGGCCGGCGTATTTGCGTTTAAATGTGCCGTCGCTTGTGAATTCTTCTTCTTCTTCCTGGTTTATATGGAGATGTTAGCCTTGTATGCTCTTTCTCCGAACAGACGTCGCTTGTGAATCAGGATCCCAAATGACTTTTAAACGAGCCGCCACATTGGAAAGCGACCGAAGCGCCGGAAACGGATTAAGTATTTGCTCATTGGTTTATTTTCGTAATTAATTCTTTTATATTTTATAAACACGGTCAAAGAATAAGGATTATTTATAGAAATTCAATTAAAAATTATTTAATACTAAGTTTAAATAGAATTCCTCGTAATTTTAACTGAAATATACTCTGGTAACATTGATGGACGGAGACCGTATTCCGAAGCATGGGATGTTCCTTGGACAGGTCAAAACTTTCGCCCTTTGACCTCCGACTTTTCCATGCAATTTATGTACTACTTACAACGCTTTTCAATGGCTTATTTTGTCAGAATTAAATTGTCTGCAAACACATCTAATACTAATACACTTAACAGTTATCTATACAGGCTGGACACAAAGAATTCTTTTCCTTAGGCTCTTTGTCTCTTTCCACGAGGTGGTCTTTTCTGAGTACAGTCGATCTGCCAATGCTTTGTGCCAGTTAAACGTTCGTGTCCCGAATGGCGAGTTGGGATGTGGGCACGTTTCGCTTCTTCGTACGTTTCTCTTGTGTTTTGGTCGACTCGTTGGCAATTTCTTTGTACGAAACTCTTAAATGCCGTCGTTGCGTTTATGTGACGTACACGTTAGGGTAAATTGCTCTAGAAGGAAACACTTGTTACGACTCTGGCTCGAGTGCCTTTTCCTCGTGGCTACGTGCGGCGTGTCTTTAATTTACTGTCGTACAAATACAAATTACACGTAAGAGAGTTTCTTCGTTTCGGGTCGGTCGTCTCTACTGCAAATACAGTTGGAACGTTCTAGCAATTTCCGGTAGGATCTAACGCAAACTATCCGAATTCCGATTCGTCGTGAGTATAATCTTGGACTTTTTCTGCGCTAATCGGTCCCAGAAGACATCTCGGCACATCGTTCGATGGTCGTCCGTTTGCGCTTCGGATTCGAATCTTTTAGATTTAAAAAGGCAGCTGCGGTGAGCATTTTGCTTTTCTCGGAAGAATTTAGACATTAATTTTTTTAAGCTTTTGTTTTAATCGACTAATTGCAAACTTTTTTTTTCAGAATGAAGATGTTGGAGTGGTTTCGCCGGAGGTTCCGACGGAAGAATGCGGTGGCGCCGGAGGGAGGGGGTTCCTCGGACGGCTCCGATGAGACGTTCGAGGATCCGGTGGTGGACTTGGTCTCTGCCGAATGTTCGGTGTCGTTGGAGACCGTCGAGCGAGAGGCAGCGGGTGGTGACGACCTTCCCCCAGTGCGTGTGGCGTGGCACTCTCCCGGAGGCGGGAGAGTTCTGAGTCCATTCCACTTGGCCAAGGTCGTCAGGGATCAGCCAGCCACAGACCTTGTTGTGGAAGAAGTACGGCGTAACAACACCTACGAGGTTTCTCGGAATTCGTTGTTACTTCGTATGTTCGGGTTGTCTGCCTCTTCGTCCACGCTCGCGACGTCGTCGCCATCGTCTTTCGGAAGTCGGAACGGGGAAGAATCGGAGGAGAGCGCCGCCGAAGTCGAGGGACCGCGGTTTTGTTGCTGCGGGTGGCTGCGTTTCCCTTGGCCTAGGCGGTGATCCTCCTCGATTTTCCCCAACTCGTCCTTTGCACCCGGATGCGACATTCTGACCGGATTCGACACTTTTCTCCCGGACTCGACACCTTTTCCCGGACGTGACTGTCTCCTACCCGGACGTGACCCACGGACTTGTCTCCCGAACGTGACACTCGATAGACGACAACGGATTTGACTCCCGATTCTGACCACCCGGACGTGACACGTTTACTCACCGGACGTGACATTTGACCGACCTTTCTTCCCAAACAGCTGTTACGAGGATTGAGCTTCCGGTTAGGTTAGGTCAGGTCCTTCGCTCTCCTCATGACACTGTTCGGGAAGAAAGACTAGCTGATACAGGTAATAATGTTGAGCTTAGATAATAAATGAATGAACTTCTTCTTTTCTCACTGTCTTTGTGTTTTGTAGGAACATTTGGGAGGGAGATACTTCTCCCTCCCCAACTTTACCACGAAGAGGACGAAGTGGCCATTTATCGTAAAAGTGAATATTTTCCGAAGTCTCCGATGGTAAGATCTCTTTCGTTTCATTTTCAACACATCTTATTCTCGTACGTAATTTACTGTTTTTCTGTTTTTAGACATGCCGAAAATGTTCTTCGATCACACGCACACACACACACACGGACATAACATCACTGTACACGAAGATATACACCGTTTAAGCTTTACTCGAATTCTCGCACTCACGCACTTACACATCAAGCGCCTCGTTCTGTGTATGTAATTCGACACAATGAAACAACCCGAACACTCGCTTCCCACAAATCCAACCCCTGGGTCCTCGTCCCGGGAAGTGGAAACGCCAATTTTAAAGATTAAAGTACTTTAAATTGGCGGCCGAAGGGGCTCTGGTAATCACACTTCTTGCATGGATTAAATGGAATTTCACACATTAGCATAAATAATCGTTTTGTGATGAATTTTTCTGTTAAATTTAGTGTGGTAAGAAATTATCTGCGCACAAATCTCGCTCGTATTTCAGTATCGCTAACTCGTTAAAGATCTTCGTGCTTATCGTATATTTCATCATACAAGCATCATGGCAGCTGGTTTTGTTCATCGAGAACTGTCTTAAGCTGGAAAATTGATATATTTATTCACATTTTATGCGTCGCGGGCCGCAAAATATATGAATGCGGCCCGAGGACCGCAGGTTGCTCATCCCTGCCCTAGACCATCACTGACGCGCAATTAACTGATTGCCTCTAGAAGTCGGCTTTTTACAGCAACGCAGCTTCCCTGCCATCAAACACGGCACGCCACTGAATCTTATCATTTATTTCACATGTAGTATAGAAATTTGTAATAAGATACATAATGCAATTATAATAAAATATTAATTTTAATTAATTCAAACTACGTTAAAATATGAAATGCTTCATACTTACTTGAGCGTCAATTTTGGGGGATAAGACCAAGGGTTAGAACCTCCGTATGAACGGAACTGAAGTGAAAGTGAAGTTTGAAAGAAATTGGCAAAATAATAGTTTTTCGTTTAAAAGTGGAATAACATTAAATTGCAGGTATTTCTCATACCACACGGTAACTTCTACAACACGGTTTCTCTCTAACACGGTAGGAAAATTGGGGATATCCCACGTAAAATACGACTTTCGGTTTCGCTCTGACACAGTTTGGAAAATCCGTACAAAATTTCACAATTTTTAAGTGTAAACTCCGTTATTCGATTTTCTTTTTATTCAAGCAAGCACGTGTGTCGTCTAAAATTTGCCCATAGATTTTAGAATATTGAAATTTTCAGTTTGTTTTGTGCCTTTTGTCGGGTTTGCTTTAATGAAAACTGATAGTATAATTTTTTCTTCCTTGCACTAGCTCTTCTATTCACCGATGCTGTTGTCGTTGCTTTCAGACCGTCATTATGTTTTGTTTTTATACTTATAGATTAACCTTCGTATTTAATAAAGTTTATTTAAACACTTTTAGATAAGTGTTATTAAACTTTTTTAATCATGAGTAAAATAACGAACGAAATACGGCTATATCTCGGTACTCGAACAATTCGGTGTTCGAACACAAATTTTGGCAAACAGTCGCTCGGTACTTGACTGAACAAACGTGACCTGCTAAAACAAATTATCAGTTAATTAATAACATATTTTGTCATCTATAGCAATTTCTTATGATAAAAATAAAAAATATGAGAATGTTGCTGATACTTCCGATCAACATCAACAAAAAAGCTGAGATGACGACTGTACTTCTCGTAAAAAGAAAACGCTTGCGTTTAACTACAATTAATATTAATGCATAATACAATATTGGGGTTGTTAATTAATTATTAATTGGAAATAAATTATCAATTGCTTTAATAAACACATTTCTCTTAGTAACGTAGTGTTTGCGAATTCGGCCCATGATTGGCTATGATTCTGGAGTAAAGCAAGACATCAGGATTACAACAAAATTTATTGTATCAAAAAACAAATCTTGTAATTTTCAAGAAACTTAAAAATTAAATATCACATCAATCGATCAAATCTCCGAGCCAAATTTCCATACAATCTCAGCAGGTGAATAATACCCGTACAATATAAAATACAGTATTAAGACCAAGCACAACTAAAACAAATTAATTCTTTAAAAACACTAAAAAACTTTAGGTTATAATCCAAGTAAAATAAACTACTCTTTAGCTCCGACTTCGAGTGAGTTATTTAGACAATAAAGAACGAAAAAATGCTATACTTTGATCAACTTCTTTATTTCATTTCCCAAATGCATTTCGCAACGCCTCATCAGTGGGTAGTTGAGTCTCGGTAACCCATTCCTTTTATGCTGGGTGATGTTTTCCCAGCATGCATCTATCTGCATACCGTCATTCAGGTTAATTAAATTTGCATATTCTTTTATACAAAAATGTTCTATTATTCTACGTTTTAAACAATCTTCTTCTTTATAAAGTATTTTCACATTATTTCTATCTATTTTACAAAATTTATTTTTATAATGTAGGTACCACGGCGATTCTTCTCATTTTAATCTTATTGCTGCCTCGTGCTCTTTTAAACGTGTTTCCAACTTCCTTCCGGTTTCTCCAACGTAAGACTTCGTTTGTGGACAAGTACAAGATAATTTATAAATTACACCTGCAACATCAAGTTTGTTTAACATATTTGTATCATCTTTGTTTATGACATTTACTATATTCAACAATTTGTTCTTTTGTTTTGCCACGATACATAAAGATTTCTCGGTCGCCGTCGGGGTTGCCGGTTTCGCGGATTAATGCAACATCAAACTGGATAAAGTTAATATTAAAAATACCGAAAAACCTTTATAATACGGCCAAACGAAAATGAAGTCCGACACATAGGATAAACAGATTGAGCCAGGGACAAGCCACCATTCTTTCTCCTCGAATTTCTGGCTTTAAAAAAAATCCTATGTGTCGGACTTCATTTTCGTTTGGCCGTATTATAAAGGTTTTTCGGTATTTTTAATATTAACTTTATCCAGTTTGATGTTGCATTAATCCGCGAAACCGGCAACCCCGACGGCGACCGAGAAATCTTTCCGAAAATCGAAATAATATTGGGCGAAATCCTAGGAATTTGATTTATTTCACGCCATGGCCGAAAATGAACGAAAAAGATGTTTATTCAAACGAATTTCGGGCGATTTTCGGAGATGGTCAAGCCTCCAGACGTAGAATTGAAAAAGATCTCCACGTTGGACATTCTGCACTATGTAAATGCAGAAGATAATTTATTTATCAAATTCCGAACACAAGAAAATGACTGAAGCAAAATTTAAAAAGAAAAAAATATATATATAAATTAATTAAAAAAAATAAAATTGATTTTTTAAATTCGAACATTGTTGACGCGTCTTTTAAACGACACCTGAGAGAGGGAAGTCACAGCGAAGAAAGTAAGAGCCAACGTTTTGCCGAGATTCGTTTAGATGGCGTTCAGAAATAGACGACCGTCGTCTTTGCAACGCATTTTAAACCGCGGTTCTTCCAGCCAACGTCTAGATGCCGTTCGGCTGTTAAACGTCGTTGTTTAACGTAAGCTCTGTCTCTGCAATCGGCTGTTTGTGTTTTGCAAATGCAAATTGTTTTTTCTAGAAAGCAGAATAAAATTTCTCATTAGAAACGACACTAATAAATATTCACAAAATTTAATATTTATTTTATAAACTAAAATCGATTTTTAGTATAACTAATAAAGATTTATTTTCAAAAGTACGAATTCAAATTACGTAACACAATGAGCTTAGCGTATAAAATCTTGTTTCGGGTAACAAATATTATATACTTTTTCTAATGAATTTGTTTTAGATTTATTAAATTTAATTACAAATACATAAGTGCAATTTACAATAGTATAGTGCTAGGTGAAATCATTCTAATAGTTACAAGTAGATTGTTGCGATTGTCGGACCGCCGAGCGGTTAATTCTGAGTGATCCGAGATCAAATCCGAACGGGTCGAAAATCCCCAGAAATTTTTGGGAGAGAGTCCATCCGGATATCGGGACCCGTCTTTCCATCGGCCATCTCATTGTGGGCCTGACCGCTCCCATAATGGTCTTGTAAAAAGAGGTCTGTTTAGTGCCCATACAGCGAAAGATAGATAGATAGGATGGGTTAGTGAAATGAGTTCGATAGATGAAAATCGAGATCAGATATGGAAAGATTTGGGGCAGGAGGCCCTGATTAACTATATACGAACTTAAGATGCAAACCGGAAGTCACATTATTTCAATTCAAAAACTTCCCCCGAAAAGTATTAGATAGATGATCGGCACGACTCTATTGTTAAACGAAAAATATAATGTACAGGAACAAGAGACTACTAATTTGAAGTGGAGAACATATATTTTAAATTAAAAATATGATTTAAAATTGTATCCAGGCATTGTGATGATGTCACAATAAATAAATAATAATAATAAGTTAATTTTAAATCTTTAACATTTTGTAAAGTGTTCGGCAACAAAAGTACAACATATTTAAGTAACAAGTTAGTATAAAACTTATATTTTAAAAAATTATCAATATTTCGAGAATATTAAAAATTTCTTCTAAAAGTTTTAGCACACTTCAACAGCAATTCTGTCGTAACAAATTTTTACCAATAACAGCGCGAATTGACGACGGTTTTGTTTATCCTGGCTGTATAAGAAAATTTGTCTCCCAGGAAACTGATTCCTATTTAGGCGTTAAACACGCAAGAAAAACGAAAAACTGCACGCGGCCAGCCCGTTGATCAGGCCGGATGGCCGAGCGGTCAAGGTGGCAGCCTACTGCTCTGGGGGACCCGGGATCGAATCCGAACGGGTCGAATAATCCCCAGGAATTTTTCGGGGGTGGTCCGTTCGGATATGTCGGGCCCCGTCCCTCACCACCCGGTCGCCCCATTGTGGGCCTGGCCGAACCCATAATGGTCCTTCTAAAAGAGGCCCTCTTAGTGCCCACAGGGTGGAAATAGTTAAAAAAAAAAAAAAAAAAAAAAAAAAAGCCCGTTGATCAGGCACGAATGCACGACCGACTATCAGTGTTCAGTCGTTTTATTCACTCGGCTACTGCTGGCTATCTTTTTAATCATGTCCATCGTGGACGTGGGTTCGGCCAGGCTCACAACAGGTGTGTGAAAATTCGAACCCGCCGGAACTAAACCGTTAATAATAAAATTTAATTGCTTGGTTCCCACGGAGAAAACATGAATCATGAGGAACAACATTCGAATAATGCTGGTTGGTGAAACGGAGAAACGTCACCGAGACGATAAAACGGCGACGAAAGCGGGAAAAGTCGTCGGTTACGTAGTGTCAATTAGACAAAGCGTGTGTGTCCGAAGTCCCGTGGAAACCCGACGGCGAACAAAGGAATACTTGATTAAGAGGAAAGACCGATCCGGATCACGAGGTATGACTTCCCCAAATTCATGTAAACTCTCCCTCCGCGTATCCGAACTTAGGCGACAGTAGCTCGCCCCTATTGTAACTTTCGCTTTAGTCTCAATAAGCTGTTGTTGTTTTTAATTCGTTGTTAATGTCAGTTATTCGAATATCGCCGCCGCTCTACCGTCGAATCCATCCACTTCCTCCACTCGCGTAACGCGTAACGCGTAACCCATCCGAACCGCCATCTTGACGTCGGCAGGTCTCACGGACCTGTGAGCCGAGAAAAGGAGGTGCGTCCACCTCCCGGCCAGGGCCGGATTTACCAATCCAGGGGCCCTGGGCACAAATTCGGTGGGTTCCCCCCTTTAAGAGTAAGCAAATTTGATGATTTAGAAAATTTACACAAAATACTGTACTTTCAATTAGATTTGAACTAGGAAGTTGTAAATTTCATTTAAAAATAAGGTTATTGTAAACATACATATATTTTATTGTGTAAAACTAATTATTTTAATTTAACTGAAAAACACCTATGTGAAATTTTTTCCGGAATTTTCCGATGTTTCATAGGTTTTTTTCCCGGGTTTGGTTTTCTCTGCCTGTTGCCCTCATGATTAGGCCACACTAGGCTGTCGCGGTAATAGAAAAAAATTATGTTTAAACATAATTTTTTTTTTTTAGTTTTGTGGGGGCCCTGGGCACAGGCCCCAAATGTCCTTATGTAAATCCGGCCCTGCTTCCGGCGCAGCCACAGGTGCGATCAGATGGCGGGAGACAGAACTCGCACCCAATAGAAATTCCTAGAGTTATTACGCCAGGATTTAATTTCTGGTCCTCTAGAGTGGTACTTCATTATGAAGTACTGTATAGCAAAGCGACGGCGGATAGTGAAGGCTGACGCTTTCACCATTTGCCGTCGCTTTGCTATACAGTACATCAGTGTTTCTCAAACTTTTTGGACCGCGACCCCCCTTCTGCACTTAAAAATTTCAAAGGACCCTCGAAGAATAAGTATGTGTCGAAAAACATCCAGGAGGGAGGGGGTTAGGCTCGTATTTAAATATTATTTATATGTGCAATTTATTTAAGAAAAAATTATTTTATATATTTTTTATTTCTATTATTTCTAAACATGAATCCATAGTAAATTTATAAAATATTTGAAAAAATTGATCTGGCATCAATTTTTCAGCGACCCCCAAATATTTTTCACGACCCCCTTGGGGGTCGCGACCCCCACTTTGAGAATCACTGCAGTACATAATTATGAAGTAAACGTAAATATAAAATTATCCATTTTTTCATTCATATATTACTTAAAACTAAAAAAATAATTTAAAATTTGTGGTGTTTTTTTAGTGTAAAATTTAGTTTATTTTTACATTTTATATTTTTATTTTGTTAAAAAAAAAATTATTAATTACAAAAATTGGCAACAGTTGTCGTGTTATTATTTCAAAATGGCGACTACCATAGAAGATAGAAGAACACGTGTTAGACTGACAGAATATGAACAACAAAATGTAAATTGTTAATTAATTCACAGACTATATTTATTTGTTATTTACATTAATTTAGTACTAAAATAGGTTAAAATAACATGTTTTAAAAGTACAAAGAAGTATTTAAACCAGTTCATTTATGCTATTTTTTAAATGGTTTTGTTTAGGTGGAATCGAGTGACTTTCCTGGAAATTATCCTGGATACATCGACGAATGGAATGCTAAAAAGTTTGAAAAGGTATTTCAGTGTGTCCTTGATATCCTTCTGCATAAGATTATATTCTGAGTCTTGCTGTTAGTGATTATTTCGTCAGAAATTTCAGTGGATGTTTATCTCATATCATGATATAGCCTCTTTAAACTCCAGACTTAACAAATGTTACAGTTTAGGACATTCTGAAAGCAAAAATACTTAAACTCATTAAAGCAGTTGAAGACAGAACAGTAGAAGTTACTTTTAGGGTAACGTGACCATTTATTTTTTGACTCAAAACGGGATATTGGTTTATTTAGGTTAATTAACAGGTAGTCAATAAAAAAAACACTTTTTTAAAGTTATTTATTCAGAAAAAGTCAGTTAGCTTAAAAGTTACGAATTAAAAAATATATATACCCGAAACGTTTAGTTATATTTATATTTATCAGAGGAACAAATTTGCTTTAATATAGCTGGTGATGATTTTAAGTAAGAATGAAACTCTTGGCACGTTTTTTTTATATTCACCTTAATTATCAACATCGCCTTTAGAACTGAAATTTGTAACTGGGTCTTCTCAGATGGCCACAATTTGTTCATCATAGAAAATACTCTTTCTACTGGAGCATTTGTAGCAGGCAAACATAAAATATATTCAATTAAAATAGAAAAGTTTTCATGCTGAAGATTGTTGGCTTGAAAGTGTTTGAATACTTCCACCCAACGAGTTTCCGTGGAAACATTTAGATTATTCCATTCGGTTACTTTATCCGATGTAATGTAGTTACAAATTAACGAAAATTCGTCAAAAACTTCTGCATCTTTATTACAGTCAATATATTCCTTTTCAATTAATACATCCAGAGATTTTTGAACGTCTTCCCATGCGGGGACCTTTTTTAAATCTGCCCAATAAAATATCTCCATTTCTTTGGTAAGAAAGCAAGTCCACTGCTCCAGATATTCACGGCTTGTTTGATAAAATTCTGTAGCCGCCCTTTTCACAAACTCTTCATCTATGTCAGTAACATTATCTTTCGATTTCACTATTAATTGACGGACCATAAATGGAAGAAACTGATTGGTCTGTTTCTGAGTCAAATTGTCTTTTAGTTGATTGATTTCTTTTGCAGCTTCAATTGCCGATACAGTCTGACCTTCCAGTTTCAATACAGCTTGATGAAAACTTGCTGACAGAGCGTGTAAAAAATAAAGCCACAATTCGGATGTGGGATCTTCAAAAAAGTTTTTTAGTAACAGGGGACATTTTTCAATACTCAAAAAGTAGTTTTTTAATGGCTGATACATTTTTAAAACCCTTTCCAAGGCAGGCATAAGAGCAAGCCATCTAGTTTTGCTATAGCCGAGCATTTGTTGATATTCCGTTTCAGTTTCGGCGCAAAACTCCTTTAGAGCTTCAACTCGAATCGTGTAAATATAAAAAAATGAATATATCTTCACAATAATGCTTTCGTAATCTAAGGGTAGCCTGTCTGCAGCAGATTTTATTGCATTGTGATTTACATGGGCTCCACATCCAATACCTATCAATGGCTTTTTCAGGGATGATTGCAATTTCGTTAACACATTGTTAGTTCCTCGCCTAGCCGCACCTCCGAAATTGACGTTGGCATTGTCTCCGCAAAATGCCACGACTTTTGCTGTCAAATTATTATCTGTCAACACTTGGTTTAAATAATCAACAATGATGTCAGAAGTCTCACCTGGTTGGTCTTGGAGATCTAAAATTTTTACTTGCACACCTACGTAAGGTTGAAAAAAGCGCACTAGAATAGGGTATATTTTCTTGTTATCGTGGTTTGAAGCGTCGTTTAGTATTGTAATACAATTGGACTTATCAAGATCATCTTTTAATTCTTTCATTGCTGTAGGCGTCAAAACATTTACTACAATAGCTTCTGATTTCGTACGCGCGCATGTAAATTTGGGATCAAAACATGATTGAATTAATTTCGACGCACAATCATTAGAGCGAAAACTGTGGTTTTCTTGAATCGTGTGATAAGCCCAGACGCCTTCTGCCGCGGCGATATCCAAATTCTTTAAAGTTGGTGCGTCCGATTTCTTGAAAAAGGTTAACATCGAAGAACTCGAAGCGGCGGTACCATCGGCATTTTTATGTTTTTCAGACTTTAAATGCTGTTCAATATCACTGGCACCACCATGGGAAACGCTAAATTCTGTACGACACTTTTCACATCTGACATCTGAGGGAGTATTTATTTGCTTGATAAACGGATATTTTGCTTGTAAGTTAACATTGAACGTACACTTGCGTTTCGGCATTTTAACTTATGATTCCAAAACAAAAGAAGTTTAAGTTATTTACTAGGTACACGAGCATCAAACAACAACAAAACAAATATCGAGAAGTGGGCGAACGAAAAATCTGCCAAACAATTAGTCAACAAAGCGCGAGCGATGACGTCTTCGCCACTCTCGGCTATCGTCACGTCAACCGACGACACGGTTTGCTCTCACACACCGATCGCGTCCGGCCGCCGGCGCGACGGCCGTCCAGCTGGCTACTCAAATTTTCGCGCGGTTTCAGAAAACGGGACAATTTTGCATCCCAGAGTTCATTTCGGGGACACCGGGACTCGTAACTCTAAAAAGAGACAGTCCCGTTCAAAACGGGACATCTGGTCACGTTATTTTAGGGGTACAAAAACTACTTAGTTACATATGACTAATGAACACATTTATTATACACCCAGCTTATTTAATTAACTTAGCCCAAAATGCATTTCAGCCTTATCAATTGGGTGATGTACAAAACAGTCTATGGTGACAATTTGCTAACATTAAATATTTATTAATAGTACAATTATTACAAGTTATTAAATACACATTATTAATAGGATTCTAAAATTATTACTAAGACAATAACACAACAATAATAAATAAGTCCAGTAAAAGGTTTCACAAGGTTTTTATAAGAGTCCTTTTTTTCATGCCCTTAAGAATGCATGAAAAAAGGACTCTCTTAGTTCCTGTATGAGAGAAAGACTTAGAGAAAAAAAATTGTCAAGGATTCATTTTTATTTAATCATCATTAAAATAAAATTATATTTTTGAGTAATAAGAACAGATTTATTCTTTATTATAAGTAGCATGTAATATATTTGCTTTCAATTAAAGAATAATTTTAATGTTTTTGTAATAGAATCTACAGATTAATCTTATCAGATTGGATGATATGGAAATGGAGTTTGATATTGTAGGAATAGATGCTGCTATAGCCAATGCTTTTAGAAGAATACTTTTGGCTGAGGTAAATTTACTTTAAAAAAAATATTTTTATCGTACACTCAAACCTGTTTTTGTGCGATTTTTTATTTGTGCGATTTGTTTTGTATGATTTTTTGTGTGCGGTATATGAATTTCAATCAAATTGGTATACTGCACAAAACACATTGCACAAAACACATTGCACATATAAAAAATCGCACAAAAAAAGACCACACAAAAACAGGTTTGAGTGTAATGTTAAATGTACAGTATAGTAAAAGTCCTTTAGTTTAGTATGCTTGAGGTTCTAGATTAGCAGTTTTAACCAGTGGTATGTATACCCCAGAGTATACAAGGAGGCTTGGTTATTGCTATAGATCTATAGAAAGAAAGCTCAGGCACAAATGTGAAAAGCTTGAGAATGGCTGCTTTAGATAAAGTTTGGCAAAGGTGGAACAAATTGTTCCATCTTTGCCAAACTTTGTATAAAGCAGCCATTCTCAAGCTTTTCACATTTGTGCCTGAATTAGTTTTACATTAGAATTTTGAACCATAGCACTTTGTTCCATGGTTCAAAATTCTAATGTGATCACCTTTCCTTTCTAACCTCACTGCAAAGAAAGGGAGTCACATCTCCAAAACAAAACCTTTTAGTCCTTGACTGTAAAAAAGAGTCCTGCTCAACGAGCTCTATGATCAAAACAAATGTTTTGATCATAGAGCACTTCGTAGTTCCACTACTGATATTTTAAAACATTTTTAGGTACCAACAATGGCTGTAGAGAAAGTGTTTGTTTATAATAATACAAGCATCATTCAAGATGAAGTGCTGGCACACAGATTAGGACTTATTCCAATCAAAGCAGATCCAAGATTATTTGAGTATAGACAAGAAGGTATATACAATGATATAAACATTCATGTGTTCCAAGCTTTTTAAAAATGCCAAATTTCTATCATTACAGGAGATGATGAAGGTACTGCTGAAGATACCATCGAATTTCATTTAAAAGTGAAGTGCACCAAGAATAAAAATGCTTCAAAAGATGCAGCTATTCCAGAGGACTTATATTTGAATCATTTAGGTACTTTTACAGTATTGCATTGATTTAATATAAATTGTAATGAAGAAATATGACAGCTGCATTCTCTCTCTCTCTCTATATATATATATATATACACCTGTATATTTAATTATAATAATTTATATGGGAGCCACAGTAAAGGTCTACAAGAGTCACATGCAGCTTGTGAGCTGCAGTTTGACTACTATGGTTATATTTAAATAAAAAAATACACAATTTCAAAATTTCAAAAAAAATTTCAGTGGTTTGCTCTGGGCGATGATGATGAATCAGTCAATCACTCAGTCAGGACAAGTAATTTTATATATTTAGATTATTTCGTATAAATAATTTAACATTGCAAGTAAATAACTGTAAAAATAAAAGTTGATTTACTTGCGATGTTAAATTCTTTATACAAAATAATAATGTTGTAAGAACATTTGGCAAAGTTACAAATTTGTATTCTATCTAGACATTCAATTTTTGAAGCAGACCACTTAACATAGCCTAATCTTTTGTTTTGTTAAGTTTTATTAAACTGTGTTTGCTAGAAATAGTGTATAAGGTGTGACTTATTAATTGTTATAATGTACATTACATTAAAATATTGCAAAACTGACAAAGTTTTGCATTTGCCCATTACAATTTCTCAACGTGCACTTTGTTTCACATGGCACACATCTACCTAATACTCAAATTCTTTCTACACTGACTAAAGCAAATCCATTGTTACTCATGTTGCATGATAATGAATGATTCCAGCTTTGTGAATTGCAGAACACAAAACACCTTTTCTGTTGCAGAGTTGTCATTTTCTTTTTATTGTGTAGACAACAAGACATTCGGATGTAGATGGGAGATGAAACTCGGTTACACCTCGTTCCCCTCAGAGTTTCATCTCTGTTACGCCAATCGATAACTCTACCGATTGGTGTATGTCATATACTTCTCGCATAATAATTAATATCATTACAGTAATTTAAAATGGTAGCACTCATTTTGGAAGATGCCGTATTTAAATAAAACATTTTTTCTGAAATGTGTTTATTGATATTTTCTAACATTTTAATTGAAAATTTTCTATATTTTTAGTATATTCTGGTCAAATGAAATGGATTCCAATTGGAAGTCAAGCTGAATTGGTAAGTTTATTATTATGTCTATTTTATATTTTTAATAAAATACACGTTTAAAAATGAAAATATTTCAAGAATAAACATTTTTAATTTTAGTGTTTGATAGTATAGAATTGATGACTTAAGTGATGACTTAAGATAGGAATCATCCATTAGTTATGTAATGCTATTTTTATATTTTTCAATTACCATCTCACTCCCTGTAATGCTCCATAATACTGACATGCATACCCATCCCAAAAATTATGTAATGCATATTTTTGATCAACCCCTTAATTGTATTAAGGAATGTAAGTTATTAATTGCATATACAGGTTGACCATTACTAGTCTATCATCATTGGGAATTGTAGGGCCATAAAAGTGATTTTGTTAATAAAATTGATATAATTATTGTACTCGAAAAGTATAAAAATAGTGTTACATAACTTATCGATGATATACTTGTTATATAGAGGTATATTAGAAAAACACATTGTATCTGTCATAATTGTTGCATATTCTTTAAGTCAAAATTTATCATAACACATATTAAGATACAAAATGGTATCATCTAATACTTGATTATTTCAAATAGAACTCACTAGATGTTTTAAAATGTATTTTTCCAATCATATTTGGGTTTATTGCAAGTTATGTCTTCTTCAAATTTGTAATCATATTTACCCAAGATGGCATACAATTACACGTTGGCCAAATAGCTATGATAAAAGTTTCTGCTCGAGAGACCCGTGTTTAAATCCTGATTGGATTTTCAAGAATTCTCATAGAATGTGTGATCCACATGTGTAAATTGATCAGAGGGGAGGTTATAATTCGACCCAGGATGAGTAAAATTAGAGATCTGTCATATAACTCGTAGTTGGCTGATGCAGTACTCAGCAAACAATTGATCATATAATTATAATTGCATATTAATGATTGTTTAAAGATTTTATTAAGTTTATTATTTATTACATGAATTTTTAATATAATTAATTAGTACAGAGGTTAATTTATATGTAATTTTAGTATGGTGAAGATGCCATAAAACCAGTTCATGATGACATTCTAATTGCAAAATTAAGACCCGGTCAGGTAAATTTGCGTTATCATTAGCATTTTTTATTAAATTCTTAAAGGGTTAAGATTATTTAAAACTTTTTTTGTAGGAAATTGATGTTAAAATGCATTGTGTAAAAGGAATTGGCAAAGATCATGCTAAGTTCTCACCTGTTGGTAAGTAACTTTGATTTTTTTTTACATTTTGTACATTGATTTATATTATTGGGCATTAATTTTTAATGTTTTTATCAGTTACTTTTATCGTTTTCTTTTTTATTGTTATATTTAAGCAAACATTGCTTAAATATAACATAAGAAAAAAGGAAACAAAATACTCTGTGACATTTGGCATAAATATTTTCACTCTGACAAATGCTTTGAAAAATAAGCAAATTTTGGTCAGGTTTTTCTGAAGCTTGCGATATCATGGTCCATAAACTTGAGGATCAACAGCAATTAGTAATTTATCACAAACGATTTTTTGCACATAAACTTTTATTTCAGATCTAACTATTTATTAACTTACATAAATGTTTTCAACTTTGTTCAAAGGTCTTCTTCAGATATACAAGGAGCGGTGCGGGAACTTTCTTATTTGAAACGTGCGCCACACAGTGGCCGTTACTCCTCGGAGAGTGGGGTTGAGTGTATTCGAAAGAGCGGGGTGTAATGTTTTTTATACGGTTAGTTTGTGAGACGAGAGAGGATTGCACGTTTGCCTGGCGACTTACTTCTCCAATGGCCGTTTGGCCATTGCAACCCAGCGTGCATTCGGGAAACAGTTTAATATCGCATCTGCAGGTAGTGTTCCTGATTGAAAATCAATTGTTCAGTGGGTGGACACGTTTATGGATACTGGTAGTGTGCAGAAAAAGAAACCAGGACCTTCAAGAACCACCAGGACACCAGAAAATGTCGAGAAAGTAGGGCTGGCGATTTTGAAATCCTCTAAGTGATATGCACACAAACATGCAGCTGCGCTTAGAATTTCTGATTGCACAATGAGACAAAGTCTTCATGAAGACCTGATATTTCATCCATACAAACTGGCAGTGATGCAACAACTTAATCCATGTGATTTTGTTTGAGGTGGCAATCTTCACTGGCCAGCACGCTTGCAGATTTAGCCCCCTGCAATTTTTTCTTATGGGGATATCTTAAATCCTTGGTGTATACCAATCATCCAAAGACCATAAGTGAGCTGAAGTTGTATTGCAAAGATTGTGCTTGTATTGCAATATTTGTGTTGCTATTGCCAACATAGGCACAGACATGCTGGACAAAATGGACCGAAACTTCCGATTTCGACTCTCCAAATGTATTGACCAGAACGGAGGCTACCTTCAAGATATCCCTTTGACAACCTAATGAAATAAAACTTTAAATGTATCTCTATGTAAAGAAAAAAGAATTAAATTGATATTGCCAATACTTTTTGTTTTATGATTTTTTAAAATAAGGAAGTTCCCGCACCACACCCTTTAGAATGCATCAAAGATTTAATGTTAAATGGAATTCAAACTACACATTGGATTTAAACTTATTAAACATTATGGAAGTTGTGATTGGAATTTACAAAAATGTTATTTTATTCAATTTTATATTACTTATATTGACCGTATTTAAATGGATGAAACTAAGGTCAACATAGAATCTACTTATTGTAAGAGGCATACATATATATGCTGGGTTATTTGACTTCCATGCATTGGATACAGTCCCCCAATCCTCGAAGTTTATTGATTTTTACGTTTCAAATGCTCCAGTGTATTTTAATGTCAGATTATATTGGGCAGGCATTATGATCTTAACTCTGCCTCAATTAATTTTTGCCAATGCTGTAGTTGGATTCCCTTTTTAAACCGTGGTTTTATGTTCCTTGATCCTTCCTTGATCTAAATGTTGCATTTGCATATTCTAATTCCTTGTTAAATCTTTCATCCTTTACCATCACAGTGTACACTCTCAGTGTTTAATCCATTTTACTTTCTTTGTAATTTGATATTCTTGTTTTAATTAGGTATCAGTACATATTTTGAGTTAGCATAATATGTCTAAACTTTCATAATTAATTGTCTGCATGTAAATTGACAGTTTTAATATTCAATATGCAGGTTAATTTTTATATTTGTGTAAAGATTTTTATTAATATATAATATATATCAATTTAATTAAATTAATTATTATTTGTTACATTGAAAATCATCTAATTAAATTTCTTCTGTATACATATTATAATTTTTTGTGTGTATTTAATATTTGATTTTCAATGCAAACAGCTACTGCAACCTACCGTCTTTTACCCGAAATCACTCTGTTGAGAGAAATTGAAGGAAAAGAAGCAATACAATTGAAAGAATGCTTTTCGGAAGGAGTTATTGAAATTGTGAAGACGCCTGATGGTAAGCTATAAGTTAAAAATAGTTTTTTACATTTGTGAATGTAAGAATATTATGAATAAATTAACATTTTAAGCAATTAAACAAGTTTTAAAAAATTATTAGTTATAATTAACTCCTCGGTATCATATTGCATTGTTATATGTAACAATAAGCAATCATTTTTCAATGCTACTTCTCTGATTTCTTATTATTATTCTTTATATCATATGTTTCTCTTTGATTATTAGCTGTGAAAAGGGAATATGAGACAGTAAAAACAAATTATGATTAAATTTATAACCTATGAATAATACAAACTAAAAAATAATTAAAGTAGAGCGTCGTTTATCCGAAAGCCGGTTAACCGAAAGTTTTCCAGCCGGACCATGTCGTGCCGAATCGAACGTTTTTGATACTAGATTAACTTCTAAAGTATAATTTTTTTGTTTTTATATTTTTCAACATATTTATTTTGTTTGTACAAAATAAAGAAAAGTAGTTTTTAATGATACAATAGCCTCGATTATTATAAAAATTTTCGTTGGGCTTAAAATCGACGAAAATTCAACGCGAAGCAACACGCAATGGAGAAAAATTTTAACATCGGATAGGTTAATATATTTTTTCATACGTAATCGGTTATCCGAAAAAATCAGTTGTACGAACAACCCCAATTGATTCGGATAAACGACGCTCTACTGTATTTGAGATTTAAAAACAAATTTGTAAGGAAGAGAAAATCCTGAGAATCATCCATGCTTCAGTTAGGTAAACTGTACTTCTCACCCATTGAATGTTTGAGAATAGATGCGTTAGAAATGAAATAATCTCAACCTAATCATTCACTTTAGCATAAAAATAAAAAAAAAAATTTATGTCCAAACACACATATTAGCTCGTTGATTAAATATAAATAAATGTTAATATCAAAACAACAAAAGTTTATTTTGTATCTATAATAGGTCGCGAGGTTGCTAGAGTTTCCAATGCACGTAAAGACACTTGCAGTCGTAACGTTTTCAGGTACGAAAACCTAAAAGACAGCGTCCGACTCAGCAGAGTGCGAAATCATTTTATATGTGAGTGTTGAAAATATTTACATCTTATTTTATGTACTATAAAAATTTAAATTTAATTATTATTATTTGATGTAGTTCTCATAGAGTCAACAGGTGCCCTTTCACCAACTCTCCTAATGAAAGAAGCTATTAAAATTCTCATGGGAAAGTGTAGAAAGTTTCTAAATGAATTGGATAGAGTAGATAAATGAACTTGTCTTAATGTAATAAAATGTATTTATATATTACATTTAAACAATGTATTTTTAATATGAATTTCAGTTTGTATACTTATTTATGTCAACAATAAATCTTGTTTCTAAATGAAGTTAGATACTGATTTGTGATAGAATCATATAAAGTTGCTTTATCAGTTATCTTGTTACTAAAAAATCAAATGTAGATCTGCCCAGAGATCTTTTATAATGTTCATCAAGGATTTGTCCAAATTCAGATGGAGACAGCTGAATGTTATACATGTTGAGGACAGAGTCTATATGTATCATTTCACTTTTACAACTGTAGGTAATTGTCATCAATGTCAATCATATATTGCCACATTTGCTGCAAACTTTCAATCCTGTGAGCATAGAATAACTGCATTTTTATGAAGAAAGACTTGAGTGTTAGATATTGTCATTGAGCTGTATGGTGGGCTGTTAAGTGGATGAGGCAGAACCTCAGAGCCCAGACTGGCCAGCTTCTCTAAGGTCATCTTTGCTCTGTGTGCTGTCAACGTCTCAGTTAATTTTTCGGGTATATGGGAACAACTTGTTATGCTAATTCTTTGGTGGTCAACTGTGGATTATCATCTATCAGTTGCAGGAGAATGTTATCAATGATGGAATTTCTGCCTGGATGGGGGTTCATCTTGGAGCAAGAAATCTCCATTCTCAAATGTCTTGAACCAATTGTAGCAGGTCTGCCTGTTGACTGTCCTTACCAAATATCTTGCAGATGAGTCTTTGTTGTGGTCACTGTTGAAGTGACAGAGCAAGTGTGAAAATGTGTTGTTCTGAATTTCATATTGTCTATTTACAATGAAATATATGATGAAATGCCCCTTTGTTACTCTACTTACATATCTATATTGAATGCTCTAGAATTTTTTTCTAGTCATTTCTAAAATTTACCTTCACACCAGATATATATCTCACATACTTGTGAGCCAACATATGCCTCTAGTACGTTTTGTCCGTGTCACACCTCTGTAAATGTGTGAGATTCAAGTGAAAAGATAAATCACATTAATTTCCATGTAGTAAATGTTGAAAGGATATAATGTAAACATGATTTGATTGACAACCAAGATATATTTTCATGGTACCATTAATATCAGTATTGTGTTGTTACCACATTATTGACTCAATATGCTTCAAGAGCCTCAAGTGAATCCTGATCTAGAGTTAGATAGTAAGCAGAATTTTGAATTTTTGTCCAAGTTGTAATGTGTTTTGTACTAGGAAAAATTCTATTCTAAGTGATTGTAAATGATTAAGAGACCAAGGAAAGTAAAGTAATCATTATATTTTATTCTTTAATTAAAAGTTTAAAAAATGCAATATATATATAGATATATACAAACAGATAAAAAAAATTACCATCTAAATTCTTATCAGTACAAAAAAAATTGTAAAAAAAATTGCCTGATTGTACAAAATATAGAAGAGTTGAAGTAAACATTTCATGGCACAAAATGATTTTTTTTTATACATTGACTTAAGTTTTTAAATGTTTATAAAAACGCAGTTTACGATATACAAAACTGTTCGTTTGCTAAATCAACATGGCAAATACGTGTTAACATCTAATATTTTTTTCCAGTATTTTAACATGTTTAGATGTCATTTGAAAAGTTTTCTCCAATATCTTTTTTGTAAATGAAACGAAAACTACATTTCGAAAACTTTATCTACATGGACTAGGGGGAAAAAATGAGTATAGAAACACCATGTTGATATACATGTAAATATTTTACTGCTAAAATTTATACATATTAACTCATTGGTATGCCCCAAATATGGCAAGTATGATGTTTGAATTTATTATTGTATGACTAGTTTTCTCACGGTTAAAAAATAAATATCGATCACTTTACACGAGTTATAAGATCCTGTATTCTGAATATTGACGTAATAGTTTAAAATATTGTTGCATATTTGAATTAACAGTTTCCGATTGTGTAATTTTATAGTAGTATTCCTGACTAGATGCTTCCATTCTGCTCTGAAATGAAAGTGGTATCTTTAAGTTATACTAAAATATCTGCTTGTATGTCTTCAGTAAGATGTCAGTTAAGTTTGGGCCTTAATTTAGACTTTACTATCCATGATGTGATTCTCTATATGTAAAACTATCTCGCTAAAAGATGGTCGATCTTTCGGACTCTGGTTCCAGCATTGATTTAAGAGATAACACAGTGGTTCGGGAGCACCATTTGGAGTTTGCCATTGTAACTGTTGCTTTTTTATCAGCTGGAACACTTTATTATCTGACAGTTCACTGAATGGCAGTTCTGCTTGGTTAAATATTTCCCAGACGAGGACGGCGTAGGACCACACGTCGCTCTTGGTCGACCATTCGTCTTCTAAGATGGCTTCTGCCGGGGCCCATCGAAGTGGTATCGATCTGTTTCTGAACAAATAATATTCCTGTGCATAAGTGTCTTGAGATAATCCGACACAACTTATTTTCAAATGAAATTTCGACGAGATTAAACAATTTCGGGCTGCTAAATCTTTGTGCGTAAAACGCCTATTTGAGAGATTTTCCATCCCGATTGCTGCCTGATGGCATAATCCAATCATATCGGCAGTGCTTGGAGGTGAAGGTTTTGGTCCATTAGTGGAATGATCTTTACGTGTGGCCAAGAGGAATTGTTTTAAATCTCCCTAAGGGTTATTAAAATTATAATAAATTAATTTTAATTTAATATATCCTTTGATATATGTATCAATAAACTCAATCAATTAACAATAAACTCAACTCACCCAGTCACTATATTCCAAAATCATCATAAATGGATCCGATTCACGACATATTCCTAGAAGCTTTGCAATATTACTATGATTCAGTTTATGTAACATTTCCATTTCTCTCTTATATTCAAAATGAGCATTTTCATCTTTTGTCTGGAGCATCTTTACCATAACCACAGTCTCTGCGTCACCATCAACAATCCCACGAGCTTTAGACAGACATACTTCTCCATATTCACCCCTTCCTGAAAAAGTAAATGAATATGTTTTACTCTATTTTTAATCTTTGAAAATATTTTCTTTGTTTGATTACCTAAAAGCATCATCATTTCAAGATCTTGTTGAGGAAAAAGTAATTTATCATAGGAACAACGGCTTCTTTTCGAATGATGTGATCCAGAACTGTGCGACTGCATTTCTCCATCACTTTTACAGTGACCATCACCAATATCCCCATTTCTAGTCTTTTCTTTCATTTCTGTGTTATTTGGAATTTCTCCATCTTCTAATTTTGCAACTGAAATTAAAATATGAATGTTATTTGCTTAATTAGAATAGTGGGGGCCAAACCTTATCATGATACAAGCCACATATTGCCTGTTAGAAATAAACCATATCCTCTATTAGAACGGTATTTTATGTTGTAACTGGTTGTACCAATTGAATAAGTATATGGGAATCAGGGCCATGCGGTAGATTTTCTCAGTATGATGCAAGCAGGGTGCAAGTCTTTAAAATGCTGCTTATGCCGTCTCCTTGTATCATAGCACAGTACGGCCCTGATGGGAGCTGTGGTAAACGTCTAGAAGAGTGGCATATGTGGCTTGCAAGCTACAGTCTGGCCACCATGGAAATAGAATAAACACAATTCAGACTCTTGAAGTAGAAAGCACATTTACCTTCTGCAGATGTTTGTGCAAGAAGAAAAGCTTTCCTTCGCGCCCTTCGGAACCTGCACCAAATCATCAGGCCGATTACTAATGTCATGTATATAGCTGCAGCTCCAAGCGTTATCATGACAGTTTTAGTCATAGTATTTGATTCTGCATCGTGATCACTTTGTCCAACATGATCAGTAACATAATCTTCTGAACCTATAGAAAAAAAACAAAACAATTTTGATGATAACACTTATTATATTTTGGTTTCTTGATCAAGTCAAGTCACACTGTGAACATCAATGACAGATTGTTAACTAAATGAGTGATTTGTTTAAATGAGTAAGTCAAAAGAAATGATTGGTGGGACCAGTCAATGTTAAATGTCACCTTAATTTTACTGTTATGTGCAGCATCTTTTAGTCTCTATAAAATTTGAGAGTAATTTGAGTTTTTTATTATATTTATGTTTACATAATTCATTAAGAATAAGTCCCTTATTTGTAATAATAATCATAAGACAATTATTTATACTTCAAATCACTTGAAGTCAGTGGTGTAGCGTGGGTGTCAGCCGCCCAGGGCGGAGAAAAATTTCGCCCCCTTAAATAAAATACGGGGAATCCCTGCAAGTCAGTACAGACGGTGTTGTCAGTCGCTACAATGAGCAAGATGTCATTATTATACATTCATTTAAAGAAAGGGGATTCCTCAGTTTTGTCACAGAAGAAGTAATGAAAAACTCCGTGCTCATTTGAATCAGTCCGAATTGTAGGTGTCACAAAAATATGAAATGAAATGGTTCCAATTTTTACAAAATATTATTATTTATTGTGAAAAAATGCTGCCCCCACTACGCTACGCCACTGCTTGAAGTAAGAAAAAAAGCTATTTATGCAATTCCGATAGAAAATTATTACTTTGTAATAAAAATGTGATTAGTTATAAAAAAAAAAATGTGTATACAGTACAAGTCTTGTTTTCATATTGTGATAGATATTTACATAATTAAGAAAACAAGTTTTATAATAAATAATGACCATGTTGCCAATGTTAGTTTGTCATATAATGAGTTTGAATTCAGATAAAGTAGTAGTAAAGAACTTGAGTCTTTAACATTACTTTCTTTAGTAATTAGTAGAAACCATTAGTAGCTGTAAAGTACAGAAAATCCTCGTTAGTTCGAAATATTCGCAACTTTGACTTCCGAATTATTTGAGATTTAGATATTTCTGTATAATATGTTAAATGCCACATGTATGATGTAATTTATTAAGTAAACAGAATACAGTTACATATACATAATACTATTTTCGTTAATTAATAATTATTAATAATATAAATAAATTGCAGGTAAACAGAACGTGTCCAACAAGTTGCCAGATAATTTTTATAAAAAGTAAAGTAGAATTCCTCAAAATGTAACCCAGATTATTTTTAAAGTAACCCAAAAAGTAGTAAGTCACCCAAAAGCAGTAGTCTAGAGCAGGGGTGGCCAACAAGTCGATCGCGATCGACCGGTCGATCGCCAAGCCAATTTTGATCGATCACTAGCGATATCTTGACTTAATGTATTATATTTGTAACCAACGCAACTGTATTCATGCAGTTATGACTCGACTCATAAGCAGTGAGTGCACTTCGTACTGAAACACAGTGTATAAACATAGTATGTATTTCACACTTCCCCTCCCCACTTAGACTATGCCGATGACAACAAGTCGATCGCGACACATTTTTACGATAAAAAGTAGATCTTATGTGCACAAAAGTTGGCCACCCCTGGTCTAGAGCACTATAATTATCTCAATCTGCTACTTGCAATCCCGAAACCTAGCTGTATTTTATCAAATAAGAAAAAAGGGATGATCCATATGTAAGGTAACTCCTGAAAATGTGTTACTGTAAAAGCAAAGTCATGTTGACCAGATTAGAGTTCTTCTCTTAAAGCATAGAGACACTTTGATCTAAACAAACAAATTAACATATGCATATGACAGTTCGGACAGAATTTTCACTTTGAATTACGAAGTAGCTGTATTTGGAACTAACTGAATTCTTTAACATAAAAATCTCTATACCCCCAATCAGGACAAAAGTGCAGTTATGAACTAACGGGATTTTGAACTATCCGAGTTCAAATCAACGAGGATTTCCTGTAATAGTATAGAATCTTTTACAAATGGGTGGAGAGAATATATTACTCACAGATGAATATTTGATGAATTTTGTTAGGGATTACTATTTGATAGCACAACAGCTATGAGAATATATAGACTTTCTCATAACTGAATTGCAATAAATTTTGTCGGTAAAAATATTTACTGACAAAGTTTATCATTTAAATGGAATATTATCAGGATTTCACTTCTGTTTTGTATATTTTGTGCCCATGTCTTTTTTAATAAGCCCACCAGTGGTCAAATAGATAAAACTGAGTGCTGACAGTTGGCAAATTACAAACCTACAACCAATGGGCTAGCCATTGGAGTTTCCTAGGTTTTTTTAAGTACATTTAACATCTAAATAGGGCCCAGTTTCCAGAATGAAAGTCTTTCCAGGGAGCACTACCAAGGCAGATCATCCATGGTTACAATCCCATGGGTGATCTGCCAAGTTCTTTTAGTTTAAGAAAACAAACAAAATCTTACTTTTAACGACAAAGCTAATCTCTGCTCTTTTGAAGCCCCCGCTATTTCCTGCTGTGCATCCATATTTTCCTTGATCATTCATGTGAACTTCACTCACAAATAAAGTCCCATTCTTCATGACTGCAAATCTATTTGGATCAAAACCACTAAGAATATTATTTTTATCCCACTGGATAGTTGGAAGAGGATCTCCTGATGCCATGCAATGGATCATGGCCGAATAACCTTCGTATGCTTCGGTATCTGCTGGCTTGACAACAAACTGTGGAAGCACTGCAAAGTTACAGGGGAAATTTAACACTACAGCTATGACGGTTAAATTATTAAGTGTTTACTTTGTAGTTAGTTACCAATAACGTCGACTTGTATCGTGGTATTAATTATGTCTTGAGCACTGGTTGCCACACACATGTACCTGCCAGAATCTTCGGCTTTAACAGCGTTAAAATGTAGTGTTCCATTATCGTCTCTGATATGAGGTGGCCATTTGAAATAAAGGGGTCCTCCTTCTTTGATCCATTTAACTTTCGGTGGTGTTGTTGCTCGAGCTTTGCAATAAATTTTAGCATTTGAATTTAGTTCCAGTTTCTTATTGACAGGTGGTGGGACAAATTTAAGTTTTTCTAGAACAGAGAAACAGTTCATAAACATTAAATATATAATATAAATTCAATTGATATATATTTTAACTCTTTTTACCTTTAACATTTAATGTGATTGATTCTGACTGTATTGGTGGAAAGCCTGTTGTGTTTACTCTGCATACATACGAACCAGCATCATTCAATTGAACATTTTTAATGTAAAGTGTTCCGTTTTGAGGTGAAAATATGAAATTTGTTCCAGAAGTCCTGACGTACTTCTTGTCTTTTAGCCAATGAACTGTTGTGGCAGGATAGGGACTACTAGTAAAATCGCATAATAGTACTGCAGGTTCTCCTTCACCAATTAATAGTATTGTTGATTCTGAATTTATACTGGGTGGAACTACAAAATTTAAGATTTTTATTAAAAGAAATCATGAAATAAAACCAAATAATTTATGATAAAAGTTAAATCTTTAACCTGTTATAAAAAGCTGAATGGAATTTTCCGTCATTCCTGCTGCATTCTCAGCGATACAGGTATAATTTCCAGCATCGTTTTCATTCACTGCATCGATAATTAATCTGAGATCGTCCACTCTTACTTTTCCAGAATCGCTGACAACGCGTCCCGATGGATCTTTCCACCAAACTTTAGGATTAGGTCGAGCTAACGGAGGAAGGCACATAACTTCAAACTGGTAATTTTTTGGAGCTATCATCATCATGTCGATTGTTGGACGGGGCTCAAAATTATTTTCATTGATAGCTTCCAAAACTAAACGGAACAAAATACGTATCAAAATTTTTAAAAAGTTCACTAAAGATATTTAAGCATTATTATTTTTTAAAAGTCGTAGATTTAATTGTTAGAAATGCATCAAATCTGTAAAATTAATATGTATTTGTGAATAGTTCTTTTTGATTTCCTATTATCTATATATGACAACACTAATCCTTCACTCCATCCAATAGTTAGTTTGAATTAGTGGTAGTGCATAGTATACTGAAATTTGTTATCTCTAATGTTTGAGCTGAGATGCTAAAGACGGAGTCTGCTGCCTTGAGGACTCATATCCAAATGATGATTGTATATAGAATATCTATAAAATTTATAGCTAGGGGTAGCCAAGACAATTAAGGAATCAACATACTGCTTTGAGGGACCCGGGATTGAATCTGGACGGTTGAAATAACTCCAAGAATTTTTAATGGTAGTTTCTCCTGGATATATTGGGTTCTATCCCTTACCAGCCAGCTAGGGTTAGGCCTGGCCAAACCCAATCTAGGAACAGAGAAAAGGCCCTCTTAATGCCAAAAAGGTGAGCATTGGCACATTTATGTTATTTAGTTTGTCATAATTGCATTTGTTACAGGGAAATGTGATGCTCACTCAGAGATCAATAAGCACAGGTGAGGGATGAGAATATCAATTTACATCATTATGACAAATTTTGGAGATTAGTTAGTTCAAATTTAAAGTTCAGATGAAATATTAACTGAGATATATTTTAAGAACTGTTAAAACTGGTTTGGAAAAAATACATGTTGTTCATGATCTATGCATAAAAAGGTGTTAACCTATGTAACTCTTGCCTCAGTGTTAATTCACACTAATGTTTTTGCATCATTAAAAGGCTAGTGGTAGGTTGGTTAACTTTTATTTACACAAGAGCCATTTTAGCCATGCACCAGTAAGCTAGTGTATTAAATTATATATCAAATATTAAGCAATTGATTGACTAGAAAATTTGAGGCACCAGTGTGTCTAGATTACATGATTGGTTACAATTACATCCATTATAAGTGAGACCTTTAATAGGGTTGATTAGTAATGATGAAAGCAGGGCTGACAATTGGTGGGGGGAATTTTTCCTACCAGGCCAAAATCTGTATGATAAAATTTGGTTTTGTAGAATTAAATTATTAATTAAATGTATGTAATTACAAGGGCATAAATGAAGGGGGAAAAGTATATACTATACATAATAAATCAAAAGCATATCAGAACAAGCAACAGGTGCCCAGGGTACTCGTGATTGAACTCTACACACAGACGAAACGTGTAGAATGGCATCGACCCAAACCACGATAAATTATGATCTGGATTAGGTTCCATTAATTTTTGAATGATTTTTAATAAGTGAACGTTCATATTAATGCTCTAAAGTGTCATTTGTGATTTATTATATAATATTAGCTCCATTGGCTTACAGGCAAGCTGAAGACGCGCAGAATAAGTTTGAACTAGTCCGGTCTTCGAAGCACTTTCACCAATACAGTGATAGAAACCTTCATCCGTGTCTTGTACGGGAAAAATCAACAGCGAGCCATTCTTATAAACAGTAATTCTGAAATAAAAATAAACATAATTTAATTCAAATGAAAACAGAGGAAAATATGATGATGATAAAATAAAAAAAATTTACAGCTTTTTTTAATAGTCTAATGAGACTTGTTAACATTTGTAAATAAAAAAAAATTATAATTTAATTTATTAATGTTTGCTTAAATTTTTACTTTGATTTTTTTAAAAAAAAAGAAAGAAAATTATTATTTTCCAAATTTGTTTACACTGGCAGGTGTGGTTTTACTGCATCAAAAATCCTCCCGTAACTTCTCAAATTTTACCAGAGTGATCAAGTTAGGGTCATTTATAATTCTGTCAACAGAATTTTGAAGTAATTGTGATAAACCAGTTTATCCAATAACCTGATATAAAAACCTGAGTTCAAACAAGTTGTCTCTCTCTTTTGCTTGCTCACTCTTCTTTACCTTTTTTCCCCTTCATCTTTAAACTCATAAGTCAATTTTTGTTTTTTTTTTTTTTTTTTTTTCAAGCAGCAGAACAAATTTTCACCTCGGTAATTAGATTGTACCTTTCTGGTAGAGAAGACTGAGCAAATCCCAAAGGGCAAAAACTTTTTGCCAACTAAAAGAAACAATTTGAGGTCATGCCATACCAACTCTTCGACTTAAATTCGATAAGTTGTGATGGTGAGTTAAAGCTTGCGTTAGGAGGGAAGGCAAAAGAGGAAGAAAAGAAGGGGAAAAAAATCAATTTTTTATATTGATCTAGTGATGGCAAGTGGAAAAATCCATCTATGAATCTTATATTAAAATTTAAACATGAGTAAAACAATTTGCATGTAATGATATAGATTTTTTGTATTTACATCTTTTGAGCTTATTTAAGGTGTTCGAATAGTGATTAAAAAATAAATAAATTTTATTTAAATGAAACAAACATTTAGATAATGTTAAATTATATATATATATAAAAATTAAATACAATTTTTTAAATTAAAATTAGTTATGTGCTAGTTACAAAACTAATCAACAGATGGCGCAATGTAAAATGGCCTTCGTATATGAACAAGTAACGTTAAACTACGCCATCTATTGACAATTTTCCACGTGACGGACGTTCGGAGAGTTCAAAAATAAAAATACAAACTTCACAATTGACTGATTGTAAAAAAAACAAATCGAGAACACTTAAAATCTTAAGCGCACTGACAAGCCATTACGTGTGTTTAGTTTTCCTTTAGATGCGCCTAAGTTAAACACGTACTGTACTGTACTACTGTAGTTGCAAATATCAGTTACTTCGCAGCATATCTGCAGCAAACACGTTTCTATTTATTACCTGGAATCATTCAAAAGGGAGAATTTCGTCTTATGTGCAAACCACGTAACTGTGGCAGCATTTTCGTAAACGCAATCGAATCTGGCAGAACCGTTTACAGGAACGATTTCGTCTCTTGGTAACTTGACAATCTTCGGCACTTCGCTACCTATCAAAGAGAAAGAGAAAAGTATATATTATCGAATCGATAAAAAGCAATGATGAATGAACTACTATAGTAACAAAAGCTTAGAATTATCAGCGTAAACACACTCGAACGATTGAATGATTCGTTCAAAAGATATCCGATAATCTGTCAACGAAGCAATTTCATCCTTCTCACGCTCCGTGTGACCGATTTAATATGTCGTAAAAGTTACTATTGTAGAAACAAAGGATTTATGTTTAAATAATTATTACTACTATAATCAATCAGTGTTATTTGGATAGTTTTTAGGGCTTTAATCTGTTGACATAGTCCATAGAACAAACTTGTCAACTGCCCGATAGATAATTAAGTTTCCCATACAGTCGATGCTAACTAGATCTTATCCCAACTTCGGGTCGATATTGTGTTACGGCAACACAACGTCTTCTATCAAAAACAAATTTTTGGATAATGCGATTACTTTCATAATATAACTATAATTATCTCTTTGGTAGATGATCTTTCTCCCCCTCTTTTTTGGTGACATTTTCGAAGCGTCGGGCTGTCATAATGACGAAGATGGCGGTCCCAAGCGTGGTATAAAGTCACGATAAATTTTCAATTTTAACACTTTTTGAGACTCCGCAAATGTAATTTTTGTTCATTTATCACAAGTTTACTCGCGCGGTTTATAATAGTTACTCTTTCTTAACCGTTGTTCTTGATTTTAAAAAATGGCGACTTTGGAAATAGAAAAGTCGTGATAAATTTAGCAATTTCGATTCTTTGAAAATGCAATTTAACTTATCAATGTTCGGGTTTGTAGTTAAAAAAAAAAAAAAAAAAAAAAAATACATTTTTAAACTAAACTGTCATATTTTATGCATTTTATAGATACACAAAGAGACAATTTTGTTTTTTTTTGGGGGGGTTAGAGAAAATGGCTATCTTTTACGCTTAGGATTACTATAATTATGATGAATTTTCTATTTTAAAATTTTTTCCGAGTTTATACAAAATAAATTGTTTTATTTATTTAAATTTATATGTACTCTTTTACGATGTTTTTCAAAATGGCGGCTCAATTAGACGAGTCGCCATTTTTTTTAACGTGGCGACCCGTTAATTAATATAAAATAAATTAAAATGATTATAAATAAAATGAGCGCAAATTATTTTCTTATTTATCATGATTATTATTTGGAAGATGTGGATGATAATTGATTATTATTCGGGGCGCCATCTAATTTTTTAGATGAGCTGATATTTTATTCAAAAACCTCTCTGTTTTTTTCGAATAAATGAAATTAATAAATAACTATCATTTAGATTTTTTAAGTATAAAAAACAAATTAATTTGTTATTTATTATCGTCTCATTTGGAGATGATGATGATAATTATTACGTTTCGGCGCCCTCTTAATTTTTTTGATGAACCGACATTTTATTGAAAAAAAACAAGATGGAGGATGAAACTCTGTTTTATGTAACAAAGGAAGATAATTATAAATAAAATTAAAAACTAATTATTATTATTTAGATTTTTTTTACATATAAATAAATAAGTAAATAAATTTCCCCATTTTATCAACGTTTAATTTTAAGATAATAATAATAATTATTATTAATTATTTTTTAGGGGGCGCTTTAATTTTTAAATGTTTTTTTTGGACGGACCACGTTTAATTGAAAAAAAACAAGATGGCGGAATGTAACTGGATAAGTATTCTTTTTAAAAATCTTTTACCCACTTGAAAGATTATTTTGCAAAGTGGAAGCTCTCATTAAAGATTCTTTTTTTCCTTTTAAGTAGATAATTTATTACGTTCAAACTTGGCTCTTTGGAGCAGTAAAGCAAAATTACTTTCCCCGTTGGAGAGAAACTCTAATGGAAGCTAACACGGTTAGTGGAAGAATGAGATTCCGACTTACTTTCCAAAACGAGTGGATAGTTTTCGTTGCTCTCAACCGAACCGATCTCGTTGACAGCTCGACAAGAATATATTCCGTTGTCATGTAGTCGAAGAGGGCTAATGTGCAGTCTCTTACTTCGGAGTGTAACGTATTCGTTACGAAATAGCCTGTGGCCATTCTGGTACCATTCTACGTGCACTGCTGGGTAGCCGTCAACTTTGCACTGGAGAACCAATTCGCCTCCTTCCTGCAATTTTGATTGCTGGGGCAGAAGATTAACTTTGGCAACATCACTTATCCCTAAGAGCAAAGAAAAGAGTAGGAAGTTAGCCAGTTGCAAGTACGTATAAAAGTTTATTTTAACTTTATTATCATATAAGATACAAGATCTGTGTCAATATGTTTCACGTTTTGACATAAATCAACGAAAACTTTCTTAAAACTCAGCCTGATTGAGATATGGCACCTAAAAGCTATAACATATAATACTTCGGATGCTAACGTAAATCCTGCTTCATGTTTAGTACATTTATGTGCTATATTTTCTCGTTGAATTTCGGCTTGTATGTAAATTTATACCATAACATCAGACACTGTAAACCATAAAATGAACTCAGTACACATCTGTATTGCTGCTACAAGTTAATATTGTAAGCTTAACTAACCGGTCAAATCTTTAATATCTCAGTTAATTTTAATTGAGAACGTTTGAACTTTCATGCAAATAGGTAAAATTTAAATACGTATAAATGGAAAATATATACAGTATGGTAAATGCTATAGGAAATAATTACGAAATGTTATTCTTCGATAGATGATACACAAAGTACAAGAATTATATTGTATTTGAATGAAATTATGTGGATTATGATATAGAACAGGCATACTTCTAATGAAATTTGTCCAATTACTTTTATTTGTAACTGGTTTATATTATACTTTATGTTACACATTATAATGCAATAGGAAAAAATTGTAACTGATATGATGATATGAGGGAAATAACATCCCAATAATTTACAGTGTAGCACTACAAGTTACTTATATGCCATATATTTCGAGCAAATTAATTACATTTTGAATTACAATTTTTGAAATGTTTTATTCAAGGCCGTAAAGACATCAAAATTTGATAACCGAAAAGCCTTTAAACACATAGTTAACAGCCGACAACAGAAATATTGATAATTTACGGTATTATAAAACAACAAAAGGTTGTATCTCCTACCTACAAACTACCTGTTTCCGAAGGGGCCAAAAAGGAGAACGGTAATTTGTGGGCGTGTCGAGCTTTCAAACTATTTCCTGCAGGGTCTTGTATACATCACACGAACAAAGAGCTCTTAACAAGAAAAGTAAATGGCCCATACAATAAATAATGCCCCCTTATAACAACTTTTAACTCGGGATATTAATAGCAGATTTCTGGCGATAGCTCCAAAAATCGCTCCGAAATTCTCTGAAGAGAAGAGAAGAGAGAGATTTAATTGGAGCAATTAGGTTAAGTATCTCGTACACAAAATATGACAACCCTTTGCTAGAGATGATTAGTTACCACATATTTTAAAAGGTAATTGCCGTGTAATCGCTGCGCTTCAAAATTTCCATATTTATGATGCAAAAGTGCTTTTACTATGGGCTTTTCTAAGCTGAATTTTTAGATAAGATAGCTTATCAATTTGTGTTACAAAACTTAGCTGGTGGGATGCGTAATACAGAATAAATGCTGATTTACAAGTGCTAACAGGGTATATGATGCGCTAAATTTTTATAGTCCAAGCACTTTGTGGATTGTTTTGTACAAATAAATGTGAAGTCTCTAGGATAAATTTATCATAAATACTCAGAATTCTACTCAAATTTTGGGGATAGAAGCATATAGATTATTATTTTCTAGAATTAACTAGTTATATTAAACTGAAATGACCTTAAATGCGCATAATAAACATACATTTGAAACTTACCAGATACGTGAAAGGAATAAATTAAAACACGGAATAATTATCTAAATTCTAAATATAATAATACATTTACATAACTGAATGAATGTGATGCTAGTGCGAAAAATATCTCTTCAAAACTAGACATAAATGCAGATAAAATATGTCATGTAGCTTAAATGATGTGAGAAATAGAATTATATTACAGTGGACAAATATTTAAGTTATAGAAAAGCGTAGAAAGGACTTTTCGCAGAAACAAACATAACTTTGATTTTATTTCACAAGTAACTTATAGAAGCAGCTGGGTTTACCCTCGGGGAATTCTTGTGGATATCCATAAATTGGTGATGGACGACCGCAAATTCCTCAAAGATGGACATTCTTTAGCATCCAGAGAATGCATTTCCAAGGACAGACGCACGGCCTAACGTTACATTTAGTCACTGGACCGGATTATATAAAATACTTCAAAAAAATGGCATTATAACTTTATTATAATTGCGTAAAATGCTAATTAGTTTAAGTAGCAAACAACCGGGACGATGACAAATTTACAGGAAAATTTATATTTTATAAGAAGTGACATCGAAGGTAATAGTTCAGAAATCAAAACATTTGATCAAAAATCGATATTAAGTATACCATTAATATCAATATCCGAATTCAATGTCCTTTCTGTATCCCCCTCTACACAAAAACGCATCATTGGAAAAGTTCCCCTGCAAAAGAATAATCGAAGATTTATCGCTATATATAAAAAATGTAAAAAAAATAAATGAGTCGACAGCTGCAACCATCTTAGTAAATGACAGTTATATATCAAAGATAACATCTTTCTTACATTTAGTCGAATTCCGCGTTCGGTTTTGCTCCGGAAACAAATCTACAAAAAGCGAAAGCTCACCCAACTCCATCTACTAAACGCAATTACGTCGATTAGTTAAAAGTTTTTAAAAATAATAATGACATTCCGGAGTTTTATTACAATCGGTTTTAATTGAGTTTAATTATCTAGAAACTTTTCCATCTTTCTGTTTTTATATGCTGATCTCTCCCTCTCCAACAAAGTTATCTAAGCGCAGCGTCGAAGAGACATTTAGGCCATCCTCCCTCTCGCCAAATGCCAATTTTATGCTCAACCCCCCATTTTTCTTGTCCTTAACACCCCGGATGACAAATCTGCCGACGGGCCTCACGTCCGCACGTCACGAATTATACGTCACGGGCGTCACTAAACAACAATAGTATAATTTGGTGCGGACACCCGAACGATATTTCGTAGTCGCAGATATAGAGGACGGCACGGGCAGATAAGTTACACGTGTACCATTTGGCATGCTAAAGCGAGTCTATTGATCGCCGGTAGCGTGACTACGTTCTGTCAGATCCTTCCCCGTAATGGCACGTGCTCGTGGCTCCCCCCCTCGCCGGCAACAGAAACCCTCTAAATGACGGACCCAACTGCGAAATGGCTTCCAGTAAATCATGTCGTGGCTAAGGGCTTTGTTTCCGACTGAAAGATCCTCCCCTTTCTGTTTCCCCAGAATGTGAAATCAATTTCTGTTGCAGTCTAGCAGAACATTCAGAATAGTTTTCTTACTAAATGGATTCATCTTTTTGTTTAGATAATATAAAGTTTCGTGCTTCTTTTTTTAAATACATATACATACATTTTTGCTTTCGGTTTTCAGTCTTAAAAAGAACAAAATACGTTTCGATGTTTTTAATTTAATAGAAGTTTATTGTAGACTCGTTTTATTATATATTTTTTTTTTTACATTCTGTAAGTTATTTCTGCGACGATTTTTTGTGCTACGTAACATTGCTGTTTATATTATTTAAAATGTCCAAATCGCGTATTGCGTATTCCTGATCTACTTTAAATAATCTAAGTGTTTCAAACTAACAATTACAATGTTTTAGTGGCTCTAAGAAATTCTAAACTGTCATTGTCAACATTCTTGACGCTGGCTTACAATAATCTAAAGTTTCTATATAAGATCTTCGCTTACGTATGTAATTTGAAACTTATAAATTCTAAAATTTGCTAGAACAAATGGTCTGTTCAATTTCAGAAGCGTGCAAATCACTAGTCACAGCAAAATATTTATTGGTCTTATCTGAAAGATGCTAAAGAAAATCAAAGAGGGAGTAAATACTAGCCTTGATTTTCTTTAGTAATTTTAATAGTTTTTAGTGATTTCCTTTAGGTATACAAATTTTAATTAAATCTTATAAACCAATTTAAAAATTTCGATTATAAAAATAATCATAACGGTTTAATGTAAAGAGAATTTTCCGGAGATTTGCCATAATTTTCATGGCTGATTAAATTAAAACATTTCCAAACATTTTATAGTTACAAGAAGTGACTTCTGCGTTACGGCAATGATCTGTAGAGGTCGCTTTTTTTTATTTTTCTCATTTATTACATTAGAGGTCGCTTTGATAAATATTAAAACGACCTAGCGTAATCCGTGAAAAAAAGGCGACATCTACCGATTAATACGGAAAAAAAATCAAAAAATTATTGTCGGTCGCTAGTAGATGATGCCATAGTGATTTACGGACAGTCGGTACGTTAATTTGGAAACGTTTTTAAAAATATCAGCGATAACTACCGACATAATGCTGCTCCTAATTGGGAGATAAGTTTCGAAGTAAAAGTAGAAACAAAAGTCATTCTTTGCTACCCACAATGCGATAAGACATAATTAAATAGCGGATCGAGCCGCCAAGGTGAGAATGGCACACGTTGCAAGTAAGGAATTCACAACCGCAGCAGGACTTTTTCTTTCGTTCTAGGATTCACTGTAAAAGGTAAACAGGGACGAGGTGGAGTATTAATTAAAAGAAGAAAATGCCAGTAATTTGGAATAGTTGCGAGTATCCTCCACGCGATTTTTCCCAGCTCGCCACTGTCATTGCTTCCAGCTTCCGTGACTTCGGCAGACAAGTCAATTTGTCAGTCTGTCAAAGTTCACCCGAGCGAAAATAAGATTGAACTTAGTAATAGAAAATTCGACGCTATATTGATAGAAGTCTCTCAAGCGTTTTCCTTCTAACCAAGCCAAATAAAAATTCTTCATTTACTAAAAAAAACCTATTATTTTTTAACGTTTTTCTTCTTTTACGATCTTAAAAATTACGCCAAGGGTCGCTTTAATTTATGACGCTAAAGGCCATTTTGATAATAATAGTGAAGCGTCTCCTATAGGTTATCATTATTCCCATTAATTGTTACTAAAGCGACCTCTGAAGATTTTATTACTTTTTTCATCCCTGACGTCACATCTATGTACAAACCTAAACCACACTAATCAGCTTTCACGCGTGACGTCACTGATAATATTGTACGCCATCTGGCAATTTATTAAAAGAGGAATAATTTATAGGAATTGTATATCACGGGAGGGAATGGTTTATGATCCACTCGGGTATGGCTGTTAAGAATGGATCGTGATTCACTCGGTGGCTGGCTTTGTTACGATTTATATTACAGTTTTGCTAACAAAAAGGATAAATCTATTCGGTGTCCAAACAGAATGACTCTCCTACTTACTCACAGTTTGCTTTTTAATAAATTAAGTCAAGACTGAATAACGGATTTTAAAAAAAGTCGTTGAAATTGGTTTAATTAACCAGTGGATGGTAACGAGATGCAATGGACACTCGTTACCAGAAATCTTTAGAAGAGAAATCTATCTGATATTTGAATAGAAAATTTATTACTCTCTTTCAAAACCTTAAATGGCAAGATTTAACTTGTAAGGATCCCAGTTCTGTGGCTTGAAGTACATCTAGTTTTTATTTAAACGATCACGTTGAAAAGTTTTTTAAAAAATAAATTATATATAAATATATGTCTCTCAACATTCATGCCTCAAAACCAATAATTTTAAACTCGAATTTGCTTCGCTGTATTATAGTTGTGATTTATTCACGAATAATTTGCAAAACATAATTAATTTTCCTTGATTTCAAGAAAGTCATACCGTGATATTGCAATGGAAACTCTAAAATTACACTAAAATTATAACGCAGCGGATTTAAGAAAAGTCAAATTTAATTAAACGGTATGATTTCTCTTTCAAAAGAATGCTTGTTCCGTAGACTTTCTCATCTTTGAATCCTCTTTGATATGTAATTTGTATGATGAGAACGTAAAAACGGCTTCAAAACTGACGTTGAAACAACGTGAACCTTAGAGGAATAGAATCAGCGATGTCACACTATAAAACAATTTAAAAACATAAAAAGACAATTGAGATAGAGTCTAAGGTAGATTTTCCGAATCACGTTTAGAAAAAAAGGTGAATAAAATATAACGAAATTTCGAAAAATTTAAAAGCTAAATCTTTTCATTAATGTGTCAAATCTAAGAAGTCGAAAACGTTCTTTGTGCCGTCTGCATTTTTAATATTGAAAGTAACGTTATTGTAACACAATAAAACAGAATTGTTGGACAGTTTTTTAATCGAAAAGAAAGAAGAAATTCGAATGTTATAACTTCGGAAGTGGCATCAAATCATTCTGCACGGAAAAAAGGGGAAAACAGAAATGCGCTTTCAGAACTGATTTTAATCAAAACCCTTTCGCTTCATTCTTCAAACTGTTAATATCATATAACCGTATCATTTGTACATTTCTGAACATCAAAAGATCACAGACACATCCGTCAGTCATAAAAATCTGTGCCCATTAACAAATAATACATTCAATTATGCAGATGGCCCGAAACGGGTGACGTCACTTTTGCAGAAGCCAAGAACTTAGCAAGAAAGTTTAATTAACTGAAGGACCGAACTCCTGGTTTATACTTACAAGAATACGGCATTTCTTTCGTTTCGAGATTACTTCGTCCGATAATCTAGTGAAAAGATATTGAGCGAGATAAATAGTAGTAGTAGACTAGAAGCCAAATTTTTTAGGAGAAAAGAAAGAGGAAAAGCATTTTTTTTCTTCTTTCTTTTGTTCCTTAGAGTAAACACAACATTGGGGAGGGTGGATAAGTCGGAGATATTTTCGACAGCCGCAGACAAGATCTCTTTCGAATTCTCGGCAGCATTTCCATTAGCGAGAATTTAAAATCCCTGGTTGTCCGTACAGTATAAGACGTAACGAGATAGCGATCCGCCTAGACTAAGAAGAGAGGAAGAGGATGCGAAAATCACCAGAGATTTAGACGGATCAGAAGAGAAAACGAGAAGAAAGAATAACGACTTCTATCCATCGAACATGGCCTGATTGTCAGCTGTTTACAGATACGAGAGCGAAACGTGACTTCCGCAGATGTTCGTCACATTATGTTAAGAGTACACACACACACACACACATAACACACACAACAAAAAGACAGCCACGGAGACGTGACGTCAGAAAAAAATTCACTCTCCTCGATCGTTAGAAACATATGCCAGGCACAAATTTTTAAAATTTTTAGAATATTAACATTACCCTATCGGAAACTGTTTTAAAAAATTCCGTAAGGGGGTGAATTTTTAAACTAAGAATTACGCCCCCTGATGGAACTTTTTAACTAAATTTTTTTTTTTAGTTATTCTTACAAAATATTCACTTTTTAATTATTATTATTATTATTCAAATGTAAAAATGAAATAATTTAATCAGTTATTGTTAAGTTAATTTATTAAGTTATTTCACTTGGATTACATTTTGAAAGATAAATCGGATGGCCATGCATATTACGTCATTAGCATTTTACATTTTGATTATGTACAGTACATCCATAATTAAATTTTAGTCTTAATTAATTATATATAAACAACAATTAAAAATATTTAAAATATAAACTAAAATACAATAAGTAATAATAAATTGGTTTAATTTAATAACATCGAAATTAAATCACAATTTCGAAAAAAAAACCATTACAAAAAGCGACACTCGTCGGACTTTTTTCTTTTCAGTTTAGTACTGACGTCATATCGATCATCGTCTGCTTATTTGAATTTATTTAAAAGAAACATAAATCAAAATATTATATCAAATTTATTATTCTTATTATTTAATTTACGTAAATTAAGACTGTAATAATAATAATAATAAGTTTTTCCTTAATTTCGAACTTTGAAACGCCATTAAAAATAATTTAAGCAAACACGCGGCATTAAATGTAACACCATTGGCTGGCTTTATAAACAAATTTCAAGGTGACGTCACTTTCGATTTGTTTACGTAAACCGTTTTTGATATTATAATGATTAATTAATCGTAAATAAAAGTTAATTATATTTGTGGCGACGCTATATTTATAAATATTTTAAAATTAATTTCGTTTAATAATTGAATCATCGTTCCAGTATCTTAATAACAGTCTTGCTATAAATTAATCTCGAAATTCGAATAAGACATCCAAAATAACAAAATATGATGGAATAAATTTGAATTTAAAGCAAAATGTGACGTAGGAAACGTCACATTTAATATAACGTGACGTGTAATCATGCCGGATTTTATTCAAATTTCGTTCGGTGTCGCTCGTAAAATACATTTAATTAATAAATATTAAAAATAATAACATTAATTAAAGTCTTGAAATGAAATTACTTATATTAAAAAATGACAGACGTATGAAACAAAGTTATATTTTATTATATATTTAAAGCAACAAAAGATATAAATTAAAAAAAAATTTTGTTAGATGTATATTTTAATAATTACTATTATTTAAAAAAATTGAGTAAATAATGTTTAATTATAGATTTAATGAATTGAATAAATTAATTATTAAATATTTTTATTACGTATACAATTGGAAGAGGATGCTAATTTGAGTTATTGAAAATAATAGCTCTAACCAACGCCCCCTAAAACTTTTTAAAATTAATCTAATGACGTCACGAATAAATATTTAAAAACTATTTTTAATTATTTATTATTTGAAACGAACGTCCTTAATTTTAGCAAATTTCTCTCTCATTTTATCTTAATAAAATTAATAAAATAAAAGAGAGAAGCACCAATATATCAAATTATCACACGAAAAATGGGAAGTCAGCAATGTTTACGTATACGTACACACGCGCGCGCGCGCACACACATACAGCACTTCGAAATTTAGAAATTAAATTTTAAATATTAAATTAAACCGCCAAACAAGGCATATCCGGTTATGTATTTCCCTTTATAAACATCATTTCCAGTTAACAAATTAATTATTCTACGTAAATGTCAGATAGATTTACATAATTCGAACAAAGGGACATCTTCAACATGTTCTAACCTCGCGTATTCTTCACTATTGAGACAGATGTCCCGCACAGTGAACAAAAGCCAACTCGCTACAAGATTCAGTAATTAATACCACAGGCTAACAGCTTAAGTAAAAATACTCAAGTAGAAACACATTAATTACAGTCCATCTAGCTTACGTTCATTGACATTTGCTTACTGTGTAGACATTTTTTTTTTTCAAACAGACGTTGAAATACTCTCTTGCGGCGGCACTTAAGAGAGCATCTTATGTATCGCCCACGCTATTTACATTAACAAAAGAAGTAAATGTATTAGTTTAAATTACACGTAGGCCTATATGAAATTTCTAGCTTTGTATTTTTATACTTTATAATTAGTCCAAGCGTAAAAATACACGAAATTTTCAAAACACGAGAAATTTTGAAAAGTTTATATAATTTTCAAGCCGTACGCCGACGAATTATAACTTTAAATTACACATTTTTTTTTTTTTTTTTTAAATCCATAACCATACGTCAAGGCTAGAAAACAGAAATTTATTACCTAAAAATAAAAATAGACATCTTAAGCACCCTTTGAGCACACACACACAGCAGTTGTATATACAATTTAATAACGAAAGAATCAAAGAATTCGCTGTTCTTACTGCTAAAAGTAACAGGTTAAACAGCATAATTGGAATTCCCAACTTGAATTAAATGTTCTAATCTTCACTTCTTTGCATTCTTAAAGTAGCGAAACACTTATTCATCTTTTAGAAGCTTGAAAAATAAACATATCCAACTGTAAAAATGTTGCAATACTTCATGCCATCACCTCTTCGAACGTAAAAAAAAAACAAAAATATGGGGCCATTTAAGCCGTGTAAATCGAACTCTCTACAGAATTAAAGGGCATAACCTTTAAACTAAGCTATTTTAAAAGTTGCTAAACGATAATTTATCTTCTTAAAAATTCGAAAATTTACAGTAGCAATGCTAGAAATCAATGGATAGTTGTCAGACCTCTCACCTTACAATATACCAGAGATAAGAATTTAGTACGTACTTTAAACTAGAATAAAATCCTTTAAACATAATATTTGACATTTTAGCGTCGTAGAAACCAATTTAACGTTCAGAAATCTAGAAAAAAAATTATGAAATTATATCAGTAAAATTATATAATCGTCCACTATGTACGTATATGAATGGCAAACTAACGATAACAAACGGCATAACCCAGATAACGTTAAATTATACCTCATAAAAGTAAGAAAAACATTTTTTAAAGTTAAAAAAATGATTATAAATTTTAGTAGGAGGCTTGACATTATAAACAGCGAGAAGGGCCCCAGAAATCTTCTTGCCCTAAGGGTCTAGAGGGGTCTAAATCCGCTATTGACAAAAATATAAGAGTCATGCAACTTACATAAATCCCACTTTGATGATGATAACAAAAGGGAAGTAAAGCGATTTGACCGTTAAATCGAATTTCCAATTTCGAATTCAATGTTATAAATTCTATTTTTAGATGCTTCAAACTGTGTTTTTTTAAAGCGTTGATGCAATAATTTTAAGTTATAGAAAAAAAATCTATAAAAATATTAATTTTTTTAATATTAAACTAAAAATAATTTTATATTTCAAGTGTTAACATAAATTTCTTTTTATTATTATTTATTATTATTATACCAACGAATGGAAAGAAAAAAAATGCATAAATTCAAGCGCATATTTTTTGAATTAAACATTTTAAAATTATGCAGTTTAAGCTTAAAAAAACAGGAATTTTTCTCTTAAAAAAGTTAGAAAAATAAACATTTCTAGCCTTTTAAAAGGTACTTAATATCTTACACAATGGACCATTTACTTATATAAACAAAAATATACTTAAAAAACAGATTTAAACAATTCTCTTGTAAGTGCTTAACACTTTAAAAAGTGCATTGTGTAAGAAATATATAATGTTTTTAATTGTTTAAAAGGGAAAAATTACTCATACTACAGTCAAACAGGAAGAAAGGAGTCTTATTTTCCTCCCCCCATACTAAGGATGAGATCCTTTCTGCATGAGCGCATACAAAAGCTTATAAATGAATTCTAACACAAGTAACAAAGGGTCAACTCCATATACAGTAACTTACTAACACCTTGTCACGCGTAAAAGTAATGTTTTAAACACTAAAATTTATAAATCGCGTATGAAAACTTTTAAAAGTTTCAATAATAATAATAAAAAAGCGCTTATGCCGTTACTTTTTACGTGGCGTCAGTTCGTTCGTTCATACGAAAACTTCTCCATTTCACGACGCGTTTGCAGTAACTTAGGACGGATTTATGCTCTTGTTTTAATTACGCTTTACAGCTGACGTCACGATTATATTCACGTCACGCGCTAAAAAACACCAAAGGATTTATGACCTATTTCGTTATAGCTCGTTCTATCAATAACCATTTTGTTTTTTTCCCTTTTCTTGTTATCTTTTCATCCTGGGCATCTTGATCCAGATTGGATGAGATTCACCTCGTTTACTCAAGAAACATCATATGTTCCCGTTATTTATTTCCTGCTCTGTATATCCCTTTTAATATTTCCTATTTGTTTTATACGAAATTTTTTATTTAAACTTTTATATTTTTTGGAGAGGAAAGACATTTTTTAAACCTCCTCTTCTGGATACCGAACGATCAACGTCGCATCAACTACATAAAGTGATGAATTTGTCTAAATTTGAGACGAGAAATTTGATTCGATAAATAACGCTCTTCTGCTTACGTAATATCCAATTGTATTAGACGTTATATTTTGTTTAAATTGTTACCTATAAGCCATTTTAAAATATTTTAAAGAAGACACAGCTTTAGTAAATTCAAGTTTACAACATTTACCTTTCTAAAAATTTATTTCTGTTAAGTGACATTTAAACAGCACTTGTACCATACGTGACACTAAATCGGCACTTATATCATAAACAGTAATAAATTAGTGCCAATTGGGTGGAGCAAAACTTGATTTATAATTATCGATCCTGGAAACACCCAAAAAAAATTAATTTTGGGCGGAGAGGCTGTTTTTGACACCGAATACAATAAAAAAAAAAAAACTGTTAAAAATGTTACCAAACAAAGATCAAAATCGATACAATATTTTTGAATTATGAAAAGAAAGAACTTTAAATGCATTGTGTACGTTTGAACGGTCATCTTGACGCCAATTTTAAGTTTTTATAAAAAGAAAATATAATAGACGTAAAGGTGTACAGTATCGCGACAAAACGAACGAGTCTTATGACTTTTATATTAAAAAAAACAGGAAAGTTGCGAAACATTTTTGCAAAAAAACACCCGAAAGACTGCTACAATCACCATAAAAGCATATAAGAAGTGGACGTTAACCATTTGGGCAGAGCTCATATGGGAATTAAATACGCAGCTCCGCCCAAAAGAAATACATTAAAAATTTGGCTATAAATCACTTAAAATATATAACATTTTTTTTTTTTTTACTTTTACACAGACCTATTTTAAGTGACGATATCCAATATATCATCCAAATGATATCTACTAAAACGAGGGGGGTTAAAGTAATAAAACTCAGTTATTACACCACTCTAGCAATAAGAAAAACAAATAAAAAAAATCTTCACGTAAAAAAAAAACGATATTCAACTGGAAATTTCCTAGTGATTTTTTTTATATTTATATAATCAAATAATAATAATAATAATAATATTACAATAAAAAAATGGACGTTTGGTACTGATTAAAAAAGGATATATCTATGTGGATGTTACGGTAAGTGATTCTCTTTTATGATCAAATCATGGAAAGGAAATCACTCTAGGGAATCAATTTTGACAAGGGATCTTATTCTTGTCGTGCTGCAAATGGCATCCTGACCAAACGTGCCCCGGTCGTTCTTTAAATGGTTCCCAATGGCTCCAAAAATGAGGCGGTTCCTCTATTAAGATTGGTCTCGAGTGGGTTTTTATCTAAGCTAGCGAATAAACCGTACAATACTTTTTCTCCACCCTCTCAACAATAATGTCATAACTATCTAAACCTTTAATTTAACCTCTTACGTCCCTAGACGCCGCGCGGTACTAATTTCTTCAAGCTTTTCCTTTGCCTTTTCGAGGGTAAAACTCAATAATGACGTCAGGACCGCCATTAACGCTTGATAAATTTTGCAAGAATTCAAGACAAACCAACTTAAGGAGGAGAAAATGGCGGTTCGCTACGCTTTGCAACACGGAAAGGCTTCTACAAAAATTTACATTATTATTATTCTTTTTAAGGGTAAAATACGGGAATTTTCCGCCGGAATTTTTGATATTTCGTTTCAGAAAAGTGTAATCTCTTACTTGGTTGGCTAATTAGCAAAACTGTCATTGGACGGAGCTAAAGAAATGGAGGCACGTCACGCGATTCGGTTGATAGAAACGCGAACTTTATTCGTTAATTAAATTTTTACATTTGCTCTGCGTGCACATTTGCTGAGATTTTTTCCAACGTAACTGCACAGATGTGTGAATGGCACTTCACACAAGTGATTTACTTGAAAACAAAGCAAAATTCTAATAATTAAACGATTTAACACTTAAAAATCTTAACAAGAGCCAAAAAAAAACGCATAAAAATAAAGAAATTACAGTCAAAAAATTACAATGCTTTATATTACATATTTTAACACTCAATTTAACTTAAAAAACTCGAAAAAGATAAAAAGAATGTAGTAGAATCAGAGAAATGACTTTATTGATTGGTAGTAGACTTCAACACTAGACAAAATTTCATCTTTTCTCTCCCCTCTTATTCTCTTTCTTGAAGGGGGAAATGGAAACAAACATAAACGAATTCAACGTTTGTAATGTTATCACAAAATACGTCAATTGAGATGGGAGATTTTTGTTAGAAAGTAGGAACGAAAATGCCACACTTAACAAAGAAAAATGAAAACGGTTGGAGGAAAATTCTATGAATTCTTCAAAAAAGGGAAAAGGGAGACCATTTCGCTATCTGCTTGGCTTCTCCTAATGTGTTTGGCTTCCTTGCAAGACTTTTCAGGAAAAAGGAAGTGTTAGAAAGAATATATTTTTTGGAAGAAAAGTAGAAACATTTTAACCAATTAAATAGCGCGTTATATAAAATTGCAATAATTTACATTTCTGATTCATTTACTCTTGAATACGTTGATTCGCTTGCGAGACTTCTCGTTAGGGGCGTGTTAAAATAATATACATCTTTGAAAAAATTTAAACCAATTAAATCGGGCGTTACGTAAATGTTTATATAATTCTCTTGGTGATAGGGCTATATTTTTATTTCTACATCTAAATATTAAATTAATTACAGTTGCACACAATACAGATTTCTGGATTCATTTACCTCTTTTGCATGAAAAATCATTAGCAGAATAATCAGCAGAAAGTAAGTTTTATATCTCGTTTCCTGATAAGGTCTATAATGACTTTACTACAGAAATTAGAAGGGCTAAGAAATTTTTATCTGTTCTCTGAATTTTTAACAATTTTTATATCTGATTTTTCAACTCATCAGGTCAGTAGATACGTGGATTTTTTCTTGTTAATTAATTATTTGTGTGAAGCACAATCCAAGATTCTTTTTTTTTTTTTTTTATTTAAAGATTACTAAAAATGGTTCCACCCCAATCTGTCTTTATATATATATACGTATAATAGCTTTTATCAACGACGTCTGGGTTCCTCCTACTCATAAATTGCGCTCGTTCCCCCTTTTTTTTTGTTGAATGGAATAGTGAACTGCAGCCAAATATATAACCGATAGCCCCGCCCAATGGTTTAATATGTATGATTACGGAATTGAAGAAGTCTGTAAGCAGGGGATGGAAAAAAAAGACATAAGAACAGCATAAATTAATGCTTTATGCATCGGTTAAACAGGTAATTGTCTTTATTCCGCCCAATATTTAAGTGGTGTTAAGTGGCTTAGTAGTAATTAAATCGTTGATGCTGCCAATTTTGATAGTTTTGCTTGAAAAAAAAGGCCGTTTTATACGATGTATGACAGGTTTATGTTAAATTTTTCGCTGTGGATTCGTTACAACTGATTGAACTTTATAAAATAACTCTCCGCCCAAATGTTCAAGCAAGAGGTGTCATCATATAGTCCTATGTCGAATCGATTTTATGCTGTTTTCGATCTCCGCCCAATATATCTTATATATTATGAGCAAAAGTCTAACTTTAATCAATACTCCGGCCAAAATCGAGTACAGGATCGATTTATTCGTCAAAATAAGCACAAAAGACATATCAATTGTAATAAATTGAAAATGGGAGGAGGATACATACTTACGTTTTAAATTATGCTTATGCCAGTTAATTACTAGAATTTTCGATTAGTTTAATGAACCGAGTGAAAATATATGAATATATTAGCGTAAACGTGTATTGGGCGGAGCACAGGGGCAGAGTCATTGATTTTGAAGTACTGAAAGTCATTTAGATAAAGAGAATTTAACGTTAAAAAACATTTAAATTAATAAATTAAATTGCTACTTTATACATTTTAATGATTATTTAAACATTGGGCGGAACCACTCATCAATTTAAATAAATAAATAAATAGAAAGTAAACGGTATTCATAACGCCCGACGTTAAAATTTAAATTTTAAAAGTTAAAATAACGTTTCGAAACGCGATTGGTTTATCGCAATTCAAATTTTATCCAATAGCCTTTTTTATTCGGAATGTTTTTATTCCACTATATATCAACTAGATCGATAGTTTCTATGGTAGAATTCGCCGATAGTGGAGAAAATGGCAGGACTTGGCTATCCTTCTATAAATAAAATCCCTACTAAAAATCAAATATTACAAAAACCGACGAAAGAAATCACGTCTTTTACGTAACATCTAAGGGATTGAGTGAATCGCTAGTGTCAACATTAGAGTCTGGTAGAGGAAAGCTACATTGCAGCCATGTTTACGTGGTGTCACCTTAAAGCCAGCCATAGCAGTGATACTGTCGCTTCTTGTTAGTACCCTGTGACCACCACATGTCGTAACTCAAGTCCAACTTGCTAGGAATTTCTTCCAACGAATATCATTTATCACCCGGTGTCAGCGCAGCAACTCTCCTCGATATCCATTTACTTTCTTGCCCTTTTCGCTTACTATATATAAATTCTAAACTGTTTATAGCCCCTTTCAGCTGCAACTTTCTAAAGATTCTATAAATTTTAATGAATAAAATCAGTTAAAACGGTTAAATATACAATGGAGGTTGCCTAACAGTCGGCAAAGATCAAGTTGTAATTAAAAATTTATATAAGCTAGCTTAATGATAATTGACAATAATAATTACAAGATTATCATAAATCAGGAAATAAAATTTTAACCAAATTGGATTTAACGCAATTTAGATAAATGAAAGATAAAGTAAGGGAAAGATAAATCGGTTCATATTAAATTAATTATGGCATTTAATTTAAGTAACTATTAACTATTAAATTACTGAAAAGATAAAGGTTTTTATGAATTTTAATTATTATAAAAATTAAACAATACCGACCGACAGACGGAAGTTTGCTATCGAAGCATTCGTGTTCGACTTTTATTAATTACAAACTTTTTCTATTACCATTAATGTCACAGCAGTGCATGTTACACTATCTTATACTTGTTACTATAATGGCAACAACACGTGACCTGGAAACTGTTACGTCTTTGTAATATCTTTTATAGATATTAATCGATGTCCTTTCACGTTATATAAGCCTAGGAAGAGATATTAAACCGTTATATTCGAGAGGATCGAGGTATAAAAGTTTATTACTTAAGAAGTATCTGACATATTAAATTTTTTTTTCCTTGCTTTATGCAGAGATCCGATCATCTTTCATTCTAAAAAAATAATAAAAAATTGTAAGAAAATAATAATAATAAAAGGCAAAAAAGAATTAGCCTTATGCTGCAATAAAAGAAGGGTGATAGTTGAAACTGTGTTTATTATTCTGTAGTCTCAAGGGATAGAGGCCTCATACTGTTGGATATGTCATGTTCTTTCTATCAGAAAGGCTTACAACTCGAGTAAATATGGTTAGAAACTAGAGATGAATGTAAGCACATCGTTGATAACGAATCAACGCTGATGAAACGGTAATTGTAATTAAGTACAATAAGAACTTTAATTAAACTTGTATTATTTAAATGGTTTTCTGTTATCAGAAAACTTTAATTCCTCTTTCAGTTAATTCGTGTTTTAAAAAAAAAGGAGTTGTTTTATCAGATGCACTAACCGACAATACTCCAAATAATTTATTGTTACGGTTATCGGTGACGGTTGAATCAGTATTGTTTACAACTCTCTAGCTAATAGACTCCATTTGTCTATAAATTAAGCCACTCGTTTCGTTTATTCTACTGAAAAAATCCTGCTATAAATAAGCTGTTACAGTTACAATTGTAAGCTGCAATTGTAAGAATGGTATCTACACATGTTTGTGTTTTGTGTGGAATCTATGAATAGGAGAACTAACACCAGCCCTGGTTTACTTCAGTCAGAGTTTCGTGTTGCAATTTTACTCCCAACCAACATTATTTTTGTTCAAGATAGTAGTAAGGAGGCCGAAGTTTACTTGGCTAATGAATATAATCTTAATTTGAGAAGAAACAGTGATCTAGCGGTATCGCATTCGTCCCAAGGAGGGATGGTTGTTGTTACGAAGCTTCTCTGCTCATTAGTGGTTGTTTTTGTAATTTTACACAGAAGAAATTCTGTAGTAGCAACTGCTAGATAATAACGACGTCTGTTGAACTGAGAAATCTAATAGTAAAAATAGTTTGACCTCTAAATGTCATCAGAACAGCAAAGTAATAGGACCAACGTGAAAACTGAGAAAAATAAAAATGTCTCCACTATCGTTGATAAAAAAAAAAAATATATATAGAAGAAACCTGATAATAAAATACGAAACCCTGGGCCAAAATTAATGAATTAGCAAAAAAATATATACACATAAAAAATAGGCGAAAAATACTGAATAGTTGTAAGAAAAAAATAGAAATTCGTCATGCAATTCAAAATTCTAACATAAAAAAATGTAATGCAACAAGTAAAAGATTCAGTCTAAAAAAAATGAGAAGAAAAACGGTGATGCTCCCACACATCACACACACAAAAAAAAAGCTTACTGCGGTTCCTGAGATCCAATTCACTTGTCAGAACTATTAGAATTCTACAATTATCGAATTTCACATCAACCCACACGAAGTACCACCCCTCCAAGCTCGCTGTTTACAGCAATTCAAACGCACCTATCCACCATGTTATTAAATACGTTACAAGACAACAAAGACTTTTCTGGAGTGCATATCCCCCCAATTATTCTTTTAAGACTAAATACTGTAATAATACTTAAGTAGAAGGGCTGCTAACGACATTCTACTCTGTAGTGTAATAAAGTACGACGAACCGACCAATTTGTTACGCCAAGGACGTCATTTCTGAATGCACCAATCAACTTTTATAAGATTAGTTGAGAATGACGAGTGCATTAATCACTTCTTGCAAGATATATAAATATTTCATATGCTTGCTTAACAGCTCAATTTAATTAAAATTTTTTTCCACCCTCCTAATTATCTTATGAGCGATATTAAACCCGCCATTCGCTAGGAGTGAATTAATGATGTTCAAACGCACTCTTTCCTCAGAACTTTTGTTTTAAAATATTTATATTATTTTCATTTTCATCCTCTCAGATACACGTTCGAATCGTTTAATTTATGATTTTGTAAAAAAAAAAACCGTGCGAATTTCGATTTCGCTCAATAATTGCGTCGTATTGGCTATTTTTAAAACAATCAACCAATCAGAGAAAGCCGGAAAGTAATTTAAAAATTCGAAGCAAACAAATAACGCTCCGATTGGCTATAACAACAATACCGTTATTATCTATTCCTGTCATTGGACAATTTAAATTTTAAAATCTTTTTAAATTAACCAATTAAGTTTCGCGCAAAGAATTTAAAATTTATTACGTAAATAATTATATGATCTGTAATTGGTCTTACAAAAAAAAAAATTTTAACCAATCAAGTTTACGATAAATTTTGAAATTTTAATCTTCTATTCTCTGATTGGGTAATTAATAAATAACGCTCCTGCTGGATATTTTCGACGACGAAAAAACGGAGTGTTTAAATTTTAAATTTTAATCCAGCTGCGATTGGTTAAATGCTTCCAAACTAACCAATCAGATTCTTTTCTAGCAGAAACTTTAAAATTTAAATCAGAAATCGAATCGGTTGGATGAAAACTTGTAAATTTTGGCTCCATCCCAAAGCCAGGAAAATCGAAATTGGAATTTTACCCAGGAGAATTACATCCTAGTTAGTTACTATATATTGAATAAATTATGCCCATTGTACCTCAAAAAATGTGGAACAATTTCTATGACGTGTTACGTGAATATTTTTCAGATGCAAGAAAAAGCCACACCTTTAAATATCCTTATCTATAACTTTTCGGAAGGGTATATTTATTATCTGTATAAGTTATATATGTATTTTATTACTAAAGTAGCATTAAATTACTTTCGGGAGCCGACAAAAATTATGTGCTTTCACGCAGAGATGGGCAGGGTAAGTTGACTTTAAACTTAAAACGTTTATCAAAAATAATTAATTATTCAACGTGTTATGCAACGCGTGTTATTCCACTAATAAATAATTATACTCAGCTTTTCCTAATGCTGCTATATCAACACAGTGGTACTTGTTTAGTAACAAAATCGACTCTGCTGGATAATAAATACCACCCATTACGCAAGCACAGTAACAATCATTTAGATTTTTCCTCTGAAAATGTTTCCACACTCTTCTACTAACAGTGATAATCGATGCTACTTTAGCAACAGATTTCTATCAGCAAGATAATTTTCCAGAGATCCCCCCATTTCTTGATGTTATTTTAATTATAATTTGAGTTTAACACCCTGTTTACCTACTGAAGATAGCTTCCCTACCAACCTTTCCACAACAGGTGGAACTGATTAGAGACGGGTTTCTTCAAAAATAACGACAAACAGGAATGCTACTTTAGTACCAAAGGCGAGATCTCTGTTTAGCATCTGTGTCCCATTTATCAATTTCAGACCCTGACGCACTGCTACCGCAGCAACAAATGGAGCATTTAGTGCTTCCTCGAAGATAATGAATCCATTTCTTTTTCTAATAGTGCTACTTTAGAAATATATATATATATATATATATATATTTTTTTTTTTTTTGCATTGTAATCGTTCGTATCTCCCCGAAACCAAGGTAACTTACGTGTAATCACAATTTGTTTCTATAGTAATCAAGACGGCGCGGGACTACTGCAATAACAAAACTTATTTACACGGAGTTATTGCAACAGCTTACTTCTTAATATACAATTAGTATTAACAATGGAATATTTTAATTTGTTTTCGAGATTGGAGAAACTCATTTCTTCTCCAGTCGCACTGCTTTGGCATTAAAAACAAGTTAATATCCATTCTTTCTGATTTCATTTGTTTAATTATGTAACTTTTGTTGTAAAAATTAACATATTTTTTTTTTTTTGGTTAAAATTGTTGCAACGTATTCTAAATTAGTTAATTTTTACTAGAATTTACTGCAAAGTATTTCAATAATAGCATAAATTTCCAACTTACAGTAACCAGTATTATTACTATAGTAACATTTACCAAGCAAACCTTCGTCTACAATGCGGAAAGCATTAAAAAGGTAGCCAATTTAACGCCAAATTCGATAGGAAATCATAGAATTCATCATAGATTAATACTGTGGTAGCATTCGTCACAGGTGAAGTCCCACCCGGTCCAGAAACCACAAAAAAAAAGAAGAAAAAAAGACGCGTAACCGTCTACAGTCGATAACGATGACGCCAGTAAATACATCCACAGAAATCATTTATACACCAAGCAACACATCCACTTTTAATAATAAAAATAGCAAATGACACCCAGTCACGTGATGAGCCAATCAATATCTGTACAGTTCAAACATCCGTACGAATACAGTAACAAACTACCGACGGAATAACCTGGTACAACTATCAACATTTATTACTGCACTCCTAACGATTTTATCGATTGAGAGGGAGTAAAATTTTACCTCCTCCAACACGTAAATGGCCTTATATTGTGAATATATTTACACTTATATATTTTTAAAACGCTTTCGTCAGATTTAATGCCTGGACGTAATGAGTCACGTCGATTAAAGATGCACACGATTGTACGCCAGAGATTACAACAACAAAGAATATTCATGCGACGACGTCACCCAGAGGGATGTGTTTAACAGTAATTCTCATTTCCCAAAGTTCCCATTTATCACAGGGTCCCGCTGACTCACAGGGTTCCTTCCCAACATGGTCTCACACACCCATTATCGGGCAGGGATATGTCTACTATGCCGTTCTCACATTCTGAAACGTCGCAATAAATCTACACCCCGGCACACACACACAGACTCACATGCATACGAGAAATGAACACAAATATGTGATTTACAACGAGCATAATGTGCAATATAGATAGATACAAACGCAAGCATTCGAACATAACTCGAACACAAGTATGCCCGAAGAATGTAGAAATTAAAGCATAAAATAACCCCAAAAAAACACAAGAAAAATACATAAATAAGGCACGAAAGACTTCTGAGCATATAAAGGCAAGATATATGAACACAAAGATACAAAATATGACCCAAACAAAAAGGAACACGCGACGTTGAATACACAAATACACAGAAAAGAAACACGCACACTAACGCGAGAAACACGATGGGCATTTTAAATAATTAACACATTTCCTTCCATTTAAGTTACGTTTCTTCCTTCTCTTTGTCGCTACCAAATGATAGGGTGGATGTGCATCATACACAATCAGTACATCAACAGTGCGGATGTGATGTGAGAGCAGACTACATTCTATTCAGTGTTCACCTCTCGCGATAACTGAATCACCAGTTGGTTCCTTGACAAAACCACTCAAGAAATCACCAGACTTTTCTCTCATTCTACTGGAACTTGACCAAGAATTCGGTCGATGAAACGTGTTTCTGGTTTTCTTTCTGTCTCTATTGTTTGTTCTTGCGAAATTTTTTCGACTCTTCCAATGTGCATTATTTTTTTTTTGTGTGTGTGTGTGTACAAATGTGGCAAAAGTTTGACAGACGTTAGACGTTATCTTTATTAAGTTTCTATACTGTACTAATTACTATATCACATAAGAAACAATACAGTACAAGTTACATCGTCGTGTCTGATATCACAAAATAGCAGATTAAATTTACGTTTCGTAAGTTACCAAATTAATATAAACAAGAACATAATTTATACGTCATAAAGAAAATTTAAATTACACACTGCCATTTGCTAGTGTTTAAGATAACCTGTAAAATTAGACCCGCTTGATAAGTTATAGGAACTATTTATATAAAAACATTGTAAGACGATACAAAAATCACCAGTATAAACTATTCCCGCTTACAACGCTCGAATCACACGCAAAATAACGCAATCCATACTACGGTCTAACAAAATCCGTAGCTATCAACAAGAGTTTCATTTTTAACATCTAACAATTAACTAATTAAAATATTAAAAACTAATTTAGATATAATATTAAAGAGATTTCATATCTAAATCTAATTTCTCAAAGTATTAACCAATAAGCGTTAAATGGAACATTCTTGGCGGATTGCCAAAAAGAGTACATAGGCGGTCCCTACATTTTTTTAATTGACGTAAAACGTTGCTAATGCATTGATAACGAATTATATTGGGGTTCCACACGAAAAAAAAACGCAAGAAAGACTTATTTGGATTCGGGGCATAATTCCTTTACTTATAAGCTACATTATTTGATAAGGAAACAAATTAAGACCACACGACACTGCGCCTGCTGTTGGCTCCCTTTAATAAAATCATAGCAACAGAAAGAAAACCTTTATTAGCGATATCATCACGGAAAACACACTAATAATTAATATTAAAAAAAACGAATAAATATTTACATTAAAAGATCGGCTATAATAATAATAATAATAATATTTTAAAAAAAAATTTTTTTTTACTCGCCTTCGTGTGTTTATGTTGAAAGTCTATAAATAATTCATGAAAACTCTGATAAATTTACTCCAGAAAAAAAAAAGAAAAAAATTATTATCCGAGTATTCACAAATGCGAATTATGCAAATCCTAGTCTTTTTGCAGAGTTTTAAATAGTTGCAGATTGCTTCCTTGTTTTGTTATTCGTGAGAATAGCGCAGATGCCTCCGGGCTAAAAGACCTAAAATTACGAAAAAGTTGCAATGCGCAGAACTAGAAAATGCAATAATTTGTTAGCGGGTTGACAAAACGACAAAAAATTGCCTCCTCAATTAACAAATTTATGTGTTTATCGTGTGTTTAGCGATAAACTCTCCTTCCCTACCCCCCTTTTTTTTGGATAAACATGGTGTAATCTTCAGCATTAAACTGTCAGCAGAAGCTGGTTGCATTTCACACGAGGCTGTTTGCAACTTTATAAAGTTTTTCATATTTAAGGTTTTGTTTTGCAAATTTTACGGTGTATAAATTTTTTTTTGGTATGCAAAAATCTAATATTCCAGTGGAATATTTTAAAATTTAGATCTTGTGTAGTCTTCGAGTAAAGCACGATGATTATTTCTGTCATCAGAAAGAAAAATGTCGACATTTACGAGTTCTTTTTGCATTATCTTGACTGAATTATATAAAATTTCCATGTTACGTAGTTGTAATTATAAATTTTCCTGAAATCTTTTACACTTAACTCTCTCTCTCTCTCTCTTCAGCATTAATTTTCTATACATTTTCATCATTATTGTCTATTCTTGTAGTTTTTAACGACAGTCGACTGCATAATTTTTTTTTAAAACCTCCACACTTCACTCGTATTTTATTATGCATTTTTTAAATTATTATTATTCAAACTGTGCATAAATTAAAAATACACATTATAAAAAGTGTTTACTTTCAAATTAATGCGATTTATTAAGAACAATTTCTAATTTCTGGCGCTTTTTTATTATGAACTTTCCTTATTTTCTTGAATATTTTTTCGAAATTTGTAATTTATTTACCTTTTCTAAAACTTTTTTAAAGTAAATTTACCTTAAATTTTATTATTAAGTTGTGAGATTCCAACATTATTTTACTTCATGCACCATATTCTTTGAGTCTTACACCATTAAATTCCGTTGTACTTTAAAGTGTAACCTGAACTTCCGTTTTTGTAGAGGTTTTTACTTAGATTTTTATTGGTTTAAGCAAGGATTTATTTTAAAATTTTCACCAATTTCCTTACTACGCACGGGTTTTACGTAGAAACAACTTGTCATCTACTTGGAACAATGAATTTATTGTTGCACAATGCACAATTTTCTTAACTTTAGTTAATATATTTCTGCAAATTTTTGTTTCTGCTATTTGTTTTTTCTTATATTTCATAACTTTATCGCTCGTATTCTTAAGTTTTCACAACTTTTAATCTGTATTTTCCCCTCTAACTTTTGCAGATTTAAAGTGCAGTTTTAGGTCCATGATTTACACGAACACAGAAATGTCTCCACGCTTTTTTATATAGCTATTTTCGAAGTTTTTTTTTCGCTTTTAAACATTCTTTACAAAGAATAAATTCTGAAAAAAGTCAAAGAAATATTTCGTGATCGTTCCTGTTTCATACGTCGCTGCATAGACGAAGGGCAGTGAAGCGCTTCACCAGTTAACAGATCACGCACCAGTTCTAGCACCAATAACAACTCAATTATAGAAGTGCAAAGAAACAGATGGCAATAAACAACCGCAATGAAATAAGAAAAAAAAAGAATGAAAGTAGCTAAACAGAACTGGCAACACTTTCTTATATTTCCGGTTTTCAGCGCCATCTCTTTTAGACTTAAGCCAAGGAATGGATCCTTCCTGAAGAGGGGGTGCTCCATCAATCTGGATAAGTTACTAGAAGAGCCACAGCCCGGGGCACCCTCCCTCCCACTCGGTAGGTGTCTTTGATGTATTTTTTCCTGCACACAAGTCGTTAGAGGGTAGAAAAGGAAACGTTTGAATGCGCTTCCAAACCATCTTCCAGCTTTGGCGGTAATCTCCAAAAAAAATCGATATTCAGATAAATCGATCGGGATCAGAGTCGATTTAATTAAGACGGATTAATGTCGCGTGATCGATCTGATCGAATTTTAATCGATTATTACTTTCGCTCGTTTTCTATCGATTTTTAAAGTAGGGAATGTCGAAACTCAGCGTGTGGTACACGTTGTGGTATAACGGACTTCTTACAGATAAAAGGAACAAGATCCTATCTAACCTGCGCTTTCTCAGATCTTTAAACTGTTCATTTCTTCCATTTTCTGGAACTTCTTGCGTAATTTTCACAATTAGAAAGCTTTCTCTTGGCTTAAAACTTGTATTACTTGGAGTTTATATGCTGTTTTTACACATCGAAGAGTGTAAAAACAGCGAGAACATGACGTAAATCATGCTCTTCCTACCACGTGTAAGTGTTTTAGTACACTTAAAGTTTGAAAAAGCTTCTTGTATTTTAGAATAAAGTTCTTCTAATTAGCACAGTTCATTGGCTTAACCCAGACCATTATTGTTATTACTACATGGTGTATGAAAATTGTATATTTACATTCATTAAGATAAAAGAAGACCCGTAAAAGCTTTATAATTGCAAAAAAAAAAAAAAAAAGAAATCATAGAAAATAATAAAAATTGGAAGAAATTGGCACTTAGAAGATATAAGAAAACGCAGGTTAAGAAGGATTCTATTGTGAAATTTAATTTAAAATGCATTGATTGATACCTCTAGTGCTTACTGTAACAAAAAGAGTTAGGCATTATTAAAAGGAACAGTAAAATAATGTTCCTTCAAAGGTAATCTATAAAAAAAAACCCACAGAATTTACTACTTGATCGAGATTTATTCCTTCAATTAAACTTAATAAAAAGCTTAAATTAAAAGGGTTCGAGACCCGAATTTTAACTAGCGCATTTCCATTAAAGGTTAAAACTGTTGCTTGTTTTTTTTATTATTGGGAAAGGGAAGTTTCTACAAAAAAAAGGTAAAAAGAGGAACAGGAAAAAAATCACACAAGATGAAGTAATCAAATTCCTAAGAAATGCTTTTATGGAGTAAATTAAGTTTAGGTAAAGTTAAGATATCATAAAAGGAAATTTTCGGTGTTGATAGAAGCAAAGCAAAGTGTATTGAATGCAGCCTTGCCTCATTTAACTGGCTCTTGCATGCAGCAGGCATAATGGAGAGAAGTTCATACATCATCCATTCACAATGTGAAGTTTTCGACCACAAATCACGGCTACATGTCTTTCTGGATATCCAACAAGATTTAATTTTCCATGAAAATTGAAATTGTGTTTCTGAAGGAGATCTTCTTCTTCTTCTCTCTATTTTTTTTACGTTTGTTTGAATTTTTGATTTTATCTGATGTTTCGAAAATACCTTCTTTCACCCTGTTTTACTCCAACATGATGGTTAGAATACGTGAATTCATCCTTATAAGTTATCGAGTATCGTTTCTTGTAGGATTTCTGATTTTTTTAACACGAAAAATAAGTCGAATTTGTTATTCTTCATACAAAAAAGGAAGGGAAAAAAAATTATGTCTGTCAGAATTTGTATGGATAATTTCATTTACTGAAGCATTAAAATATCTTTAGAAATTTGAAGACTTTTATTGACAGATTCTATTACAAGTGGAAACTCTTTCTTGTAATGGAATCTGTTAATGAATGATTATACATTCAAATCTTTAAAATAATCAGTAAACTAAAGTATTAAAGATTTTCAATGAAGGTACAGGTCCTCTTCAAGAAATAGAATCTGTACTAAAGTCTGCATTATTGAAAAACCTTTACAAATTATAAAATTTCTCTATTTGTACTGTACAACAGTTAATTTTTACCCAAGAAACACGACCCTTTACACAGATTTTTACACAGTAACTAGCTTTAAATTATTAGATGCTTACACAAAAAGTCATTTAGAGGGGGAAAAAATTCAATTTTCTCACAAGGATTTCGATAAAATAAACTGTTACATTTCCTCTACAAGGATTTTATTCCACCACAAACTTTTGTTTAATCGAAAACAACTATCTTTCGTTACAAGAATTTTAATCGCGAGATGAGTAATTAACTTAATATCATTCCATTACAAGGTTTGCAAGATTTAGCTTTAAGGATTTTATCTCTAAAAACCGAGTCATAAATCTTTACAATAAAAAAAAAGGAGGAGGAAGGGAAAAAAAGTCCACTTACAAAGGTTTTTTTAATCGGGAAGCAAGTTGTAAATCGCTATATCCGACACTAGGAATGAGGTTACTAACAAAACTCGCAAGTTACAAGAGGAAGAAAGGAGATAAGCAGGAAAAATTGCTCACTGTTCTCTAGAGTTGGTGGTAATAGACAAGGATTACTACTGCAGCAATAAAAATAAACACAGTTTCGCCTTTCTTATAGACAGACAGCAAAGAAAGAGAGTCATCAGATGCAAAAATTTACGCAGAAGTAGCAGAATAAATAACGGAGGTTTAAAGAAAACAGAAACTAAGAATAAGCATTGAAAGTGTTGAAAAGACTGGCAGACAGACAGGTAAAGAAATGAGTCAGAAGAAAGATTTGTTCGAAGGGGACAGGAGAGCAAACAGAAGTCCAGATCCTAACGAATGAATCGGATAAGGAAAAGAAAATAAAAAAAAAAAAAGGAACTATCCACTCGGCCTTGTTTTCTCGTCTCACTCTATCTACCTAATGATACTGAAACAGCAAAGGAACGTAATAACAAATCAAAGTTTGCTAAAAGGAAGAATTCCTGAGTTAGAATTTGTCCTAATTAAACAATTAAGGGGCATAACAAGTTAAGTAACTTAGCAATAATCGATTTATAAGTAATTTCATCACTTAAATCAGCACCTAATAGACTAATGGATGAACCAGTTAGATTTGTTAGTTCGACTGTAGTAGTTATATTAATGCATCTTCCACCCCCCTAAACTAATAATCGATTGACAGATGATTGACAAGGTTATAGTTCGGGAGGAGGAGGAAAATACCTTATTTTTTTATATATATATAAAGGAGAGAGAGTAAGGGAGAATCGATTTTTGAGTAACTGGAGTGATATTATTACCCCAGTCACGAAAAACCATTCGACAAAAGAGTTTACCTGAAATCACGATCTAAAGAAGTTAAGGTATGAAGGACCTCCTTTCTCTTCCCTTTTTTTTTTTAACGAAAGGGAATGTTTTTGATGATGTCATTCATTCTGTGACGAGGTTGTGAGTGTAATTTGGTTCTCGCTTCGGACTTGTACTAGGAACTATTGACGTAACAACATAAGATTTAGAGTTCTTTCCTGCTGTTATCCATCAAGTTGTCACACGGAGACATTACAGAGTTGTTATAATACATCAGATACGTCCAGTGCTGGTACCAGGTACATCTGTTTAAGTACGACGCCGTTATACGTGCAGAGCGACGCCTACACTGTCAAATATAATTTCATAAACAAATATTTTTGAATAATTGTCGTTGAGTTAATAAATGTTACAGTTTTCGTTTCTATTTCCCTCCCCCTCTATTGTTTTCTACGGAGAATAGAATTAATACACGATGTTTACGAATTAATACCTTTTTGTTTTTATTCGGAATATTTATAAAAATGGCGTTTTTATGCATGCAGATGGCGCTTTGTTGAGAATTCATAAAGATGGCGATCTCGTAAATTTGATTTTTATAAATATGGCGATTACACGCGGGTTTGGTAATAGAATTTATAGGCTTACAACTAGAGCCATTTATAGAAATATTAATGAAGTTAGCATTAATGGGCCCTTGTTTAAACACAGCACGGTGCTCGTTCGAGTTATTATGAAGATTGAACAATAAAAAGTGCCATTTGAAATAAATTTCTGTGCATTTTAGAGATAAAAATGGCCACATTTCTTTAAGGATTGAAATACTTTTGTCCAAACTTATATAAACCTTAAAAATTCAATCTGTTTTATGTATTATCTTGATACAGTACATCAAAATGTATATCATAGATAAATTTATGTAAAAACAGGAATAAAGACAGACTCAACATACAGTAATTGTCATACAACACCGTGACAGGAAGGATGATTACAGCAGCGCTTTTTGCTCGTAAATCCTAATTTTAAGCTCAACTACCGGGTCGATTTTCTCGAAACATACGAAAGATAATAGTGTCATATCTGGTAGCTTATACATAAAACTATAACTAAAATAACTCGTATATTCCGTGTTGTAGACTCGGAAACATTATCATTTTTTTTTTCATGAATATAAACATAGATTTGTAAATAAACCATACTTACATTGAATGTTGATCTGAGCGGCCTGACTCACCAGCGAAATGCCGGTCGATATATTAGTTGCAATGCACTTGAATTCACCCAAATCATGCTGGGGATCGACTCGAGTTATGTGCAAATTACTTCCCTGTTGAAATCTTCGAGTCGTATTCTGTACCTTCTCGTCTTCGAGCATCCAATAGAAGGTGATGTGTTTGTTGTTCGATACGCCACACTCCAACGTGGCACTGTGACCCTTAATTACTTCCAAATCTCGCGGCTGGGGGCTAAAATAGAAAGTGTCTTGAGCCGCCACACCTGTCAAGGAAAAAAACAAAAGCAGAAAATTGATTAAGGTATAACAATTAGCATGCTAATGTCAGGGAATTAGTGCGTTTTATCTTTTCCGACTATCTAGGAAAAGCAGTGTATTCGGGAGGAGGGAGAGACAGACTGCAGTCGTCATAAAACTTTTATTGCATGGGACTACACAGCTGCCATTTTTCTAATGGTGGGACCTGTAATGAACAGGAGGGCGAGGGAACACTTTTACAACATCACGTTTGTGTGTCCAGAGTCCAAAGATAAAAGAACTCGGACCAAGTGAAGCGTGACCACTTCAGACCCCTTTAAAAAAGAGAGAGAGAGAGAAATAGAGAGAAGGGGAGGAGAAAGACAAGAATGGAAAAAATATACAGAGAAGAAACATAAAATGCGAAATAGGCAAAAGGTTTACGCCCAAATTGATGTGCTTCTTCCCGCATTAAAGTGGCCCTGTTGAGAAAAAGATTCGATTTTTGTGTACTCTAATCATTCCACCCAATAAAAGATTGGATTGTAAAGATGCAGTTGTTGTGTTTTGTTTCTTTTCCCCCCCTCTTAAACTTGGTTTCTGTAAGCGAGTCGAATAGAAAATTGGAATTTTTTTTTCTATTTGTTAAAGCGTTGTTGCTTCCTAACGCAACCTGATGCTCGTAAATTTTTTTCTTCATATTTTATAATTTTGACTGACACTACTGCGTATATCTTGAATAAAATTTTATTTTTACAGCAAATTTTATTTTATTTATTCTAGTTTCTTTTTTTTATTGCCAGTTGTAAAAGTTTTGGATCCTTCGTAACTCGCGCTGCAAATAAAATCGATTTTTCGTGTTAGGGAAGAGGAATAAATGGGCTCGGGGCTGTGCCAAGAGGAGTTTTAATACATGCCCTGTTAAGGGATCCCTGTTAGCGTTATGTGTATATTCAACATGGGAACTGTTCGCTTTTGTTAAAGGGGAAGAATCCCTAAGAAAGTTCAGAACTCCAGTCCGTTGAAAATCGATAAATGCATATTTTTTATTTAAAAAAACAACTCAACTGTTTGGGTGTTAAATTTTAAAATATCTACTCATTATACACATTTGATTTTCGAAAATAATTTAAATTTTGAGGAATTTATCACTAAAAATTCAAGTTAAAAACAACGTTAGGCTAATTCGATTTTGGAGATAAAATTCACACAAAAAAAAATAAATCGAATTTTTTAATATATACCACGCCTAATTGCCCATAAAAATCTCAAAAATACAATTTAAAAAATCCTCAGAAATAACTGTAAATACATTAAGACAAGTTTAAACTTGTTAAGATCACAAAAAACTTTTCACCTTTCATCCTGTAACACGATCGGGTGCCATTTAAACGACAACCGGACCCATTAAAAAAAGGATAAAGGGTGTGCAATGGCTATAAAAAGTTTATTTATCAAATATAATATATATAGATATATATATTTTTTTTTCATTGGTTGGCATCACGAAAATTTCTGTTCAGGCGTGGAATGTGACTAGAATCCGACATCAGACGGTGTCGATAAACAAGAATCGCGTGTACTGCCTACGATTAATGTCATAAAAGTTTATGACGGTCTCTAAGCGGATACCAGAACTACATAAACCATTCGTAGGAGGAAAACACCCAGGTTGGGTCTGCTCTGTATATTGGTTATGGTAGGAGACAAGTGAGATAAGTGCGTGACATTCGGCATTCAAGAGCAAACTGAGATGTTTGAAAGTTTAATTAAGGCAAATATTGTCGTTTATGGCTAGGGATATAAAATTCCCCTGAAGTAAGATAACTAGACTGAATTATTTTAAACAGTTTACATACAGTTAAATGACATTTCTATTATTCGAATACTGCACGAATTATCATCATTTAGGGTATTTAGTTTTTTTTTTTTTTACGGCGAACTTTAGGCTAGTTTAAAAGACGGTTATAACTAATTACGGCATTTATTACTATAATCGACGTTAATTCGGGAAAGTTTTCTATAGATCTCGATATATTTTAATCAGTTGGAGTGCTCTTTTACTAGTAAATTAAATGCTATAACGAGAGACGTATTAACGAGGGTAGCGTGAACTTATGGCTATGCATGGGGATGGAATCGAAAAGAATATTGACTTCTCTTATGGCGCGGTGGGACCCGATCAGTTCCTCAGGGATTAGCGATGATAGCTTATCTAGGATTCCAAACTCTTTATTATGGATTGTTTCGTCATGGCGTCACTATACTAAAGAAATTTTCAAAGTAATAGATATATTATTTATCTCAGAATTTTAAACATATGTGAGATTATATGAAACGCTAACACTCTGGATATAGGGTACAAGAATACGTATCATATTTGCATACACGAAATCTAAAACTCGAATACTAATAATAGACAGCAAGTAAGAGGCGTATACAACAAAATACTGTAAAGACTAAAGACAGGAAAAATATCTGCGTACACCATACAAGATATACATAGAACAATACACAGAACACCAGTCCAGAAATGCGAACGGTATTGAATTAAAATAGCATATAAGACAGGATCTGCGACAGTAAAAGATATATATTTGCATGTATAAGACATAAAGAATACATGGAACACATAATGTAGAAATCCGAAACACAAGAAATATACAAAACTTGGAATATTTGCATACAGAAGACACGTCACAAATAATTCAGAATGGCACCGAGTGAAGTGTAAACGGGCAAATAATATAATTTATTTTAATTCGCCTCTCTGCAGATATGGAAGAAAACTACAACAAAAATGCCCCGGATGTTTAATTTTGCACCAAACAAACCCATTGTTTGGTATCGAAGGCATTTACTTGATTCAATTAGCGTTTGCGTTATCTTGTGTCGGGAAATTAAATCTCTCATGGAAGAGTCGCTAATGGCAGCCATTGCTACATTTCTGCGTCCTTCGTGTAATTGGCTGGATTTTTACTATTGTTGCTCCCCTTGTGACATTTTAATTTAATTTACCTTCCACCTATAGCTGTCTTTAAGGCAGGAATCCCATTCCTTTCCTTCTAGCTACTAATGAAAAGTTTCAGCCTTGCGAACGGTCTTCCAAGTAGTTTTAATTCTGTTGAGGAATCGACATCATGGACACGAAACCTTGATAAAGTATAAACACAGCTCAAGGAGATAAAATCCGTTAAAGATTGTATCGGGCTGGATAAAGAGACTTAACAGAGGTACAAACGGGGCTATTAGGGGGTAGCCATTCTGTAGACACATCAGGGAGCAAACCTCGTTAAAGAAAATACCATCAGGGTCGATCTGTGATAAAATATATATCTAGTTAAATATATTTAAAGGGGATTATATCCCCTTTAAATATACTTCGGATAAATCATATTTTAGATTATGGAGCAAACTGTTAAACACGAGAAGACTGTTCAATTTAAAGTATAACAAGTAAGCTAATATTAGCATTTTATAACATTAAAATAACATATTATATGATAAATTCGACTCGAAACGTACTAAAGAATAGATTTAAAATCCCTTAAAGGAGCAAAAAATCTGTTAACAATCTGTATCAGGGCAGATAAAACTGACTTAACGGAGGATTAAATCAAATTAGGGGAGTGTCGAGTGGCAGATAACGTTCGAAAAACATTCAAATTTTGCCGAAAACTTAACGAAACATGTTGTGAGGTCCTAAAGCAGCCAAAATCTGTCAGTGATCTGTATCAAAGCAGATAAACTCGGATAAGGAGAGCTTTAGCAGGAGCCAAAGCCAACTATTTAGAGGATAATGGCCCTGAAAACTGACATTAGGGGACAAACCTCGTTAAAGGAAATACACCAAGGAGTCGAATCTGCTATAACACATATCCCAGACTAAATCCAATTGAGTAGAAAGATCCTAAAGGTGTTAAAATCTGTTAAAGGTCCTTATATAGATAGATAAAAACTCGGTTTAACGAAAATATGGGTTTAGGACTTAAAATTTATGCTATTCTACATCAGAAGGGTTCGAATGTGTCAAAATATACGTAAGTAGATTATATATAAACACTGTTTAAAGTCACTAAAATCTGATAAAATCCGCATCGTGGTAGAAAAAGGGAGAGAGATAATTTAATTCAGGAAGCGTTAGCAAAATAACGAGCTCACTTAAGTTTACACCGAGAAGCTAGAACGCAATTAATTCTAATTGTGATTAGAATTAATTAGCATTTTTTAATAACTAATTAATTTATTGTTCAATACCGTCATCAAATTACTTTATAACAAAAGAAAAAAATTGAATTTTGGAGGGGGCTAAATTCTGCAACAACTCGGCTCGTTGGACACCCCTTCAAATTTGGGAAGAAGGGGCAAAACGAAAAGGTAATTAACACGTGTTGAGGTAAATCGGGTTCGAACACGTGATTTACCATATTGAAAAACCCTCGACGTAGCGACATCATAATAAGGGGGCCACAACGAAATACCCCGTTTTAGAGGGAAAACGTTAATTAAACGCTTTAATTAATGTAGCAAATTTCGAACTCACCAGCTAATATCCATGTGACGATAAACTTCCACGCATTCCCCATAGTGTCAGTCAGTGTCAGTCATCGTCAACCGCCCAACAAGCAACTAACGGGCCCACAGACTGCACTACTCCATTTGAAGCTGTCAAACCCACATTCAAGTGAACCGCGCCACTACTTCACAGCTCGATGCATCCGATATGGAATATAGTTCCTAGGATTTTTTTTGTCCCATTCGAAAGAATTCATAAAGTAAACATTAAAAACCATCGAAATTCGTTAATAAGTCGAATTTAATACAAAATTTTCTTTATAATTACGCCATTAATAGGGCATTTCTTAACCGATACTTTTGCTCCCTTGATGACGTTTAGGCGCATTACATTACACGTTAAAATTCGCTTATTAATAGGAAATGAGCACTTTAGGTCATTAAAACGAATTTAATTAAGCTTAAACAACTTAAATGTATTAAATTAAAGTTAATTGTTGCCGAAAATCGTTGAAAATTCTCTTCTATAATTCTTCCATTTCTGGAATGCGTGGAGATTTTTCGAAAGTTGAAGACCCGAGTGATTTTAGTAGCGGGGAGGAAAAAATAACGTTAAAAAGGGGGCATAAAACGGTAAGAAATGGTATCATTTACGTTATTGGCTTCATAATTAAGTTTAGTTGACAGAAACTGTAACATCAAACCGGGAACTTCTAAGTTATTGGAGTGATAATAAACGTCTTTAAGCTTTCAACAAAATCCTTTAAATCTTTAGCATCGCTGCGGGCTTTGCTTGAATAGTTTTGCTTCTCGAGCCCTTCAAAAACATTGCTGTAGCTTATAACCCCCTATCCTAAGTTATTACCCTCATAATTAAGGTTCTTTATCGTTTGGAGTGCGCTGGCTTCTCTCAAAATTATTGGCATTGGCCTCTTTTTTTCACTGTGGATTTTGGATCCTTGTAGTAAAATTCTCTGGGAGTTTTTTCAATTTACAAATTTTAGATTTCCGAAGATAAGAATGAATATTACAAGATTAAAATAAAGTAAAGGATATTATCTAGTTATTTTAATTGTAAATATCCCCAAACAAGATTTAGTCATATCTTTTGTATGAATTTCAAGATATGAGCCCTTAAACTGCCTCCTAAATATGCTCTTTACCCGGATCTTGTCTAATGTCTTTCTGTTTAAAGGGGCGGTTGATGATTCTTTAATGAATTTTCCATCTAGAATTAAATTCAGTAGATTGTACGTCTTGTTTTTCTCCCCGTTATATAACCCTTAAAATATCATATATTAAAATAATCAGCGAGACGGGAGAAAAATCGACACGTGCTACTAGAATATGCTGTTTATAGTAAGATTTCTCTCAAAAAAACCCTCATAAATAGTTTTTATATTTGTTATAAAAGCTTTATTTTTATTATAATAAATCCCATAAAAAATTTATGCAATATAAAAACTTCATTAAAGTGGTACAGACACACACCCTTCGCTTACATGATATGGATTTATGACTAAAACTCGTTAGAACTCTTGAAATTAAAATTGCGGCGTTGAAAATTCGTCAGGACCAATTTAAACCATTAATACCTGCAAGCATAATTAACTCGTAACAGAAGCTTAACGTTCGTTAAATGAGATTTTAACTTCCAAGAACGAGATAAAATCTTTTAAAATATATCCTCAAATTAGTTGAAAACTAAGTAAAAACACCAAGAAAATCTTTCTGGAGGTTAACAAATACACCGATGGTAACCTAACTATGGTGCTATTAAAGAAGGAATTCCACCAAAAATTCGCTAATCCTATCAGAGATCGGTCGACTGACCCCCTAAAGAGTAAACAACTCCCGGAAGATTCGCGACTTGTAAGTACAATATTACCGATTTCATCCCTTAAGGGTTTCGTTTTAGCGAATTACTTTATGAGAAAACTTTTCTTTCAATGTTTGAATATTTAGAAGAGAGAATTTCTAACAATACTTCATTCATATAAAGAACCGCCGAGAGAATAAACAAAAGATGTTATCGAAACTGCAATGGCGCCGGCACATAACACTCTTGGAAGACTAAGCATAAAGGTCTCCTTTATGCTGACTATTGACGGGTTAGTTTATAAGTTTAAATATATTACAAGCCGAAAGCGTAAATCATTTTTTTTTCTCTTTTTTTCCCAGTCTTTCGGTGCCGTAAATTAAATAATGCGTTTTAAAAATTTTCAGTCTGCATAAATCAATTGTTGACTCGCATGTCACATAACGTTAGGGGCATAATTAAACTTTTTGTATATTCTTTTAAATTATTATTATTATTAATTATTAATATCATTATAAACATGTCGAATTAATAACAATTATGGATGTAAAACGCAGACGAAATTTAAAAATTATTATAAATTTAATATAAATTTCAAAACAATCAGAGGGCGGTTTTAAAAAAAGCGCCGCCTAACATTTTTTTTTCTTTTTATAAATTTTGAAATTTAAAATTTATAATTTCAAATTTATTGCTAAAATTTAATTTAAAAGAATAATCAAATTTAATTAATATTTTATAAAATTATACAATTGATTATAGAGGTAATGCTGTACTGCCATCTGGAGGTGTTCTATGACACTAATATATATACAATATTTATTTTGTAACGTTTTTATTAAAATTTATTGAAATATTTTGAAAAATGATGTATAAATGAAATTATTTTTTAAAAAATTTTCAGAAAAATGTATAAAATACATTTATCACTATGAAATATATCACGTGATACACGATTCAAATATGAAAAATCGGATTTACCTATCAATAAATGACTTATGAATGACATAAAAGACGTATTTACGATTTTGGAAATCTTTAAATCAAGTTTTATCTACTTTAATACAATTTATAAACGTAAATATTCTTTCTATCGATTTCCACTTTTTATAACTACGTTGTCAATTTCGGAATATAAATTTTTAAATCTCATCCAATAGATTTCCTGTTAGATTTAAATTTAAAAATTTTCGCCAATCAGCTGCCTCTTTTTTATCTACGTAAGAGATTTCGAAATTCAAATTTTCAAACTATTTCTTTTTATTGGACAATTTTAAATTTTGAAATAACGAATATTTGAAGTATTTTTTTTTTAAATTTTAATTAGAGGAAATTTATTATTGTAGATCTCTCAGACGAATTAATGATTACGGCTTGAAGGAATTATCTTAATCTGTCAGAAATATTCAGAATTTCGAAATGTATTTTAATGACGCCATTTTTTATTCTTTTGATAGTAACTATTATTTGTATCCGTTAACTTAGAATACAAAACGATGAATTATGCAAAATTTACAGAAATTATTATTATTTTTTTTTATATACAGAGAATGATTTTTTAAAAATAAAGAATCAAGGCTGACGATCGATAACTTGTTAAATTGAAGAAGAGATAATGATTTTTAGATAACGCTAGGTGAAATAATGACGCTGGTTACGCATTAATAAGCCTTATAGATAATTTTAATATGAACAATGGTTTAATGAGTTTGTAAAAATAGGCCTATATTGAACAATAATATTTTGAAAGTTATAATTAATATGAATGTAGCTTAATAAATTCTTAAATATATAAAATTTTTATATATTTTTATTATATATCATTAAGCGCGTTTAGTGGTGCTTTAACAAATTAGTTTATCATTAAAAAAATTATTATAGAGATGTTTAAAGTGGAAATTTGACAGCTTTGTATAGCCTATAAATATATACTTTTCTATGAAGTATGTTTTTATATATTATATAGTATATTGGGGGATGTTATAATATACCTAAGCTATTTTAAATGTATCTTATTTAATTAAAATTATTTGCGTTTCTTAAATAGGCCCTAACACCATAAACAGGACCATTTGGTGGGGCCTCAGAAAATAAGTAAAGTATCTTTATTTTCATTTTCTCTGTTTTACGTAGACAAACTACAAAGTTAATGCTCCACATAAGTCCTAATTTTTAATTAATCGTTATTAATATATATATATATATATATATACTTTCTGTCTATAATAAAATTATGTGTTTAATTATTAAAAATTCAAATTTCTTATATAACAAGCCTTGAAAATGTATACAATTATTGGTTTGCATTACCTTGGTCCTTATATTGTAAACGTGAAGGTCCTTTATTGCAAACACATTAATGCCATTTTAATGATATTCCTGTGTGATTTAATGGAAATTTCTTTATTGAAAACTTATTTTTAGTCAAAATTCTACCATTTTTAATAATAATAATAGTAACAAAATTGGTCTTCACATTTAATTGTATATTAAAATCCAAGGAAAATTAACCTTGATCAGTATCATATTGTTATATCTATGAAGCAATATCTGGGTCTAATAACATATAAAATTAATGCTCATCAAGGTGCAGTGTGCTATCTTTTCCAATTTATTTTATCTGCCATTTATATATTTTGGCACATTATCTCTTTGTAGAAAAGAGTGCAAAGTTGGTGATGTAGTGCTCCTTTAAAAAAATAAGAAAAATATAATAAAAAAAAATAGGGAAACCCATCTATTCACCGGACAGCATCAACAATGGGGTGATTGCCGAGCAAGGGATTAAAATTCCACACTGGCCTCTCCGTGGTCCTGATAAATCTCACAGAAGTTTTGAAGTGTTCTATTGAGTTGAATTTACGCTAGAGAACAGAGATGCAATACTCTTCAACCTAAATCTGGGTCATTCTGTGTGTGATGAATGCATTCATTTCTTAAAGAATGCATTTACTGATGGATAAAGTCAAGCATACACAATTCAGGAAGAGATAAAGGGAACAGATGAAGGAGCAAGAAAATAGAAAATAGTATTGCTCCTTTATAACTCCACGTCAGAAAATTTTTCGAGCTGTATATTTAGAAAACGTGTGAATTCATTCACGTGCCAGAAAATACAGCAGGGGTGTAAATATAATTAAGTAAAGCGATCCAAAAACAAATGCAACTAATCATTAAAAATCCTATTTTTCAAGGTTATAAAAATTTCCGAAAATAAAAAAAAAATACTTTTATAGAAAATAAACTGGAAGAAACCGAAAATGAAGAGAAAATATGAAAAAATATTTTAAAAATCAGTTCAACTATCATACTCTTGTGTGGCTCCATCTGTTGACACGAAACCACACCATAATTGTTTAGATTTAATTGAAAAATTATAAAAAAAAGAATTAATAATTAAATTAAATTACTTTTATTATATTTTACGAGAAAAATATCTTAAAAAATCGATTAATGATGTTTAAAATTCGTTATTAGTTATTTAAATGATGTTTGTATTGTCATAGGCAAGCCAAACTGAAATGATTTGATTAGAAATCTCTTAATTTTATTGACAACGAACTGTTAAATTGATTATAATATTCTAGTTAAAGGGGGGAATTTCAGATCTTTTGAAATCCTTCTTCCTGGGGGAATATAGTCTTTCCCTGGATAAACATTGCAAGTAAATGATTGGTAGATTGTTCAAGTTAACGAATATAAATGAAGCAAAAGATAAATTTCACTAGAGAAAGGGAAAATTTCAATCATTAAGCTTAAGCCATCGAAAGTCACAAGTTGATCACATGATCCGCTTTCTAATTAAAACTTCTAACTTAATTTTTATATTTATTAATTAAAAATATATTACATTGTTATAATAATAATAATAATAATAATAATAACAATTACATTTTTATTATATTAATAACATTAAATTTAATTTAAGAAAAATATTTATAATTTTACAACTGCTACCATCTAGTTGACGACATTGGAATTAATTAGTTTTTAGTTTTTATAAGTTTTATTTTTATGTTAGAAATTAAAAATTAAATATTAATATTTGTTTGAGTTTTAAAATAAATTTTAAAGATAATAATTTAAAATTTTTAATAATTTTATTATATAAAATTTCGTTAACGTAATCGCCACTAGATGGCAAAAGTAGCGAACTGTCTTTTTTTAACCAGAGAACGGAATACGTTTACAATTATATTTATTTTATATTATTTCATATTTAAGAATTTAAATTATAAATATTCACATTTTGAGGAAAAGTTCCTTCAAAGTAATAAGTAAATTCAAAGTTTATACAGCCAGACGGTGTTAAGTGCAGTCTGAGTTTAAGTGTTGCCAATTCTTAAAACTTATTTAAAAAAAAAGTTTTTAAAACTTTTTAAGAGCCAATAGAGGGCGTAAATAAAGAGTAAGGAGAACTTTGATTGGCAAACAAAATTAAAGACTCGGATCAGGATGCAATCAAGTCTTACTGTATTGCGGTAAATAGTATTTTTGGAATTAACGATTCGGAGAGAGAAAAAATAAAACCTCTTGTTTTATTGAGGTAATTGTCTAGTTCCCTCTTCTCCAATCCTCTTGATCAGCTCATTCCCATGACAATGACGTCACATCACCAGGCTAACACGCAACTTAACTTTAATGCCGGAGAGAACGACCATATTTTCCTTTTCTAACACCCAAAGTAGAAAAAATAACGAGCGGTGAATAGAAGTTGATTAAAATTTCAAGATATTTCGACGAGAAGAAGAACGGCATTTAAAAATAAGCGGCCCGCTTTTTTTTTAAACGTTTAAAGTACGCCGTCGATGATTGGTCGTTTTAAATATATGACCCATTTTATAATACTAATTACGTAATTTAATTTATAATTGTTATAATGGATGCTAACAGTACATGTATTTAGGATTACTGGTACATTAAGCTTAGTATATAATCCTTTATCATTAATTATGCATATGGCATTAATATATTATGCTGATGTAGTAAATCTGTTAGAAAATAAATTACATTCGGTGTAATTCATTAAGAGCGATCCTCGAGTGCCATTATATAATGGGCATTAGTGTTTAAATTAGGGGAAAAGGATTCGAAAGATGGCACCGAGTCGAAACTTTTTGTACGTTGAAGTCTGAAGTTTTTGAATCGGCGCCATCTTCATGCTTTGAATCCAACATCATAATTTAAATTCAATCAATAGCTTGACAATTAATGGCATTTTTCGCCAGTTTGCGTATTTTGCTAGGTTAAAGCTGCCTAAGCTTGATTTGGCACCGATTTTGAATGCCCAGTAGCGTAACTTAAATAGAAAATTTTGAAACTAAGCTGCCGAAAATGGAAAAAAAAGCTGCACTATTTCAAGGTTTACGGTTTAATTATAATACCGAGAATGCTAATGGATTCCCGAATTTCTGTGGATTCAAAAACTGCGCCAAGTTTCCAGATTTTGAATTTAGATTCTGGAACTTTATCATATTAAAATTACGAACGTAAATTACGCAAATTGGAATTAAGCTCCCGAGGATTCAAAAGATGTACTAAATCAAAACTATGGACTTAAATTATGCAAATTTAAGTTATGAATCTTTGGTAGCTTAATTTCAATTTGATAAAGTTTCATAATTTGAGTCATTAATTTTGATTTGGCACAGTTTTAGAATCTCCCAGGATTATGATTTATAGACTTTTTCGGGGGTATAAAATGTTGATTTGGAACATCCCTTCAACTTTACATGTTAGTCACGGTTTATTCAGGATTAAATCATTAAAAATTACCACATTACTCACGTTTAAGGATGAGCTGTAATTTTTAAAATAATTATTTTTAAGGATTTATTTGTAATTTTTGGTAATCCAAAACTATGTTAAATGGAAAAAAAAAGTTAAGAATGTAATCGAAGAGAATAATTCTTAAGGATTTATAGGATCATTAGTGATCTCTTAGAAGAATAGATCGATCTTTTTAGTGGCGATAATAGGATTTATTCTCAGGATTTCTTTGTTTAAAGTCCACGTTATCGTTAAATAAATCAGGAACCATTCACTGGTAACACCCAGATACGAATCTAGCAAATCCTCCAGGATTTTTTTTTTTTTTTTTTTTTTTTTTAAATTCGGGATTAAACCACTCGATACATACTAAGCTGAGAGATGCCATCAGCGCTTTTTCCACCCCTAGTTTTTAAAGATCCAAGAAGAACATTTAACAAAAGAGAATTTTTATTTATTCCCATTTTACGATGGAAAAATGTGAAGTCCTTCTGTCGGTTCTCAAAAAGTAAGGAAGAGATTCTTAAAAAATATGTTAAAAGTTTATTCTTAATAAAACCATTGTAGTAACAATACTACTGTAGTAATAAATAAACGAAGGAGGGACGTTTGCTTTTATTATTATTATTATTATTATTATTATCATCATCATTATCATTATTATTTCTTCTTCTAAACAACAAGAAACTGTGTTAACATCTACACATCACGTCACGATTCTCTAACAGCCATCTACTTCATCATACAAAGGATCATTCTTCTGTAGGATCTTTATCGTCTCCTGTTTCGCTCTCGTGTTCGCTGTCAGTAGGAGGATCTAGTCCTGTATGAACAGTCACTTGAACGTTGCGATTGATACTGACGGCAGGAAAGAACACACCCTCCAGATTACTGAACGCCATGGGTCCTTGATGATCGTCGTTTACGTAGAAGGACAACTGTCGTCGTTCCAAATCGAGCAGGACACCTATAACCGATCCGGCTTCGATACCCCCTTCGATTCTGGTGTGATGAACGTCCGCGTGCAGGAACCACGAGCGCTGATGATCGATGTACATGCTCCAACCCTTTTCGTCTTTACCTATTGAAAAAGAGTGGGAACGATTAGGATGAACGACTGGCTTCCGATCCTGTCAGGAATGTATTATTACCTAGCATCAATTCTTTCGTCACGTCATATCTGCATACTCCGAATGCAGGATCGGCGTTGTTGTCATATCTGTCTATGGTCACCTCCCAATAGTGTACCCCGCGTAGGAATGCAATGTTTCCTAGAACAACTCTATGCTCGTAGCTGTCTGTCGTGACTGTCTGATTGTCGTTTGTTAATACAACATCCGGGTGGGATGCGTTGGGGTCTAGGGTAAACCACGCCACTGCGGGGAAAAGGACAGAAAGTTAATTGCACCCCGGAATAGAGTAATGGGAGGGGAAGAGATTGTAAAAAAAAACCATACCTTCGGCCGTCTGTATAGATACTGTCTCGCTATAAGGTCCTTCTCCGGTGCTGTTGTATGCTTTAACACGTGCGGTGTACACGCTATTGAAGTGTAAGCCGTCCACTGTGCAGATGCTCTCTTTCCCGCAGTACACTTCCTGTACGGGAATACAAAATCACACATTAATACACGGTAAGCTAGTAATACAGTTTGTATACAGTAAACCGCTTTCTAATTGGTGCATAACCAGAAAGATCTCACCTCTCCATTGCAGTTTTGTATACGTTAATTTCATACGGGTGGTACAAATTCCATTCTAATCAGCACCACGCGCCAATTTAAGTGACCAAATTCCCAATTAGGAGAAAGTAAACTTTTCGAAGAGAGAAAATTTGCAATTTTTGTTAGGAGGAAAAAAGGGGATGGGGAGGGGGGGACTCTTAACCTGTGAGCGGCCAATTACTCCCTTTTGGAAAGCAGTCGATTAGGGAGTCTGTCAACACTTTAGTATAGCATAAAGCAAAGAGACAAAGTGGTCTTCTAGTAAAAAGGGAGCTGACAGTCGACTATGCGAGAAGTAATTGGAAGCAGACGAACTCTGACGATCAATCTTTGTCACTTTGTCACCAGGACCAGATTTTTGTCCCAAATTTTCTCTAACTCGATATGAAAGTCATCCGTCTTATCGTCTTTACTTTTATTTCTATATTTGAACTCCTTGAAAGACGAAGAAAGAGAAGAAGAGGAGGGTTAAGGAAGAGGTGGAGGAGGAAGAAGAAGTGAAAGAGTCGATTCGTTCATTTTGCATTTGGGAATTTACAACCACTGACAAGAAAATCCTCTACATCTTTTTGTTGAGAGGAAGGAGAGAGAGAGGGGGGGGGAAAAGAGGTCAAAATATCATAAACTGTGGAAAATATCGAAAAGTACTTTCATTATATTACCTTTTTTTTCGGACGGGGCAAGGAGGATTTTATAAAAAAAATATAAAAAAATCCTGTCCAAAAATCCTCTATAAGCGTAAATATATATGTATTTAGGATATATAAAGGATCGGTTTCTACTAAATCCTATTTTCGAATCATGATATTTGATGTGTTTTTCCCTCTTCCTTTTATTTAAGATCTCATAAAAGGGTAAAGGAGAAATAATATATTTGAAAATTCTATATCTGTATATAGATTTACACCCCCTTTCCAGAAGATTTTTTTCTATAAAATAATAGATGTAGGTAGCTTATAGAGTATTATCTTTGTGTTATTTATTGCTGTAACTTTTATAAAACGTGCGATTTATCGATGCTAAAACGTAAAATCCGATAAGGTAACACGAAGGAATTTCGAGATTTCTCGCGGGTTTCCTCGCGCGCGAGGGGGGGGGGTTAATTTTTTCGCGCGCGTGCATTTGAAATTCAATGGTGGTAATTCGTCATAAATTGTCATCATTTTCTTCCCATTAATTTAAATGATTCGAGAGGATTGTTTAATACATTTTGCACGTATTCGCCTGGAAATTGCTTGTAATTAATACTAGAGAAGATTGCTCTTGAATTGTTTAATTCTCGAGAAAATTGTTCTTCGATATTCTTTCTATCAGCGCAATTCTAGTCGAGATGTTTCTATTTTAACGTTTTTAATCGATTATGCACGTTTCCGGATCCATTTCCCCCCTAAATATGATGAAGTTACCTCTTTAGAGCCCAGAGAACACGTCGAGAAAAAAGATTAGTTGCTATAATCACCGGTAGAAGAAAAATCGGAGCTGCGGTCGACGAGATTATGCAATAAATCAAAGCCAATTTAATTAAATTTAAGTGGCATATAACGCATTCTCTAATCTCAGCGCCAGTTTTGCCACTTGTGGAAACTGGCAGAACCTTCTCCAAGTCAAATTTTCGAATAAAAGGCGCTAAAAAACAGGCTTAATTATCGTAAAACCACTCCAAAACACTGAAAAAAAAATCGATAAAAAGCACGAAAATTCACCGCGCCACGTGCAAAGTACGAAAAAGAGATGGGAAGAAAAGGGGAGGGGTAAAAAAGGGCCTACATCAGCCGGTAGGTACACTGTACTTTCTAAGCAGGGAAGTAACATCTGCCTTTAAGGATCATTTTTCACATACATCGCTCACATATTCCCGCCTGTACAATGATGCAGAAACAATATTCTGCAATGTTAGCGAATAGTCAAGAACCTGGAGTATAATGCTACCAATTGGAAATAATGCACTTGGAAATATACCAGTAAAAAAGGGGGAAAGGGGGCCAAATTAACGGCTTTACAATGCGGAACGTGCTTAAAAAAAAGGGAAGGTAATAAAATTCACGCGCGGATGATTTTAACTCAACTAAATTATGTCGTGATATTAGTGACCGTGAGGAAACATCATCGCATTAAAGTGACTCTCGTCTTTACTACTGTTTCCACTCCCTGTTGAAATAAAGAACAACAACACGCCGAATTCTCTTTTTCTCTCTCCCCCTTACGAAATTGTTTTATTATTGATCTCTTGTATTCTCGTGGATGACTGAAAACCTTGCCATAAGTTAGCAATATGTTCATCTTCAGCCACTGCCATTCTCTCTCTCTCTCTCTCTTCTTTATTCTTCTTTTCTTTTTCTTTTTGTGGGCGCGTGTGTGTAAAATCGATAGAATAGAAGGTTTAGAAATTATCAAATTTAGTCCTTTGGACACACCCGAGGTGCTGGGTCCGTCTTTCGAGGCCCACACAAGTAGGATCGAAGAGCAAGCCATCATCTTCAATGCAGAGTGGGCGGGTAATCGTGTCTTAACTGACTTTTGAATCGCACGGTATGTTAAACACGTGCAAATCTTATCAATTCGAGGAAAATTCGCAGAATTAAATAGAGAAAATCTCTACAAGAATCATTGCAAGCGGCTGAGAGGATGAAGCTCCTGAACACTGATCGCGGGTTCGGGCCCCACCAACGTGTAGTTTTCCGGGTTTTCTTCATGTGTCTAACACTTAAATAGGGGGAATTTTCCCCGTCTTGTTCCATGATCCAAATTAACAGTAAGAAGGCATCTTTCTAGCTATATAAATATCGGTTAAGTGACATTTGGCTCATCCCGTATTCTGTTAAAATAAATACGAACACATCGTATATCATATTCTATACGTATTAAAAGTTTGCAATTAACAATTTTATGAATTTTTCACTGAAGAATTGCTAAAATTAACCTTCTTGTTTAACGTACGGGTGGCCCAACAATCATTCAACCGCCGTAAAAAGTTTTATTACAGTTTCTACTGTTCAAAATGAGGTCCTCGTGTTCGATAGAGAATTTACAGCGCTGCTTTATATATATATATATATATTTGGCTAAGTTATGGACCACCTTGCATTGTGCTCTTCTTTCTACTCGAAGTCGCACAAAATTCAATTGTTATTTCTTCAATCTGAACCACTTTCAACACAATTTTCCATTGAGGAATACACTTGTTTAACGTACTCAACACATTGTGTGTGTTTATAGACGTGTTTTCTGCTTACGTAATGAAGTTTTTCACGTTTAAAGACACGCGGGGACACGTTTCTAGTTAGAATCTCTGCATAAAATCGACAGTTTGAACCTTTATTGATTACCTGAAAACACCTAGGCACGTGTATAACACACACAGGGATGCTGGTTTCTGCAACAAAAAATGATTTTCTAACATTGTTTTACAGGTCCTGGAGGATACATTCTGGTGTTGTGTTGTGTACCTTCACAAGAAAAAAAAAATTTTCTGTTCCTTACTTAAAAGAAGACTGTAATCTTATTTCGGTTTGCCATCTTTTATAAGCAAAAATGTATGAGCTTTATTTATAAATGATTTAAATAATGTACTATAGACCATACACAGCCATTGCTGAGCAGCATAAAATCTTATTTGCTGCAGGACTTTTGAATATTTTACTCTTCTTCCATCGCTTTGAGTTATTTTTTCTTACATTTTCTGAGTTTTTATGTACAGAATTTCTTACTTTTGTGTCTTTTAAGCTTCGTATCTTTTGAGCTTTGGGAATTTTTGATTTTTTTTATGAGGTATTGCAGAGTTTATACACTTTTCCTTCGATTTTCTTTTGCATTTTGTGTTGCAATTTTGTGAAATTTAAGCTCTCTTTTAAAAATAATCGTGTATAAATCTATTTTACAGGTTTTTAATCCCTTATTTTGCAATTTTTAACGCTGAAGCTTGAAAAAACAAGGCATTTTGAGCTTGATTTTCTATTCTTCTAGCTATTCTCGATGAGATTTTATCTAGTTTATTAAACTAATTTCTGTGTAAATAAATCAAAGATAAGCATCATTAATCAGATAAAATTGCAGTTACTGAGAAAAATACCGTTTTAAACGTTAAAAAAGGGTAGAATTCTTGCTTAATAAATTATATATAACGCATCTACGAGGATACTTCGTATAAATTAACGATAAAGTCCGTAAGAAAAAAAAGAGCAAGATTTTCGGGCGGAATTCTCATCCAACTTTTTCTTTTTCTGCAGTAAAAACAAGACCGAAAACATATTTTATAGATAAAACCCGTCGTTTTTTTTTATTACCTTTCTCTTTTGACAACTATCCTCACCTATCATGAGCGCCATTTTACAGCAAAATGACCAAAGACCAGAATGGCAATTTTATCGTAAAAGTACTCCAGGGATAGGTGAAGCACATAGAAAATGGAGGGATAAAGAACTAAAAAATAAAAAGAAAAAAAAATAGGAAGAGGGAAAAGTAAAATTTGCGATATTTTACAGAGGGGGGGGGGAAAGACAGAAGAAATAAAAATACGATGGGAAAATAATCGTAAATTACTTACAGGGATAGTTGGATCCATGTCAATGTTGTAAACGATGTATAGATATATCTTACTTTATGGCACAATAAGTTGTAAATTGAAAATAGGAGGTTGAAAACGGTCCTTTTTTTTATTTTTACAAAGTTATAATGTTGAGTAAGGGATAAGGTGTAAGAGAATTTAATAAAAGTCATTCCTATACTTGACTGTAAAAGCGGTGAGATCAATCTACTGAATTTATATTAAGTACTTTAGTACAATTAATTACAATAAACAAAACTTTTAGGTCACTCTGTACGGGCTTTGGGCCTCCAGTACCTCAATTAACTGAATTTTGGGCTCTCCTGTATTGTTTTTTTTATACGTTATTAGCCTTAATTAGCCTGGGGGTATTGGAATAAACTAGTAGTTCAGTCAAACCAAAACGATTCGAGGCTAATTAATCAATACAGGGTGGCCTATAAGTCTCCAAAATGTGTGAAGATATGCTCTTTCGTATACAATTTAGCATTTAGATCGGCCATTTAACGCTTTCTTCTTCTAGGATGGATGTCTGAAGCTAGGGAAAATCGAACCCGGACTCCATATTTCTTGAAAACTGGATAATGCAGTAAGCTAAACACGAGGATGCTAATTAAATTTGAAGTGTTTTAACTACAGAATTATAGAGTTGAAAGCATAACATGAATCATTTGAGGCCCCCATAAATTAAGGCTTAAAAGTGAAGGGGCTCACGTGATGATGCTTAAAAAAGGAAGTGCCCTAAATCATCATTGATCTGTGGCTACTGTAAATATATATAAACTTGTCGAGAATAAAAGATAATTACATTTTTATTGTGTCATCTGTGTGTATATATCAATATATAAAATTCAATATGGATTATTTTTTCCCTAAGACGAAATTAATTATTACGGATACAATTCTAGAGGAGCACTTTAATAAAACATTCAAACAAGCGATTAATATTAAGACAATTGAAGAAATATGGATCATCATTAAGATCGAAAAATGCCTTAAAACATTTCATATATACACATATCGAATTCTCCTTTGGCTACGAGGAGAATTAATTAAAAATTTCTCAAACGGAGCCGAGAAAAGTAATTAAAGTAATTATTCAAATAAAAAAAAAATGCGGAAAGAAACTCCATTTTTTTTTGTTTTTACTCCGTATAAACAATTATTGATATTTCTGCTGGCAGGATACAGACATACCAACGCACGCTTCTTAATTATAACGGCATAAAAGCATGATTTCTACCTTCCCCCCGCTACCTCAACACTCCGTACGACACGTGTAGGGGGGTTGACAGTAGAAGGAGGGGGAGGAAACGGAGAAAAAGTTCTTACCCTGAACGATCCACTGTTTCCATCATCCAATTCCAAAACATATCCTTCGACAAAACTGGAATTGTTCGGTTGCCATGCTACAGTAATGCTATTATTTTCAGCGCTGCATTCTTCTGTGATGATAACCGGTGGATGAGGAGCTGCAGACATCAAAAAGAAGAAGTATCATCAACATAATGCAACTATAAGCTGGATTACAAGTAATTAGAGAAGAGAGCAAAGCTAATTTCAATTATGGTTACTCTTAGTAAAGTGCCATCCCTATCGTGGACAGGTGATAATTAAATTTCCTACTAATTTTCTATTTACATAAGAATATTCTGTTTTGCTCTTGATTTATTTGTTTAAGGTTTACTGATACTAAGGTTTTCTTGCATGACTTTTGATAAATATTCCGTATTATTTACTTGTTAATTGTAAATAATTGCTTTTGACAGGGACTTAATATTCATGACACTGCAGAGTTTCGGAAATCTCTGCTGCCAGGTGACGATTTGTGCGCTTTCTCCCTAGAGATAAGAGGAATTTTCCGGTAGTTTAGGGAAATTTGGGGAAGAAATCGATAAGAAAAGTTTACTTGTGATATTTTTCAGGAGAAAAATTTAAATTGTTTAAGTTTACATTTTTTTTTTCTGGAAAAAAAAAGGAAAATAATATTTAATATTCTTTACTGATATTTCCCCCAATTTTCCCTAATTTATCCGCATTTTCTTTATTTTTCCCTAATAAAATTCCGATATTCTTTTCCCAGTATCGAAGTATTAGTTACATCTTTCATCACAATTTTTCTCAAACCATTAAAAATATCCCCAAATTAATTATATTCACAATAATTGTTAAAGTTTAGGGATTTCTCAATAAATTAGAAATCAGCTGTTTTACAGAAAAATTATAAAATCTTAAAATGTTTTTAAAGCAATTATCATTTTCTCAGAAGAAAATGAAACTAAATACTTTTATTGATTTTTTCCACAACATTCTCTAAACCAATAAAAAAATCCCTTAACTATCTGCACTTAGCGTAATTTTTAAAATGTAGGGATTTTTTTTTGTTAAGTATAGTTTTTCTAGAAAAAGAATATAAAACCCATTTAAATTTTATAATTTTCCATTAAACATAAAAATAAAAAATTTCCCTGACTTTTCCCCAATTTTCCCTATACTACCAGAAAATCCCTCGAGTACTTTAATTCAGGGAAATACGGAAATTTTTAAATCCGAATTTCTCGTTTTCATAACGTCAAAATTATGTATTGGTTAGTAAATTTCCCCAGTTTTCCCTAAACTACCAGAAAAATCTCCACAAGGCTTTAATTGAGGGGAAGTGTAGAAATTTTTCGTTAAATTACATATCCGGATGTTTCCTCTTCGTAATGTTAAAATTATTTATTGATTCTTGTAAAGCTGAGTAAAGATTCAAGAGTGAGGAAGGAGGAAAAACACGAAATTTTATTTTCGTAAAAATCAAAAGAATTTAAAAATTTAAAAACCGTTAAACATAAATTATTACAGGAAGTGAGTGCATTTTTAAAACAGCCTCTGCGCTAAGTTATGAAGTTTTCAATAAATCGAGATGCCAGATTAGTATTTTTTCCCTCTCCCTTCTGGAAAATGGAGAATTATTTGACAGTACAGAGAAATAAGAGAGAGAAAGAGAGGAACAGAGGAAGAATTTTTACTTTAAAAAATCTTTAAAAAATTTAAAAAAATCGAAATAAAATTTGCAATGAAAGCAAATGTACAATATATCTTAATCAATATTTTGATTTTTTAAATGAAATTTCATTTGCCAGATTGAAATATTTTCTTCTCAAAATGGGGAATTTATATTCTTAGAGCGTAGGGAAAAATTGGAAAAGAGATTATTCTTAATTTTCAAATAAGTATTATTAAGAATGCTTATTTGTTGATTTCGTTGTCAAAATTTTCTTTAATTTATTCAATTTTTCCTGATTTTCTGGAGCCCATTAATTGACATAATTAAAACTATTAATTTGTTAATTTATATTCCTTAGAAATTATATAAATTTAGGGAATTTTATAGCTGTAAATTTCCCAACAAAATTTAGGGATTTTTTTATGTTCTGTAAATGTGGGGAATAAATTGCAAATTACTAGTAGATATATCTGGGTGGAAAGACAAACATTAATCATGTTAAAAGTTTGATTATTCTAGCCTACCATTACGTTTATCATAAAAATTTGACGATTTTTCCCCTCCCATAATTTCCCTATTTTAGCCAAGTTTTTAAAAATTTTCTAAATATATAGTGCTATATACAGTATATATATATATATATATATTTTAAAGTAAGTCAAACATAAGTTATTACAATTTTTGAGACGTATAAAGAAAGAATCCAGTGTAAATCGACATAATTATTACTTTTAATAATTTATATCGCTTTATAGGGAATTTTTCTTAAAAATCGTCAATTTAGGGAACTTTTATAGCTTGGAAATGTTAAATATTGTTTTATTTAAAAAATGGTTTTACTGTAAAATCAAAACAGAAAAAAAAATTCTGAATAAAATTCCTATAAAATTCAGGGATTTTTTTTGAATGTTCTGGCAAAGCTATTTGTAGGGAATAAATTATAAAAAAAAACTTGGCAATATATTCATTTTTATAATTGGAAACTTCTGTAATGTCAAATTATATGACGACATTCCCTAAAATTTCCCTAATTCGCCCAATTTTTCCTGACTATTTTTATAATTGGAAACTTCTGTAATGTCAAATTATATGACGACATTCCCTAAAATTTCCCTAATTCGCCCAATTTTCCCTGACTATTTTTATAATTGGAAACTTCTGTAATGTCAAATTATATGACGACATTCCCTAAAATTTCCCTAATTCGCCCAATTTTCCCTGACTATTTTTATAATTGGAAACTTCTGTAATGTCAAATTATATGACGACATTCCCTAAAATTTTCCTAACTCGTCTAATTTTCCCTGACGATTTTTATAAAATTATAAGTCAATTTAATCATTTATGGAGATTTTTATTCTTCCAAAAATCGTATAAATTTAGGGAATTTTACAGATACGACGTTCCGAATAAAATTCTTATAAAATTCAGAGAAATTTTTAAAATTTTCTGGCAGAACTAGTTATATGGAATAAATGATAAAATTTTTACTTCCTATTTTAATATGCAGACTAAAATATTCCAGTTAATTCTTATACTGGAATATTTCATAAGGCCTTTAAAGGCCATTTTATTAAGGAAAATCAGATCAAATTTTTTTTCAAATATTTTATAAATTCACTATTGATTCGTGTTTAGAAATTATAGAAATAAAAAGTATATAAAATAATTTTTACTTAAATAAATTGCACATATAAATAATAAAAACAATATAAATATTTTAATACAAGCCTAAATATAATATTCATAAATTTGTGCGCTATTGGGGAATCCCCGAGTTCCACTCTCCGCCTAAACTATGATAGAACAGCGTTGTCATTTGGAATGATGTTCGCTAGCAGCGTTGGGTCTGTTAGAAATACAGTAGAGCGTCGGTTATCCGAAAACCGATCAACCGAAAGCGTTTCAGTCGGCAAATTCGAATTTCCGCTAGGGCTGTGGCGCTGCAATATTTGGCTATGTTTTGGGCTACTCCGATCTTATTTTACTTGATATGCGTTTTTAGCTGGCAGCACTGGCGCGACCATTAAAGGGTACTTAAGGATCGCGCCAGTATCTAACGAGACTTTTTTTTCCCATCGTGAGTGGTAAGTTTTGCTTGTTTTTCTGAGGACTGTGTTGGGCTAAACCGGAACGTTTTGAGACTAGATTAACTTCCGAAATATAATTTTTTTATTTTATATTTTTCAATATATTTATTTTGGGTTAATGTTACCTATGGTGCCAAAATGGCGACTCGTCTCTGATTTCAGCAAATAGAAAAAAGGAAACAGTGGGGACGCACGTTCTAACCTAACCTAACCTATTCTAATAATTTTATTGGTAATAATTATGGTAATTTATTGGAATAGGTTAGGTTAGGTTAGAACGTGCGTCCCCACTGTTTCCTTTCTTCTATTTGCTGGAATCAGAGACGAGCCGCCATTTTGGAACCATAGGCAACATTAACCTTACTTTGTTTGTGAAAAATGAAGAAATAATTTAAAAAAAAAAATTTCGTTAGTCATTGACGAAAATTCAACGCAAAGCGACACGCAATTGAGAGAAATTTCAACATGGGATAGATTAATTAAACAAAAGAAATTAACTCCTCCTGAATTTAAATTAATCCCCTCCCTCCGGGATGTTTTCCTACACATACTCATTCTTCGGTGGTCTTTTGAAATTTTTAAGTGCAATAGGGGGGTCGCGGACCAAAAAGTTTGAGAAACACTGCACTAGAGTAATATTTAAAATAAATCTCCGTATTGGGGTGTACACTCAGAATATAAAACTACAAAAACGTGCCATTTTGACCCCCCTATAAAGCTAAATTTCTTGGTAAAAGTCGTGCAAACTCCTTCCCTATCGACCATCCTCATAAAACCATTATAGGAATACATATAAACACGTGTATGTACGTATGCAAAAAAGTCAAATAAATAAATAAAAAGAAAGATGGGAGGGAATCAGCAAAGATTTTCAAACAAGAAAGCAATGTATAAAATCAAAATTCCATTTGTTATTTAGTATTTTTATCAGTTTAGGAATTCGATACACAGCACACGATGTTGTCATGGCAGCAGCCAAGAGGTAAAGCGCTAACATGCAAATAACACTACGAACGGGAGGGGGGAGGGAAGAATCGTGAAGAGAAAAAGGAATTCTTCTCTCGTGACCATTACTCGTATGTCACTTCACCCACGAGTCCTTCTCCTTGACATTCCATTTATCTTACTACCAAACTTTCGGTTTCTCATTCCGCAAAAGATGAAGCAAAGTCGTGTGTACGCTCTTCCCCCCTTTTTAGGTGTGTAAATACTAATAAACACGTAAAATACCCCAGTAAATTTGAAACCGGTTAATTAAATTAAGGAGTTAAACGGGATTAATTTAACCGTATAAAAGTGAATTGCGGGAGTGTGGCTAGTGTTAAAAATAAAAGAAAAAATAATAACCTACCTCCCCCTTTTATTGCTGATTAATTTAATCAATTTTATCTCGTGCATTAATTTTAATTAAGTGAACGGATTAGAAGTTCTTTATATAACTTATAATAATTTCCTAATTGTTGGAGTTGTGTATAATAATTTCCTATTTGTATGATGAAGTGTAGTTTCCAACTGAATTCAATTTTCGTTATAAGACACTTCTTGACGTGTAGAACAGTTTGCGCAGTCGTTCTCCTAACCTGTCATCACCATCCATCTCTTTGTAAAGATAATGCGCCTGATGTAATTATCAGTATGTTTGCCAATTGAACTGTAAATTGGCTATAAATATGCACTGTTTAACGACGTCTGCAACAACCCATTGTAAATCCTGTCTCTTGCTTAAATTAAAACGGAATTTTTAAAGGTTTAATTCTAGTTTAACTTTCGGAAACTCGCTAGATTAAGATGTTTAATTTAAGTATTGCTAAGTTTTATGTCGAGGAGTGCTTCGTTGCTATCGAGATAAGATACGTTGTAAAATACTGGTTACAAGTTCGAAAACGTTAGCATTTGTATAAAATATTACAAGGAATTGTATATGTTTAGCACAGTACAGTGTAGTATATTGTAGTACAGTGCAGTAAAGTACGGTTTAGTATAGTACAGCACAGTATAGTAAACATGAAACTTGTGTGCAGAACATGATAATTAAGGTTATAATTTGCGAAACTGGCTATTAGTACTATTAAAAGCGAACGTTTTACCCAAATGAAACCTACAGGACTTAATTTGTAGCGCGAAAAAACGCCGTTTATCTTTAAAATATTTAGCAAAATTCACCTTGCACCCCCATCGGGCGCGACTAGATTTATCTACCAAAGCAATACATAAACACAAATGGCTCATTTCTTCGATGAGTCTCTACTCACGTTTCATTTGTGAAAATGTCAGTTGTTCGATGTTGTGTAACACAGCCTGGTAATCGAGAGTCATGTCGAACTCGGAGGGTACCCACGGAACAAATGTGACATCATTATGCCAAGTCAGGTCCACATTACAGACACGGTTAATGATCGCCGTACCAATCTGTCCAATAAGGAAGAATTTTTTTAAAGTAAAATTATTATAAAAAAACAACCATTATCATTAACGAATGGCAGAGGAAGAAACAGAGAAAAGCTCACCTGTAAAAAAGCCGTAGGGTCATTTTCTTTTAAAGCTTCTATACTAAACTGTAATAACCCTGTAGTGTGTTGGAGCTTGGTGGCACATGTTGCTATTTGTTCCCTTAATGTTTTCACTTTATAATCTCTTTCCTTTTTTATAAATTCGACCAGTTGTTGTTTCCTGTTGTGAATGGCTTCTATGAGAAGGTCGCAATGAGAGTCGATAGATTTCTCCAACTCTACACAGTTTTCCTGCGAGAAGTAACAAAAAAAGGGGGGAAGGAATGAAAGTGGCCAAAAAACCGAGTATATCGCCAGTTGTTAATCATATAAATATCTGACTCGGAACAGCTGTGAAAAGTGAAAGTAATTTTCTACGAAATTATCCAGGTTTGTCTTATTTATATACCCAGTTATAATGTCGAACATATATCTTTCTACCTTTTTGCCCACCATCCTTTATTGTATCTTATCTTTTACTGCTGTAAATCAACTCCGAAAATGCTAACAATTTATAAAATAAAGATGGCAATTGATTATGCTTAACATAAGTAAATTTAATATTTGAATAAAATATAACCTGTATATTTTCTAAATTTATTCCTTCGTTCTAATTGGAATATATTTTTTTAAATATTCTAATTAGAGAGAGAGAGAATAAGAGTCTAATCTATGCAAAATTATAAAATGAATATACACTTAATTATTATAATCAGTCATATAACTGTATATTTGATTAGAACATATTAAATGAAGGAGAATTCACAATATACTTAGCAACTGTAATCAAACAAATATTATAAATAGATTAAGGAACTGTTTATAATAACTAATCTAAATAGCCGCGTAATATAAACTTAAGTTAAAATGCCATGCATATAATTAACAGCCGGTGATAGCTGCACGAATAAAATAAATATTTATTTTATTGTGATAGTAAAATAAATAAATAAAAAAAAAAAAGATAAATCTGGTAATTGGAAATGATGCGGGTGTATCAAGAACTCCCCCTGTTTAAGTGTTAGACAAGTGAAGAAAACACGGTAAATTCCGCGTGTAAAACCCGCGCTAAACCCCTGCTAAATCGGAAATATATTCACAATTCCGATTTACACAGGTTTAATATTGCATTCTGTTTATCCGAAACAGAATGCAATATTAAAACTAGAAGGATTTACGTGAGATAATCAATGGCGGATCATGGCACAGGAGCGCTTAGCAGCATCAAGTAGAGATACCGTCTTCATCTAGACAATTACAGACTTATTTTTAATGAAACGATTGACTTATCAGTGTTATTTTATTAATTAATAAATTGATTTGATAGCGGGCCTCAAAACTAGGGCCTCCATGTGCTCGATCCGCCACTGGAGATAACACATCTCACATACATCCTCTACAGATACGTTACATCTTATACCCATTTTAAAAATGTTGCGTGTGATAAACCCCTACTTAAATAAATAAATTCGGACGGAATGGCCAAACATATTAACGATAATTAGTCAGGAAAGGTGTGTTTTTTTATTGTATTATTTTAAAATTATATTTAAATCTATCTCCCGTAAGGCGAGAATATCTTAAAAAAAAGACAATTCTCTTAGCAAAGAGCGTTGTATATCAATTATAATTCCAAGAAATGGATTTTAATGTCGGACTTTAATTGATTTTTTTTAAAAAAAATCAAATATACAATAATTTATAAGTAAAAGAAAAAAACGGAATTAATGAACGTAAATTATACGAGGAAGCATGACGTTCGCTTATCGATTCTATAGAAACATATGCAAATTCAATCATAATTCTGCTGATGTGTTTAAAAAAAGAAACCGAATTTAACGTTGCAGATATATTATTATTTTAATCATATTTTAGTCGTATATTTTATAAACATGGAAAATTTTATATACATGCACACACCTGTTAATAAAGACCCGGAGACGATACGCGCTCGGGGAGTAGAGAACTGGGGAAAAGGAGGGGATAGCGAATGGGGGAAAAGAGGGTAAAAAAGGAAGAAAATAGGGAATTGGGGAAAAAGAAGAAAATAGGGAATCGGGGGAAAAGAGGGTAAAAAGGAGGAAAATAGGGAATTGGGGGAAAGAGAAAGAAATAGGGAATTGGGGGAAAAGGGGGTAAAAAAGGAGGAAATAGGGAATTGGGGAAAAGAGAGTAAAAAGGTGGGGAATAGGAAATTGGGGGAAAAGGAGGAAAATAGGGAATTAAGAGAAAAAGAAGGAAAATAGGAAATTGGGGAAAAAGGAGGGAAATAGGGAATTTAGGGGAAAAGAGGATAAAACGGAGGGAAATAGGAAATTGGGGAATAATAAGGGAAAAAGGAGAAAAATAGAAAAACTGGGGGAAAAGGAAAAAGGAGGGAAAAAACACGAGTTTTTTGATACCAGAAAAAAAATAAATAATAACAGACGAGGTGCTATGATAATAAATTATCCCCACACGCAACAGTCGCCTTCCGGACAATTTACGTAACAAGTACCCATCCCCTAATGCGAATACTAATGGAAAAGTGACGTCACAGAGGGACATATTCGCGTGCTGTAAACACGAGCAGATGAAAAAATACATTGAATCGTATTAATTCAAACAGAGGGGAAGCGAGAGAAAACAATTTTAACATATGGGCGCCATTACCTCTTTCCAATACTTACTGTAATAGTTTCAGACATTGCTTTTAAACGCTGAATAAATTCGGTTGCTCCCTTCGCCTTCTCCGATAGCGACTGAAGATTCTGCGACAACTCCGTCTGAAATTACACGAAAATTAAATAAACAAACCAAGAAAAAACACATACACAATAACACGTGGCATTCGACCTTCCTGGTGTGTTGACCTTTGACACTCGATAGAGTCGTCACCACCCCTCTTCCACGAGAATAAAGTGTAAAGACGGGGGGGAATTTATTAATTAATCGCGCTTGATATCGTCCATAATTTACAAAATTACCCCACTGTTTTAATTAACTGGTGGAGCTAACTAATGACTCCTTTATCCTTTTACCTTATCCTTTAGAGCCGCACGCGCCGAGTTAATTAGAGAAGAACAAGGAGAGGAGGAGAAAAAAAGGGGGAAGAGCAAGAGCCTGGGGCATGAAGAATGCAGATTTAACGCGCTTCGCTTAATTCGGTTTTAAATAATTATTAACGAGTAAGGTTTTAATTGGTTACAACCATTAACTTATAAACCTTGTGTGACTTTAACACACGAAAACACACTTTCAAAGTTGAGGTTAGGCAAAATTTATTACTAATGTAGCGAGGGAAAGTTTTCGGGAGGGGTTTTAATCTTGTTTATCTGGATTATGCTACGTTAGACGCGCCAAAACATCATAAAACTGCATCATTCGCCAGGAGGAAACTCGACATCCGGCCGATTTACGGTCATAACCTTAATACAAAAGCCTTAGATAAATAATATGATACTACCTGAACTCCACAGGTGTGAAGTGGAAATTCGCCTTATCTCGACTGGCAGCGTGTTTGTGTATTTTATGCTACAGAAAGATGACGAGATAATGCCTCAAATGTAGAGGAAAGGTGTAAAGATACCGGAGCTACAACCCTCCTTTAACACCGAGAAGAGAGATTCTGGTGTTGGAAGAATAGAAAAAAGATAAACCAACCGCTTTCCAAGTGAAGAGAGGAGCAGCATTGCTCTGTTTTTTGGGGTATATTTATGTTATTTATTTTGTTAATTTGCATAAATAACTGCTTTAGATAACTACACTTGGATAACAATTGAATGTTATATATATATATATATATGGTGGCCCCTGCCTTAGTGAAAACAGAAAGCGGTTAACCGGCTTTCTGTCTACATCAAGATAATAGAAAACTTTATCAATATAAAAGTCGAATAATTGAATAGAAGAAAATTTTCTTAGCAAAATATTGCTTCTGACGTCACCACACGACACATCAATCACGTTAGAAGTCTTACGACCCTTCGCTTCTTCCCCTCTTCTCTATATACATATATATATATATATATATACATTTTTTTTTCTTTGGGGTTATTGAAATTAGATCGGAGAGCACGCGAATTTTTCTTGTCATAAATCACGCTGAAATCGATGAGACTACCTCACGCCTGTCAAGATAGCTGATATATGCTTATCTAGTTCGAAACTGCGTGTCAGATGTACAGGAAGGACACTGCATCCAAATTCTGTAGAAGGACAATAGCCTGGGGTGTCATCTTTAACAACAGAAGTTAATTACAATTGAATTTTAATTGTATTCGGTTCGGTATTGGCATTTAAACGCGCCGATATACACAATCTACGATATGCAACAGTTTAGTTGATGAATGCGGAGCGTGGGTTCGGATCCCCATTAAAAATTCCCATTACTAAGACATAAAACAATGCCCTGTGTTTGATGAGATGAGAAAACTTTGGTTTGAATGTAAGAAGCATTTTTTTTTTTTTTGTCTTGTCTGTAATGTGATCCGAACCCACGCCATTAATTAAACATAAATCATTTCCCCACCTCTACAATTATGACAGGTGATTTGTTTCGGGTTCCAAATCCATGTCATTTGGTACGAGTCACGCGTCCATTCCAGTCTTCTGGTGGTTCTGTTGACACAACCGAACCCATGTTTCATAGAATTGATCGAAATCAACGTAACACATGGGCGGTCTGCCAAGGTGGGATGCCACCCGGAATAATGGCACCTGTTTAGGTGTTAGGCACGTGAAGAAAATTCCACGTAACCAGCCGGTTGGTTGGGTACGAACCCACGACCCAGCAGTGTTCGTGGATCTTATCCACTCGCCTTTCGAGAATGATTTGTAACTGCTTCTTCAATTTCAAGAACATAAAAATAATTTGAAATTGATCAAAAGTTTTAAAAATTGATTTTTTTCATCATCAATTTCAAAAATTTTCATTAAAAAAATAATAAAATTGAACTTGATACTATTATTTTTCTTTTTTTAAAAGTAATCAATTTCAAGGATTTCAGGATATTTTTTCATCTGTTTCAAGTGCGAACAGTAATATTTGTCTACTGATTGGATAAAATTGTTAATAGATTCTGGTATATAAACCTGTCTATCCATAGAAAAAAAAAACAAATTTTAGATAGAAAACAGAGTTTAAGACATGTAGGAGGTCGGAACCCACGCTCTTCGACATAAATGACATGCCCATCCAGAAAGCAAACAGTGACTCGGTAGAAAAACAAAAAGAAAAAACATTGTAATCGGTAGGATCCGAACCCACGCCTGTAGATATAAAACCAGTGATGCGAGAAGAAAACAACGTGTTCTGTTACTAATGGGATCACGAAATGGGGGTGTGTTTCGCTAATGGGATCTTATGTCATTATTTATAAATTATATGTCCATCCACCAAAAAACCGAGGCACGTACAGAAATGTGGTGTTCTGTCACTAATGAGATCCGAACGCACTCATCTGATATAAATTAAATGCCCATCTAGTAAATCAGACAGAAAAAAATTATCGTATTCAATGGGATTTGAACCCACGTCAGGTACCAAAAACCCGTATTCAGACAAAAAGAGGTATCTTGTCAATGGGATCGAACCAGAGTCCTGGGTTTAGTCTACTAACCTTCGTTGTTAGTTGACTTTGAACATTTGATTTGATTGATCAGAGTGATGGATGGAAAAATCGATCGATCGCAACAAAAACTGATAACAGAAACACAACTAAAAATCTAGAAATATCAATTTAATTTCCTTAAACTTCAAGTTTTAATTCATAAAAACAATTAAAAGGAGAAGGATTTGGTTTTGTTTCGGTTCTATGAGATAAGGCAACGCAACAGGAAGGCGATCTGCCAAAAAGGATAACTTCAGAGAGGTCTTTCTATAGAAAACTGGCCCCTATTTAGGCGCTAGACATGTGAAGATAACCCGAAAAACTGCACGTGGCCAGTCCTTTGGTGAGGTCCGAACCCACAACAACTTTCACTGATCAGTGGGCTACTAGTGGGCTAAAGGGGAATGGAGGAACCTATGAAAGGACTAATTTTCCAAAAATACTTTTGGAGTCTTGTTATGGGGGAAGGATTTTTTAGGTCAGTAATCTGTATTGAATTTAGACTTATATGCATCGGATTAAGCACACTTCGTTAGCAAAGGAGTTCATTTTCAAGAAGAAGAGGAATAAAAAAAAAAAAAAAATTTGACAATGGAGTTGAACGGAACGTCAAGAATATCCCGGATAATCGATACTTTCTTCTTTACAAAATTTACATTCGTAAAATCTTTAAAATATATATTTATATACACTAAATGATTTAATTGTTCCTAAAATATGTATAACTCTTCTTCTTTCCTGTTGCACGCCAGGGATTAAAAAGCATCTGGGAAATTATAAAAATGCGTATTTGAGGAACGTCTGGTGTCTGCACTTTACTACTAATGAACTTTAGTGATGTGAGAACTGTGGTTTTCTTTTCTATTGTTTTATTAATGGTATGGTAAATTAACAATGGTCTCGTTGTTTTTTCTGTCTGGAAGGAACGATTTATACATAATTTCTCTGCAAGAATTCTGTTGCATGCGTTTTGAAATCGAGAAAATAATGAAGAAATCATGAAATTTTAATGACACTTTACTACAGAATTATTGCTTTTTTTTCGACAGAGTACGCGATTATTTTATTGCCGTTCGGATAAAACTGTAATTAACTGTCGGGAAAAAAACCAAGACGTTGGATGTAGATGCTTATAAATTTCAACGCTGAATTGTTAGCATTTTAATTCATAAATTAGTTAATCGCAATTAATTGTTTTATGCGACTAATTACCGTTACACAGTAAGTGATAGTTAAATGATAATTAAGTTACAATCACAATTAAATAGTTGTAAGTAATAGTTTTTCTCCCTCCCCAATTCAATAATCGAGTTATATTACCGTTAATTACAATTAAATCAGTTACAGTTACAATTATTAATTACAATTATTATAATAAAGTTAAAGATTATTTCATTCTAATTAACGTTAACACGAGAGACTTAAGTGCGATTGTAGCTGGTTGCTTTTTAACACTCAATTACGCAATTGTTAATGATAATTAAATTGTTGTAAATTTAGTGAATTATCACAATTAAATAATTGTAACTGTTCAGTTACAATCACTTCAGTTGTATTAAGTTACAACCACAATTAAATGGTTGTAAGTAATTTTTTTTTTCAATTCATTGCAGCAATAAATTAAATTATCGAGTTACATCGATTTAATTGTAATTAACGGTAATATAACTGTTTATAGAATTTTCAGCACTTACAATTTGAAATAAGTTACCATTAATTATTAATTGCAATTAAATTGCTGTAATTTTTGACACTGAATTAATAAATAACAATTAAATCAGTTAGTTATTATTGATAATTGCAAGTACAGTTAAGTCAGTTAAGACAATGATTTAAATAATCGAGTTATATTGCTGCTAATTACAATTAAATTGTTATATGTATTTACATTCTAACATTCACTTACAATTGTTATATTATTAGCGTTAAATACAATTAAATTGTAATTTTTTAATAATCAGTTACAGTTAATTACAATTAAAATGATGTAATTAAGTGTTCTTTCAGTAATCAGTTACAAGAAAAAATTAAAATATTAACAATTGAATTGCTCTCCGTGAGTAATAATACAATTATTGTTATGTCATCATTGTTAATTACAATTAAACTGTTGCGACTTTTTAATACACGGATAACAATTTAACAATCACAATCAAATCGGTTACAGTTATATTGTTAATTGCAATTAAACGAACGTAACTAATCCTTTTCCAACAATTAGTTACAACAAATGACATAATCGAATTACGTTACTCTTAATTACAATTAAATTGTAAAATTCGTTTATTTTTATAAATTCCCAATTCAGTTACAATCACAAAAACAGTTGCAGTTTAATTACAATTAAACTAAGTAATCGGTTACAATAATAAATGAAATACAACAAAACCTGTCTAAAACGGACGGAAGAAACCTGTCAAAATTTAAAAGGTTTTTGGTTACGAAGAACGTAACTGTATGGCATTTATCTGATATGATTTAAATAAAGAGGATGCTAAAACCTCTTCAAAACGGTATACACAGGTTTTACTGTATTCACTGTAAAACCTGTGTAAACCGGAATCGCACGGTATTACTTCAAAAATAAGCAATTATTCCATAATTACATTTAAATAACAATTGTTTATTTCTGAATTTACAATGCAGACAGGGCCACAAATCATTTACCATTTACATTATTATTAAAGAATTAATTGTAATTAAATCACGCCAGATAATTGGAAAGTAATCGGCAATTAATTTAATAAAAAATTACCCAGTTTAATTTTTAAATTAAGTATAAAAAAAAATTAATAAAATAATTTTATAATTTAGACAAATTTAAAAAATTTTAATTTTCTTTTTAACCTCGAGACGGCGGGAGAGAACACCCGATATTTCTCTTTAATTATTTTCAACCTCCCTCAGCAGAAAGTTACACTTTGATCTCGCTTATCATTGAATCATTAACTTTGATAGAATCGAGCTTAAATTACACTCTAAATAATTAATACACGCGTAATTTTGCACGCTTCGGGGGGGGGGGAGGAAAACGTACTGTTACGGAAACAATCGATGCTACAGCAGCAGCAGCAACAAAATAACAGGCCATTCGACCCCCCCCCCTCATTATTACGTTAGAAGAAGAGAAGAAAAATTCCCTTCGTTTTATTTACTTTCGTGAATTTACAATCAGAATAAACGCGTTTTCAATTTTACTTCCGCTCTAAATACATTAATAAAAAAAAAATAATAATAATAAAAACAATAGGAAGAACGGGAAGACGTTTAAAGAAAGATTGAATTGTTAAAAGAAATTTAATTATAATACTGAAATTTCGCGATTGTTTACTTACCGTGAAGTGATTTACAACGAACAGACAAGCAGACGCGCTTTTCTTGTCAGCGAGAGTGGGTAAAACACATATATACAAATGAAATTGTTGGGAAATCATGCAGGTGCCTTACGAATATACAGTCGAGTTGTGTTTGTATGTATATAAAATAAACAAATAAATAAAACCGGGGAGAAGAAATTCTGCATACAAAAATACATCATGCCATCGTGTTTACGTTTATTTTCCAACAGGATTTATGCTAATTTAACCGAAAAACCCATACGAAAGGCTCACTAATCCGGCCAAGTGTGTGCAGCGTGCGTGCGAGTGTAGATATATATATATATAAAGATTCATCCCCCGAAAGATTTGGGAAACGTGGCAATGACCTAAGGCTGTCGTCCAGAATTGATTGGCCATGTGGTTAGAAGGGCCGGAAAAATTTCGACAGTTTGATTGCCGGCCCTATATGGGACACCCAATAAGATTTACTGGACGATCACGTTCTATTCTGGAGAGTGCAGATAAAACCTCTCCCCCTTCTTCGATATCAGTGCAGTTGTCAAATATAGAGCTTGTGCTTTCTTTTAAGGATAGGTAGGAGCAAGCAGGAGCGGGGGACGGAAGGGGGAGAGAAAGAATTCCTGAAAAATCTTTGATCGATCGCAACGGGGTCTATATTGACCACTAAGATTACAGCAAGTATTTGAAGTTTATTGCCACTAAAAATGCTGTCCTCCAATTACTTTCCACGCTGTCACAAGCAGTGAAAGTAATTGGGGGGAAATCGTCGTAAAATAAATTAATTTTTAATATTTGAAGATGTTCCCTCCCCTCTCCAGAGATGTTAAATCTTCATCAAAAATACATACAATTTTTTTTTTCTTCTTCTTTTTCTTCTTCCACTCTTGTAATGTTACAATCGCGCGATTTTCTGATAATTCGTGTTATGGGAATGGACGGATGTTTAAAGGGGGTGCGTGGGCGGGAGAGGAGAACAATATAGGAAATGCCAAGCGAATTATTTATTTATTGCAGTTTTATGACAGTGAAGAATATATTAGCGATGTGTTTTAAGCACAGCAGACGTCGCGTGTTACATAAATACGCGCTGTTATGTATAACGGGGGGAAGAAGGATGATCCCCCTACGAAATTTTTACATTTATGGACTCTTGAAACGTAGAGAAATGTTAAAAAACTCGGGACTTTTTCTCTATGTATGGATGTTAGCGTTTGTGTTTGTGGAGGGGGGCGATTTCGTTCACTAGTTTGGAACTTAATAACTTCCGTGCCTTTCGTCAAACATTTCTGAAATTTCGTACGGTGGTTTGGGTATTAGGGAGATCGATGTTGATAAAATTTGGTGGCTAAAGGTAGAATGGGTGGGGAGATTTCACGTGTCATCTCTCGAAGGTTTTACTCGTTATTACCAATTTACAGTCTCTTATAAAACTCGTCTCTACCCTGAAAATTTTTGCCATTTTAAAACACTTTATAATCTAAAAGAATTTTTTGGGTATACTATAGATTACTCCCTATGGAATTTCGCGTGTTTGGGTATATATCTGAACTCAGTGGACCGAGTCGAGTTCAACGATACTCTACTTTTGGATCGGAGACGAAAAATAAAAAAGTCATCATACTTTTTTCCGGCGATCGCGCGATGATAGGGAGTCGCGTCGCTCTCCGCTAAGTCGGCCACGCTATCGCGATCGGGAGTCCCGTCGCTTGCCGTTAAAATTGCCTTTAGTAGACGTTTCCCCCTTTTTTTACTTTGTTCAAGAACTACCATGAATCGATCACTAGTTTAGCACATGGCGGCGTGTGGTGGCGCCCGTACGAGAGGTCAGTCGGGCCGCCATAAGTAACATTAACCGAAATGGCAATCGCGCGATGATCGGAAGTCGCGTCGCTCTCTCCGCTCTTGTATCGCGTGTTTAACGCTCCGGGAGATGACCGTAGTCCGACGTCACGGTTTGCAGACTTTACCGCAAGATGGCAATACCAGCAACTACGGTGCCGTCTGCATGAGAGCATTAAAAAATTATGGTAACTTAAAAAGTTTGATAACTTTTTTATTTTTCGTCTCCGGTCCAAAAATAGGGTACCGTTGAACTCGTCTCGGTCCCCTGAGTTCAAATATATAATCAAAGTCTTGAAATTCCATAGGGAGTAATCTATAGTACACCCAATTTTTTAAATAAAATCTCACAACAGATGGCGCCGCACGCAATTCTAATTTTTTTTTGCCGGTAAAGTTAGTCAACTCGTTACCGCTATCCTTTCTATCACTTTATCTCGTCCGTTTACTATTACAGTGCCAGAGATCCTTTCGATAAATGCCTAAAGGCAATTAAAGCCTCGCGCTTTAGGTATTTTATTAATTAGAAACGCGTACGTAAGCATTTTAATTCTTCTAAAATTATTCAGTGAAGCATTACGATAATTATTCAGGAATAATGCTGTGCAGCGAAACATTTTTCGCTCTGGTGAGGAGCCTCGCATACAAAATGAAACCGCAGACAGTTTCATTTTGAAATTTTTAGTGTGGCCGGGCCCCGTTTTATACACAGAAATGAGTTTCTAGGCCCCAGTTGTAGTTACAGCATAAAGTAAAGCACTTCAACACTAAGTGATAGCGAAGAAGCACTACCCGAGGATACGTAAGTGCTGGCATTTTTGCTTCAACTGGAGGTCGTAAAATAAAAACAATACTCTGTAATTTAGCAAATAGTAAAGTGGTGCCTTTATATTATCATAAAACCTCTACAGACTGCTTTTTATATCCGCAGTACCATTTTATAGCGCGGGTTACTACAGTAGTACTTCACAGAAAGCGCTATTATCGTCTCGTGCTGTTTTTTTCGGGAGGGGGGGGGGAGAAAGCTTTCCTTTATTGTTACTGAAGCGGAATTACGAATTCTCCCGACTAATTTCTTGTATTATTTTTTCTTTTTTTTTCGGTGCAGAAAATCTATATAATTCCCATTCAATTATTGTGTAATTTGATTTAATTGTTTATTATTTCTAAACGGAGATAATTTCGCTTTACGACTTCCACTTTACGACTTTTAATTCCGTGCCGAAATATTAATTTTACACGTTACGGCACGTCGTTTTTTCTAATAGCATTTTACCCATCTTCCGTCGTAAAAGTAAAGGTATGCGTATAATTTCCCTATCGTAACTTCAGCACGAAATTTATTTGTGTAACAGCACGCGGGATTATAATCTAAAGAAAGCTGTGCAACCCTACGTAACCCTGCGTACAGTTACTTATAATCTGTTGGAAGGTCGTGCACCGTAACGTACAGTAAATTATAATCTGAAGGAAACTACGCAATCTTACGTAACTTACGCAACAGCGCATGCAGTTACTTACAATTTGAAGGGAGGTTACGCACCGTAAAATTCACAAAACCTAAATCGTAACCTTTAGCTAAATCCGAATGTGAGAACAGCCACGTCTTAAGGTGCTGCAGCAAGACTTACAAAAAAGCGGGGGGGTAGGGAGAGGAACCCAGTTTGAACTGTGAACAGTGCAGGAACCGGAGATCAAGCAAACGAGCCATGCATGGTTGGCTTTCATATCCTACTGCGCCTGCTCGGTACCTTTTAAAGTACTACCTTACCCATCGAAGTAAGAGCTAACAATGGAATCTTTTAAGGGAACAAACTCCCGCAGCTGACGATCTTTCCTTCCTTTTTTATTTATTTATTTTCTTTTTTTTTCACACAGAAAAATTCCTATTGTGGCGAAGCATCCAACTTCTCTTTAAGTAGGTTTATGTTTTAATAATTAAAAATGAAATGAAGAGATTACGATGAAAGTTGTTGAACAGACGTTTTTACTTTGCAAGTAATTACACAGCCGCGTAGATTGGTGACGTTAACAATTGCGTAGAGGTAAAACAATAAAACGAAATCTGTAGGCGAGAGATAAGTGATGATAGAAGGGCATTTGAAAGGTTAGAGGTCCACTTGAAATATGTAAAATCTAACAATAAAAAGGTTCTGCCTGAAACGTAACAGAGGTAAATTAGTACTTAAAAACAGCACAGTGTATCTAAAACAATAACACTGTAAATACGTAGAATGTTACTGCCATTCTAAAAAAAAAAACCGTATCAATAATAACATTAATACTTTCAGGAGAATGTGTATTATCAGCGTAACAAATAAATGTCCCGAAACAATTAGAGAACAATACGAAACTAACAGAGAAAATTCTACTAAGTGGCTGAAACTAACAGCACAAATAATACGTAACACAAGAGAAGGGTACAATGTGACTAACTATCCGAAACAAATCTAGGTAACGACTGAAATGGCAATTGTGAGTGAAATTAACGTCACAAATGAAACTAACAATCCGAGAAGCTCGTGTATAATAACAAAACTGTTATATTAACCTGTAACTGTCACGTATAACAGAGGGAAATCTTGGAGGGGGGGTCAGAAAATGACCCCAAGATTTTACATTTATGAATTCAGGGTACCTTGAAACGTCCAGAAATTCAAAAGAAATTTTGGAAGTTTTTTCTTGTATGTATGGGAGGAGGCACCGATTTTATTCACCCACTTAGAAGTTTAATAACTCCTGTGCCCTTCGTCGAAAATTTCTGAAATTTTGCAGGAAGGTTCGTCTATTAGGGGGATCGGTGCTGTTAAATTTTGGGGGCTAAAAATCGAAGGGGTGGGGAAATAGAGTCACGTGTCGTATCTCGAGTGGGTTCGGACTTAACGATTTTACTCGTTATTATCATTTACAATTTCTTATAAAACTCAAATCTTAAAAATCTCATAACAGATGGCGCCATACGCAACTTTAGCTCTTTTGCCGGGAAAGTTATGCAACTCGTCGCTGGATTTTTTAGTAAAAGTTGTTATTTTGGTGTTAGAGCCTTACTATTGTTTTCACTTTAGCTCCTTTTTACGTATCCCCCTTCTAAAGTTTTAGTTACGCCTGTAGAAGTTAAAATCGAACGTTACTAACATTCTAAACTGGTTACGCTACTTGTAAATACAGTAAAGCACAGGAAAAAGATTTAAGTTACGCACGTATACACAATATCTAAGTGTTTACTCTTCAGGTTTGCATTCTAATTCTAGTTACGCATATAGTTACGATTCAAGCCCGCAAAAAACGTAACAGAGTATTTACGTGTGTGTTGTTTTTTACAGAAATAAATAAATTTTGTATTTTTTTTTTTTTTGGAAAATAAACTGGCGAAGTTAAAGAGAAGAGCGACGATTGTCAGTAAATCGAGGGTGGAAAGACATCAGTGCAGAAATCTCACCAGTTGACATAGTGTTACCAATAAAATCCGCCATCTTTGATCCGAGATGTGATAGATGGACAGCCATTGACGATTCGCAACACCAGCTGCTGCACCAATCAGAGATTATACATCCGTTACGTTTTTCCTTCAGTGATTTTGCTGTCTGGCACAGACAGGAAATTCAATATTTCTTTTCCTTTCACTGTGATTTGGCTTCTTGAATAAAACAATTACATATCGAAACGGATCTGCAAGTAGCCAAAGACTTTTCTTTTTCTTCCCTCGTATTAACGTATAAGCGATTTTTGAACGGTTGTTTTGTGTGTTACGACTGGTCCATCGTCACCTTTAATTGTTTATAAATGTAATTTTAAATTCTGCTCTTTTTTGCTTTTTATAAAAAAGAAAAGGGATGCTTTTTTTGCACGTGGAACGTGCAAACGTCACTTCCTAGAAGAATCGTGTGTTTATATTGTTTCTAATTAGAATAAAAACGTAACAATTCTACTACACATTATATAACACGTGATGTGTTTCTGGTCTGTAAAAATATTTGCTGTTCATCATCTCGTGATTGAGTGTTTCCGGCATATTCTACTGAATGTTTAGCGTGTTTCCAGGACATTTTACTGAATAATTAAACATAGTAAGTGTTTAGATGAGTATTTAAAGATAAACATCTTGTTTCTAGCGCATTATAGAGTAAATGAACGTGTTTCCATTATAAACTACAGTTTGTTTAAAGTTAGCAACGTGTTTCCAGCCCATTTACTTGATACTTAAACGTAGAAATAATGTTTTGGCATGAATATTTTAAAGATAAACATCATGTTTCCGGCGCATTCTACTAGATATATGAACGTAGACAAGGTATTTTCAGCATAGAATATATACTATTGTTTATTTAAAGGTAAACAACGTGTTTACAGCTCATTCTACTCGATAGACAGAGTGTTTCCAGGTTATTTTACGTAGTATTTATACTTATAAAGGGTATTTTAGTATGTATATAGCAAGTTTCAAGTTTATTCTACATGATATTTAAAGGTAGATAGCACGCTTCCGGCAAGGATATTTCCTTGAAAATCGATTGTTTCTGTAATCGCGATCCTTCCCCTCGGAAAAAACATCATTAAATAAATAAATAAATACTCTCTCTTCTGTAAATAATCGATTTAATTAGGTTAAAGGCGAGTTTGTTTAACATTAGAAAACAAACATTTTCTTTGATGTTTGTTCAGATCAGATCGGGGGAGGCTGTTTTACATCATCAAAATATTTACGATGATAATTAACAAATGACAGCTCAGAGTTTAACCCACTTCTAACGACTGTTTCTACTAGGAATTTACTATAAAAATCGTGCAATTATATATTTTTTTGTGATTGAAAATTACTTAACAATATTTGCCGAGGAACGAACACGATAGCGCTTTATATTAATACTACTATTACTACTATTATTATTATTATTATTTTTTGCCTGGAAATTTTCGCAGCAATAACACACGAATCTTATAATATGAGAGGGAAAACAAATTTGGCAACTTGTCAACCTCTCATACAAGTGATGTAAGATTGGTCATACATCAACCACTCGTTATAACGTAGGCAGATAGCGAAGTTGCGCTGTAAATATGGGAAGGGAGCGATGCTGGTGACGTGTAAAATCTCATATGAAATTTATACGTAAAGGAAGGAAATTTAACCAATATTTTAGCGCATATTTTAGTTTAAAATTGGAATTTTATATTTTGATACACAACAGCGAGGTGTGGAGAAATATAGAGGTTTAATTCCTATATTGCATCGCGAGGGTGGGATGAGGAAACAGAAAGTAAAAGATAAGGTAGAAGAAGATTGAGAAAGATGATGATGAAAATTTATAGAATAAGGTAGAACGTAGGATGAGAAGGTAGAGAAGAGCAAGAACAGGAAAGAAAAAAATGAGGTAGAATGAGAAACTAAAGGACAAGTAAGAGGTAAAATGAGGTAGAATGAGGTAAAGAACAAGAGAAAATAGAATGAGTAGGTAGAGAACAGATGATAGAATGAGAAAGTAGATAAGAGAAACAAGAATGAGAAAGAATTGGAAGATGGAGAAAGGAAGAGAATAAAATGAGGTTCTAATCCCTATATTAAAACAGGAGGAAAGAACGTAAATAATTCTCGTGTGTATTAATTCAAAATTATAAGATCAGAATAAAGATTTTCTTTAACCCTCATTTAAATTCGGAAGAAATATAAATTGCAAATGAAACTGCTAAAATGTAAAAGAAGAGTATTAATTCTCATGGTTAACAGGAACAGAACTTTTAAATCTCATATTTTAATTTAGAACAGGGGAATACAACTGCTGTTTTGCTAATCATAACTAGAATGAAAAGTGTTTAATTTTCACATTTTCCCATTAACATCATGGTAAATTGAGTAGTAAAGCTGAAAGAGGCAATATATATATATATAAACTTCATACAGCAATAATGGGATACACAGCTTTATACCTGTTTACATAAACGAAAGCGTAGTTAACAATGTTTTAAATCCCGCTCTTTCATTATATACGGGAGCGAGTACATAAACTTAAACTCAAAATTAAACACAGGAAGTTTTGACGTCCATATTACAAGCGAAAAGAACGTCGTCTGATCCATTAAAAATGGTAATTAGTTGCATAATTGTTGCATTATTTAAGATATATTTATCTTCCCTATTCAAAGTAACCTGTACATTATCTGTGGTTCCTCTTATACTAAAACTATGACTGAGGTAACAATTACGTGAAGGAAACGTTTCCTCTTCTTCCTCTTCACAGAGGAAAGCAGTTGAATTCCCTAATAATCCTTCCATTGTTTCCAACGGTTTCTCTTCTATTTTAGTGTAGGAGGGACCACAACAATAATAATATACTAGTTCTCTGCCCGAATTCCGAGCCCCCAATAACGAGCTTGCTAAAGAAAACCTCTCAGTGTCCATAGGAGGAAAGGGTAATAAAAATCCCCCAATTTCATAACATGGCAAGAAAGCCACTTACTAAAACTTTAGTCCCCCCATATAAGGAAAGTGGGAAGCAGTTTAAATTCCTAAATTCTTCTGCATTATATGGAGATGAAAGGATTAGTTGGCTTTCTTATAAGAGAATATTCCCCCTTCTTCCTTGTAAAAAAACATATTTTGTGGGTTTTTTTCAGTTTTAGAGGAATTTTTAAAGTCGATAGAAAGAAATTCTTGACAGGTATTGAGATTATTATCGACATTGATTGACCATTAATCAAAGAAAATTGGAAAGGATGGGGTTTTTATCGCCTTTTGATCAATTTCTAATTATTATCCCGCATTCTTTCCGATAATCAATTATCAATATAGTAATAACGGATGTCTCTGGAGGTGGGAGCAGTTAAATTTATTCTTTATAAGTCTCGTCTTATCGCACTTTCCTCTATTAAACCGAAGATAGAAAACTACGCACGTAGAGGAGAAGGAGGAGGAAAGAAAGAGGAAGAAGAAGAAGAAAAAAGCCAGCAATCCAATTTATTTTTATAAACTTTTAAAGACTTCTCTTTGGCATGTAGTTTGTTGACTGAAGAAACAAAGAATTACCGAGAAAAATAAGCGAAAAATCGTTAGAAGTAAGGATAAAAAAAATGAGAAAAATTGTATGATTAATATCAAGTGTAACGCGCTGTAGCGCAATATACGGGAAGGAGGAGTGGAATTTAAGCGATTCATTACGCTTAATACGGGTTTATTAAACGTGGATAAAGGAGAAAATCGATAGGATTCGAGGGAGGGAAGACGTAATAGAATACTTTATGAATGTGTATTTACCTCGACCGCAGGAATGGAAGATGCCAAAGAAGTGGAAGGTCAAACATATCATTCTGAGAAGAGGATGCACTCTGACCGCAATATAACCCACCAGAGTCCAGTAACAACAATAATATTGCAGAAGGAGAAGCATGATAGAAGCCAAGTTGCTTTTTATTGACCCGTTCCAAAGTACAGCCTTTGACTACTCCACTTTACTCTTATATCACTTCCCGGTTGTGTTTTGCCATTGTGGTAAATAAATGCAAGTTATTGTGCAGCTCCACCTGCTCCTCATCTTTCATTCTCACTGAATTAAAACCTTCCCTTCACGGACAGTTCCCGAAAACACAGACACAAACACAAGTGAATTTGTGTGTAAGCAGTGTTTAAAACCGCCATAAATTACGGGAGGAGGGGGAAAAAACAAATAAATATTTGATAAAGGATAAAACTTCGCTTCTACGACTGAATCACGAAGCCTCCGGCCTAATATTATGAATCAGAAGCACCTGGAAAGTTGACAGAATAACCCAGGGCGTGGGTCAACACCATACAAGTGTATATAAAAACGGCGATTCCTCGAGGCATTTTCGGGGCATTAATACCTATCGGAACGTAAATAATAATAATAATAATAATAAAACGTTAGTGCTTACGTCCGTACGTCCGACTGATTAAGGTTCCTGTCACTGGGAAGTGTTTTGTATACAAACACACACGAATAATCCGCTGGAACGTTATCAATCTTAATTAAAGTGGCCGCTCTGCTGCCAATATTTAAATCTTACTTTAATTAAAACGGGGGAGGGCTAAAGTTTTAGTCAACTGACGAATAACCTTAATAAACGTTAAAATTGCAATCACACACCTCAACACCGCTAAATTAACCCCCAAAAAACGTAGGAGCAATTACCTAAAAACCGATATACCGAGTGGTTACGAGCTCGAATTAACTAAATCAATTCGGTTCCGTAACCGCATCACTAGTACAATTATTATTATTATTATTATTTATAATTTTTCCCCAGTTTCTTACTCTCTCTTCCATATTTCAAAAAGGCGAGATCATCAAACATTTTTGGGATAATTTAGTTAAAAGATAAATTGATAATTATTCATACCCCCTGCACGAATTCAAATCGTATATCATTTTTAGGAGCCACAGTTGGTTTTAGAAGGGCATTAGAAGTAAATCTGTCCTCGGAGAGTAATATTTCTTTATTTAACAGCCTTGTCCTAGTGAAATTTCTTCGGGGATGTTAAGGAGTTTTCCCCCCTTTCTTTATTGTTATTTCTTCCCCCTTCTTCTGGATTTAACGTCACTTATTAGCCTGTTAATCCTATATTTTTGCTTCAGTTTCTCATCGACCCCCTCCCCTCTGCTATCGATTTTCGTTGGTTATTAATGATGTTTGAATTTAAGATTAGTTGGATGTAATAAAGTTGACTTTATTTTTCCTAATCTGACACTTAACTTATTACGATGTCCCCCCCCAATTTTTAATTATGTGCGGTTTTCGTAACATACTTTCTCGACGTACATCTTGATCTACATAATTTTAAATTTTAGATTAGGAATTTTATAATATTAATAAGAAAATTGCCTATAACGTGGGAGGGTGAAGATGGCCAGAGATGATGGCGGGGGTGGGGGAAAAACTCCATTTTCTCGGAACTTCTCTTAATATCAGTATCTGGAAGTCGGAATAGCAGAAACGAATTCGTTTTCCATCGTTAATTTCGTCGGTGTATCGAAGCTTAACGCCCCAAAGCTAAATTAACAATCTAATACAAGATCTAAAACTAACAGCGACAAGTGGAACACGCGTGGGAAGTGACAACACTGTCATAGAAACAAACTCGAGCCAATCTGCATTATAAGTGGCTCTGTTTAAGTATTATGTGGCATCACTTAATATGTATAAAAGAAATTATACAGTTCATACACCAGTGCAAAAATCAACATAAGAGACGACACAGCCTATATAACAGAGCAAAAACGAACAGAAGAGACGACACAGCCTACAGAACAGAGCAAAAACGAATAGCAGAGACGACACAGCCTACAGAACAGAGCAAAAACGAATAGCAGAGACGACACAGCCTTCAGAACAGAGCAAAAACGAATAGCAGAGACGACACAGCCTACAGAACAGAGCAAAAACGAATAGCAGAGACGACACAGCCTACAGAACAGAGCAAAAACGAATAGCAGAGACGACACAGCCTTCAGAACAGAGCAAAAACGAATAGCAGAGACGACACAGCCCTTAAGAAATTCAGAAACGAACAACAGTGACGACACACTTATGTAACAATGCAAAAACTAGAGCAAAGACACACAATCGATAAAACAATGCAAAATGAACAACAGAGATTACACAGCCCATGCATAATGCAAACTCCAACACTACGAAACAGTACTGTATAAATGTGAAACATTCGAAAGTAAAAACAACGATGGTGAAAACATGTAATAAGTCCATTCTGAACGTAAGAACCACTAACTTTCGTAGCTGACATTACTGTGTAAGGAGACAAAATAAACACGAAAATTAACTTAAAAACTCCAGTAACTTGTTACAAACATAAGGAACAGGAAACTAAATCTAGTTTATCCATTATACAGTAATATTGGAAGAAAGATTAGTTACACGTCGTCGTGTTGATAACGTGCCAACACCCAGCTTAGTTAAACGCTTAACAATGCCAATCCGTTATTATATTAACAGAAGAAAAATACACTGTGAGGAGTCGATTCTCTCTTCAAAATTTTCGAGTTTTCTCCACAATTAAATATCCTACACAGATACTTTCATACATAAAACATGCGTGTTGGGTTTAAAATATAACACACGTTTAAAGGGGTAAATGTATCGAAGAGCCATTTATAAATGCCTAAACAGGAAGCTGGTGTATGGTGGAATGTATCAATCTTAATATGCAAATTTGGGTATAAGTTAATGTGCACAATAATGCCACATCCCCATGTTAGAACACAGGATGAAGTGGATTTGTTTGCCAAATCCACGTAATAATATCGGAGGAAACTTGGATTTGATAGTGTCAACGCCATGTTATAATATAGGGGAGAAACAGGATTTAGTAATGAGCCAACACTACCACCATACGCGTCACAGTTACGTCTAAAAACGTCATCACCAAAGTTGTGTGTGAAATATGGCTTGAGAGGAAAATTAATTAAATGAAATTAAATTAAAATTTAATTATTTTGCTCGCGTGTCTCTCGGGCCGAAAGAAATATCAAAACTCAATCTTACTCGAAGAACAAAGGAGAAACACACAAGTAGGAGTATACAGAAAAATTTATCATTCATGTTTTTCTCATATCAGAATTTGCGTGTAAACACATTTTTATACGTCAACGAACCGCCGTAATAGAGTACCGTATAAAATCCATTAATAAAATATCGTACAGACAGCCAGACTCACGAACTGTTACGCCCACTAACCTGTTTCTTGTTTACTTGATTCTTCACTAGTTCAATTCTATATTTGACTTGTTACCATAGTAGCATCCATTTAACACAGGTTAATCTACTCTTTTTTTGGGGGGGAGGGGGTCTTTTTATTGGCATCAAAGGGATAAGAAAAAAATATGATTGCAGTTTGTGCAGCTTGGCATTAAGTTTTCGCGTTAATTGGAACGATAAACACGAATGCTTTTCTTATTTTTTCCTACTTCAACATGGAGATTTCATTATGAACTACTCTAATGTTTCGATTTTTCTCATTTGTACACTTTCAAACAGCGGTTCTTTAACTGCAGTAATTAGTATTTATATTAATAATATCAATTCTGATTTTTCTTGGCGTTTTTCCAAAATTGCTATCGATCCGATTTCCCCCTCCGCCTATTTTTAGTGAGGAACCGTGCAAAAGATAAGAAACAACAGGAGTAGAAAACAATAAAATAAATCTTGTGCGGCGATTAAACAATATAATATGGTGAAACGTAGAGTAATAATGATGAATGCAACGTTATCCATACAATAATGCAAAAAATAAAGACAAAGATGACACCAACAGAGCAAAAAACAGAGCGACACAACCTAAGAACAGTACAGAAGAAGAGATGATGTGCTCACTAATAATGAAAAAGTAGGGATAACATAGACCACGAATAGTGCAAAAGCAAAGACAATACAGTCTGTGTAACGATACAAAAGCGGAAATGACACAACCGTGCAACAATGCAAAAAGTAACAACACAGTTCAACAACGTAAACGTTAACGACAGAAGCACACATGCAAAAAAACCGAAAACAGAGACGACACAGTCCACGCAACAGTGCAAAAGCTAACAAGATGGCAGCACTGGGTCCGTATAACAACGCAAAAATTAGCATCTACGTCACAACACTAACATACATTAGTATTTGCATGCATGAGAATATTGAAAACAGATTAGACACAAGGCAACAGTGTAATTAGATACGGATTTTCAACGTCCATTTTAAAGAAAAATTCGAAAACAAACATCATTAAGGCAAGTCGAAACGGACATTTATGAGAACGTTGATACATTAACGACATTCCCAGCAAGGGGGGGGAAGAAGGAGATAGAGAAGCAAGTTTTTCCGCCGTACAAAAACCCAAAATCGAAGAAGCAAACGGATTGTGTCAGTGAACGGTGACGTAACGACGTTACGCGGGACACAAGGAAAGAAGGGGGAAAGCAAAATTCTCCTTTTTGTCGCATCCTTCTCGCACCTGTGCCCTTTCGAATCACACGGGATAAAGTAGCAGATGCGCCTACAGACAAACACAATGGTTGGTGTTTTATACGCCCCCCTCCCTATTTACACAATTTTTCTAACCTTATACAGTGAACTGACCCAGGAAATTCCGACATCACTCGAAAAGACCGTAACAAAAATTCAATATTTTCTCTTGTCAAAATGGCTAGTTTGGTCAGACAGACGAACGACCAATATATATATATATATATATATATTATCTTCTAAAATTTCGCTTTGTATCGTTTTTTCCCTCTTCTCTTTCCCCCTCCTCCTTTAGTAGACAGCTAAAAGTTCCAAAACTTGGAGTAAATGGACGATATCGTTAAACCTCAAATGACACGTTAGAAACGCTTAGGAGGATGGACGACCTTTGACACTCGAGTAAGACTAAATGAGGATCTAAGGAAAGAGATTTCCCCTGCCAGATCACGTTTCCACGAGACTTATCGCTGGTGAGGTAATTGGGAAAAAATTACACAGAGCACAAACAGACGAGTCTTGTCACGTCTGCTACCGGGTTCGAGTGGTACAGACTCGAGATTCAACACCCTCCATCTTCTATTGTTTATGTAGAGAACAATCTCTCAGTCTCTCTCCCCCTTTTTTTTATGTTCTTTTCTCTTACTTTTCTTACTTAAATTCACTAATCTGTTGCAGTGTCTCTCCCCCTGTAAACACCAGATAAGTGCAGAGTTCCTTCCTTCTTCACTTTGTTATTTTCTCGTCAGACACTCGAACGTTCGCTTTATAATTTGAAAATTAGTGTCCCGAAACTATCTCTAATTATTTAACACCACTTATAACTCCGCCCAATACGTTTCCGTTTTAATTTCGTAGGGGATTTTTTGATGTATGAGGCCAACATTCCGCTTCCAGAGAGCAGGATGTAGGTCATATCTCGGTAAAGCTATTAGAAAGAAGTTTGGGATGGAGCTACTTCCAATCGATATTGAAACTCTTCTGAAAAGTTCTTTCTTTTCTGTAGAAGGAAAGGTTCAGTAAGTTCGAACAGCTCGTAAACTAAATGCAATTTAAGTGTTTCAGCTCCGCCCAAAATTTCCATGCTCTTTCATACGTTTAAAAACACGTCTCGGAGCTCTAAAATTATGATCAAATTTCTAAATTCGTTATAAATTAGTCGAAGGGTAAAACTTTTGAACAACTCCGCCCAATTGGAATAATTTGCAAAGTGACTTTATAAGCTATTTTCTTCAGTAAAGCCAATTAACATAAAAACAGTATTTCAAATATAAACTTAGCAGTAGATGCTCCGCCCAATAGTCAAATTATTTGAAAAATATATAATTTTATAGAAAAATATACTCTGCCCATTAAAGTAAAAAATGTTAAAGAAGAAATAATTAGCTGATTTCATTGGGCGGAGTACTTACAGATATGAAATATAATCAATTATTAATTATACAAAACAATTACCAAATAAATAGACCAATCACTAAGTAAACAATTGCACAAATCAACAAATTTCAAAAGCTGGTCTCCGCCCAATAAATATACAATATTAACGAAAATTCTGTTAAAATTTCTCAAATTAATTGGAAGGGAATACTACATGAAGATACTATTCTGATAAGAAAGTCCTGAGAGTATCCATGCCCTCCGCCCAATTCATTTCTCATGTACTGTACAGTACAGTACACCTATATATATATATATATATATATATATATATTTAACCATGAATGTGCTTATATATATTTTATCTATTTGGGCGTATGTAACAAGAAGTTGACAAGGCATACTCCGCCCAAATAATAACACAAGCGAAACTTTTGAAAATACGGTGAAATTCTTATAAAAATCCTCAAGAGAAGCAGAAAAGATAAGAAGAAACGGGAGAAGAAAAGCAAGAGAGAAAGAGAGAGTGAGCCAGACTATACTCCACTCCAAATATTCATAACAACCGAAGCGGGCAGACAAACGATCGAACTTTTCATATTCCTTCAAGAAAGCGAAATATCTTGACAAATCTTTTAATAATAAATATACAAAAAAAAAAGGAAGAGGATTAAGATGTGGAGGGGAAGAAGAATTCACTAAACTGAAAGAAGGGCTGTGTAACATTTTTAAAGACGAGGACGGGGTAGAAAACAGATTAGATTCTAAGAGATCATCATGGAAAAAGCAGTGAAAAATCATGCACCAAGCCAATCCCCAATTGGATGTAAGAGGATCATTACTTGGCAAACACTTCAAAATATAAACGAGGATGGTCTGACGTCAGTTTCCTAAACACAACTGTTAAATCAGGTTAGAAGAAATAAGGATATCGTTAACCTTTCATGAGCAGTAAAGTGTTAAAATTGTGTATAGAAGTTGTGTGCTTATTATGTGTGTTGTGTATTTTATGAGCATATTGTGCATTGTGTTGCATGTATTTATAAGAAACATACACGTTACACACAAAGAACACACAATATGCAACACACACAATATGCAACTAACATATACAATACGCAACACATTTAATACGCAACACACCCAATACGAAACCCACAACATGCAACTAACATATACAATATGCAACAAATTTAATACGCAACACACCCAATACGAAACCCACAATATGCAACACATTTAATACGCAATATGCAACTAACATATACAATACGCAACGCACACAATATGCAATACACCTAATACGCAACTAACACATATAGTACGTAACACACATATACAATATGCACCATAACTAATACGAAACACATTCACTAATACACAGACACAATAAGCAACAAACACAACACAGAACTAGCACACACATCCTCTTCTACCGCAGCATACAAAATAAGCAATTACTTAAACAAAGGTCACATTTTTTTTGCTATTTTTGTTGCCATCCAGTCTAAAATCCCGGGGATCGTTTGTCATATTCTTCACCCCCCAAAACGTAATAAATTTAGATACAATTTGTGATAAATGACTCCTACTCCGCTTTTATGACTTCTCCACTAATCGATGGATGTTATAGTAACTTGGCACGGGAGTCTGTAAGTAGTTTATTACTGTAGTAGTAAATTATAGAAGTTACATATGCAGCAGGATAAATGCTTTGACTTATATATTAACATAGACGACCGTCGATAGCATGATAATTTTATTATTCCATGCTCAGTATCATTAAACTTATATAATTATAATGCCACCTAATGGGTGATGATTTATAACTATTTACATATAATAATAATAGTGATGTCAGTTATACGAAGCACAAAGAAGCTGTGGCATAGTTTTAAAGTAGCAAAGGCTCAGCAGTTTGTTACTACAGTAGCAAAAAGGACAAACAAAAGAAATATCGAGCAGTAACTGCAGTAACAGAACGTATATCGATTTCGCAGTGTTGATTACTTGTTATTATAATTTACTACAGCTACAGTAACATAGAAAATATCAATATCACTATATTAGCCAGTAGCTAAGCCATAACTTAGTTACTAGGTCCGTAATAACGCAAATATCGATACGACTATTCTAATCAATGGCAGCTAAGCAGTTTAGTTTGCTACTTTAATAGCAAAGAAAATATCGATCTGATCTTATTAACTAGCTTTAGATTAAATTTTACTTCAATCATATCAGAAAAAATGCAAAAATGGCGAATCACTGAATGATTTTCATATATTTACTACTATAGTAACAATTATACAGTGGTGTAAACCTCTAAAATTCTTTCACAAAACAGCAAAAAGAACAAAGAACAGACCACCAAAAGGACAGACGTACAGAAAAAGAAAAATACCTAACAGACAAAACGTTAAGTATAAGAAGAATGACTGTCAGCACGTTCGTACTTCAGTAGTTTTAACAAGAATACAGTTAAACGCTGTGTTAATATAGCAATAAAATTTTGCTACACTTCGAAATATTAACACACCACCGAATTACTGGTCGATGTCATATTTTTATATCACTATAATAACAAGCAGTAAAGGTGCGTATGATTATATCAACATTCCCTTTTACTAATACGGCAACAAGACCCTACTGCGTTTGAGAAAAGTACATTTGAATGCTGTTATCTGTAGAGTGAACTTCTACAGTAATATTGGTAACAACACGCGACGTATCAACTTAGATTGTATTCCCCTGTAAAAGCTGTAGTAGGAATGAGTTTTCTCGATAACAGCAATGCTTTTTGTCGAATGCTACGTGTCGTATAAAGATTGCAATGTTTTGTCAAAGTGCTTTTATAGAAATTGCTACTGTAAAACCTGTTACAGTATTAATAAACTGCCATGGAATTGAATTTAAAACGCTGAACTTCATTACAATTACATTTAAGTCCGGTTCATAATGCCGTTAGTAGCAAGAGTTGTGTCCGAAATGTCACCAGCTCGAGCTGTGTTCGAATTGCTCTTAGTAGCATTCGAAAGAATTTTTCTATTGAGACGTTTGTATGTATATACGCTTGGTACTTGATAAACCTGATTAAGTGAATGCATCACCTAAGCTACTAAGGTAATAAACACGAATACCATCAGTAACAGGGAGTTATCTACAGATTCCTCGTCAGCAGCAACAAGTGCAGGTATCCATAAAGGTCTTGCCGTATTATATTATTAAATTATCTAATAATTAACTGATTAAATTCCTAAGTAATTAGACGCAATGCTGACGCATTAGAAAATCTATATTCATATAATAGCATAATGGACTTTTTTTTTACTATTTAATTAGTATTCATTAAGAATGCAGCAAGTTAAGTTATTAGTAAATAATTCCATTTACTAAAATGAATTACTGCGACTAAGCTCTACTGTTAATTATTTTATTGTTACTATATCAGCATGCATTACGTAATATTTTTATGGAAAATACGAAAAATTGCCCAACGATCGATACATGATTTTCTTTTAATTATTACTATAGTAGCATCAAGAAATTCTCATTAATTACAGAAACGCATTGTAACCTTAGCAGCATTTACGGTAAATTTCTGAAGTTACGAGTTAAGTGTTACGCATGGCACTTTTCTCTCCACCAAATGATACACGTAAAAATGTCAGGATCTAAGCTGAAGCTTGTTAAACTTATGTGCCAATCGGGTTATATAAATTTTAATTCTCTAGTAGCACGCAGTGGAGTTATCCTATAGGCGTGAAGGGACTTTAACCAACAGGGGGACCCAAACCAATCTTTTATAAGAAAATATTTTCTCAAAAGAATTCTCTTGAAGAAAAATATCTGAAGTCAACAGTGCATGTGGGGCCCCCCCACTGTATTTGCCTGGCCCCATAAGCTGCAACGCGCTGCTGATAGCACGTAAGCATTGACACGAGTCACTTAAGAATCTATGCTACAAAGCACGAACATATCTTGGCATTCTATTCCCCCCCCAAAGAGTAACTTCGCTGTTGCTGCAGCGGCATACTCTCATAATGATATTGTCCCGCATTTCTTATAGAACATTGAAGCTGGTTCTAAACAATTTCACACAAAAATCTATCCATAAAAAAAAGAGCAGCAAATAACACTAAAGTATCGCGTTTACTATCGTAAGATAAGAAATAAACGTTAATAAATCGCATCGATCGGACATTACTTTCAGAGAATTCATATAAACGTGAATAATCTCAATCTTCTTCGACCACATAATGACGTTTCATAGAAAATATGAGCTTATTGTCAGAAGTTCTGAGAAATCCAGATCGAAAATGTCGTTTCAGCACATTCCAACCTTTATTTACGATCAGATTGGTCCAATGTTGAAATTCCACCAGTAATATACTTTAGCCACGTCTCTATATAGAAGAATAAAGACACCCTTTAGTACTGTAGTAGTTAACAATAAATTTTTTCCAACCTTCCAACGTGGAAAAATAATAGATTCGATAGGTACACATGCGATTAAGCCGACCGAAATTCGATAGATTTGCACATGTACAGTACTGTACTTAAGATTCCTTAGGTGTACTTGTACTGTACTTAAGTAAAAGGATTCGATAGGTGCGTATGTATTCTACTTAAGTAGAAAGGATTTGCTAGGTGCACGTGTACTTAAGCATCATTGAACTTGGCAATAAGATATAACGAACTTGACAAGAAGTAGCTGGAGATACAAACCTGACACGACGGATAACAACTTCAGGAGAGAGTGGTGCCGAATTTGATTAATTAGAGAAAATCTGGCGCTGAGAGCAGTTGCAACTGTGCCACTTCTTTCAGCACAACTTGGGTCAAACTATGGTGAATTAGTAAAGCCGTATTGTATATTGATAACATGGAAGCAATTGGTTTTCTACATGAGCATAAATAATTCAACGAAAGAGCGTCATCAGTTCGAGATTAGCTTCTAGTTCCAGACGTGGATTTGCATCTAGTATATAACAAACATGGAGCATGGAAATGCCTAAAATGACGACGAAATGACAGTAAAAACGCACTAAAATTTTTTTTTGAATAACTTATATTTTGAAAAGTATTATTAAACATAATTACTGACGTTGCCTGACATTGATAATGACAAATTATGTAAGAAAGAAAATTCTTGACAAATATAACATGACGTTTTGTTAAATAGGTTCTAACTATGAGGTATAATTGCTTGTGTAATCTCTTTATCTATAATGTTGATTTATGTTTGGAAATTTTCTAAATACACCAAGCTTTCTAGAATGTCAGTTTTCTTCCTTCCTGATGAATTTTTATTCGGTTCGAAAGGTTGTAATTATAACTTTACACAATTACAAATTACACGCTTAAATCGCTGAGATTATTATTTTAATGTTAAGAGAATAAAGGAACTTCAAGTTTTCTTACTTTTTTCTCTAAATTTATTATTGCTGTAATTGATAAGTTGCTATTATTATTAACGAAACAGTCGAAATAAAACTAGAAAGTGTTGTAGCTGACAAGCCATTATTATTAGCGAAATAAACAAAACTGTAAAGTATTGTCGCAACTGACATGTCACTATTGTTAAAGAAATGTAACTAGAAAGTATTGTTGTAACTGAAGAGTTCATTGTTTACGAAACAATTAAACGAAACGTTTCGTAAACAATAAGAATTTATCAGTTACAACAATATTTTCCAATTTTATCTAATTGTTTTGTTAATGATTAACAATTTATTAATTGAACAATACTTTCCAATTGCACGTAATTAAGTTAAAAAAAAAACCGGTTGTTTGTCAGTCAGTGCGATTTTTAATTTGATTTAATTGTTTCGTTGATAAATATTTGACAATTACAAGAATAATTTTGAATTTCGTTCGATTATTTTATCCTTGTCATCAGCTTATAAGTTACAACAATACTTGCGAATTTGTTTAATTGTTTTGTTAACAATAGTAAAACTAGAAACAATTATCGTAACTGACAAGGTATATTTACGATATAATTAAATGAAATTAAAAAGTATCGTTGTAACTGAAAGATACTTTTTATTCATGAAACAATAAAAGGAACTATTGTTATTGTAACTGACAGGTTATTATTATTAACGAAACGATTATATAAAATTGAAATGTATCATTGAAATTGACAAGTTAAATTATAATTAAGTAAACTGAAAACGAGTGAGACAGGAACGTATTGTTGTAACTGACAAGTTACTGTTATTATTATTATTATTGAAACAAACGAAACTGCAAACAAACAAAGCAATTAAACAATATTTTTCAGTATTGTTTAATTGCTTTGTTAATAACAAAAACTTGTCAGTTACAATAATAATAACTTAGGTGTTTTATAAATAAGAATATTTCTTCAATTACAATAATATTTTGAAAATTTCATTTAATTGTTTTTCTGACGGATGATCATTTATCAGTAACAACAGGACTTTCAATTTCGTTAACACGAATGATTTCGCGAATCAGTAACTGATCAGCTGCTTGCTGAATATGAATCAGCTGCAACAGATTTCTATCTATTACAATTAATCTATTTAATAATACGTAATCGATTGCGCGAATGCTGATCAATTACACTCACGTTTGATCAATCACGTATTGTTACGTCAGCTACGATCGGTTACAACGTTATCGATTACGTATAATTATTACGCAACAATATACGTTATTCTTCAGCCGATTTTTAATTAAAAAACGACACGTAATGGCGAATGCTAAAGCCGAATCACTTTTTAAGGACAGAGTTAGCTGGATAACAAGATCATTTTTCGTCTCCATTACTCTAACAGCTTGTCATAAAGAATTTCATTAGTTCATGTAAAGTGCCACCCTTATCGACATATCAGCAACACACAAGGAGGAAGGAAGAAAGAAGAAAAAAATGGAGTAACTTTTAAAATATTTTCAGAATTCTAAGAGGGGGTATTCTTTGTTGAGAATGTCTTAAAAAAAGAATATATATATACTGAAAGGGGGAAGCCTCTAAAGATTAAAGCAAGGAGTTTCAAAGTAAAACTTCACTTACAGTAAATTCTATAGGGAAAAAAACATCAAAGATAGTAAGTAGTCCAATAAAACAAGGAAAAATCATTGAAAGAAGAAAAGATAACAGCTTAAATAATATCCAATTTCTTACAATAAAACCATCAAGTTTTCTAAGACGACTTATGACGGCACTTAGTTCGAAATGCTACATGAAAAATCACTCTGGTCTTGTTAAAGATAGTGAAGAACTGGAGCAACAATTCCCAAAGCATGCATATGACCAATCTACATGGAATTGGAATCGTGGATGTGTGAGAATTCTTGAAATTCTATTGGGAAAAATGAGCAAGAAAAACATCAGAACTTAAACGTTTTCGAAGAACCAGCATTAATATTGATTTGTTTGTTCTTTTTTTAATTGTTAATTTTATTACTTTTCTCCTGTTTTAGCCTCGTAATTCAATATTCAGCTGAATACAACTCTTAGAAGCCAGTTAGTCCCTTCTTTTATAGAACCGCTGGATATCGAAGGGTCTTCTCAATTACGAATTATCGTAATCGTATCTAATCAATTACATTAATTAATTATCTAAACATGATCAATTACAATAATTACCATAGCCATATCTGATCAATTACATGAAATTGTTATGTCATTAACACAGATTTTCGTGTAATTGATTAAATATCGTGATCAGTTGCAATAACAGAACAATATTACTAGGTAGTAAGCAATCTTTGCTCAACAATGGCGGTATAAATCTGTAAATTACATCACTTTTAAGGAAATAAATCTCGTTTGAACTAACATTTTACATGAATAACTACAAAATTTTCAATTTAATGCCGGCAATACATAAAATTCACCAATGAAATTGCAAAATACTACTAGAGAATGGCCTGATTTAGACTTGTGACAACAATATTATTTAAAAGGCAAGGCCTTAAATTTATTTCACAGTAACGCGAGACCTTTAAGCGTGACCCCGGATACAAAACTACGTTACTTATAGATAAACACCATTTTTCTTTCAAGTTTCGGTTTAAAATGTTAGCCAAAACTTGCGAAATATTAATTACATTTAATTTTAATTACGATAAAGAATATACTCATTTGCTTCAGAGATAACATTTGGCATTATTAGCTAGAGAACTTCTTCAGTTTAAGGCCAGCAACTCATAAAATTCAGCAATAAAATTCCAGATCAGATAACATCAAACAGAAACATTTCTATCATTAATTGGATTAATTATCCTTTGAAATCTCAGAATATTAAAAAGTAAGATTAAAAGTAGATAAGCAAAGTTAATAGGATCAAGTATTGTAATTAATAAATTAGCAATAGATGCTTATTAACCGTTAATCGCTAATTGAAAATCGCAGATTCCGTTGATAACTATTGATTTTCATTAAGTGAACATCTGCTACTAATAAACGCTTCGTCGAATCCTTTAAAGTTATGATCGTTAACACAGAAAGAGAGAAGGACGAGTGTCACCAATCAATTATTTATTTATTTAATTTCTTTCCCCCTGATGCTCGTCTCAACGTTCGTGACTCATAATGATGGAATTCTGATCAGTGTTTTCCACCAAATTTTAAAGTTTTATGCACTTTTACAATATTTAAATTCCTCTTATCAAAGGGTTTAACTGGGAGAATTTGCTTGTTTCAGCGTGAAACGTCCAGAATTCTACAAAGAAAAATTATGAGTCATTTTCTGGATACGAATATTCAGTTAAATAGCTTGTTCTGTATTTTATTTAGTGGCTCATATAATGTTTTATGTGCCTGGAAATGAGCGAAAAAGCAGCATAATAGAGAGAAAAAACAGGAATGTTTCACGTTTCAACGCTTTCAAAATTTATGGAGTAGCTTCTAGAATAAAAATAAATCATATTATGAGTCATTTTCTCGGCATGAAAATCATTTATATTAAATTATAATTCTATATAAATTTAGGGATTAATAATTTAGCTTATAGAAAACAAGAATACTCTACAATTGATAAGTTTTCCACACGCCGAAGCTTACGAAGTAATTAATAAACAACAACAGATAATTTTCTAGGTATGAAAATAGATTTTGACCCGTTTCAGTGGGATTTTTCTGTACAAAGCTTCAAATGGGGTGTAAAGATTCTCAAATCTCGCCATTCTCCCATGGAAGTATTGAGCCAGAAAGTAAAAAAGTAAATAAATAAAAAAAATAATTCGAGGTCCATTTTTTCGCTTTGACAAATTAAACCCATAAAAGAATCCACTGTTTCGGTATACGAAACAGCATTAATTAGACCCTTACTACATGTGGCATCTGACCTGAGCCGGGTCAAAGTCGCATACTGTTAGAGGGTAGGGGGAGATGCGTGTGTGTGTATTTATATACAGACTACTTCCGCCTAGAATACAATAAAATCATTCTTTTAACAAACCGAAAAGTGGCTGCTCCGGGTCTTTCACCTCTACTTTAAGTTAAGAAAAAAAAAAAAAAAAAAATGGATGAAATTTCCACATTGCAGACAGACAAATATTACAAATATCCAAAAAACCTCAGGTTAGATAATTTTTGCTCTTATACTCGTATAAATAACTAAGTGTTTATACAAAGGGTTTAGCCATTGATGACAAACCTGTGCATCATTAGCTGACAAGGCCATTAAAGAGGATGTATGTAATGAGAGCTGCTCTCAATCGTGTTGCATCTCTCTACGCCCCAGATAATTAATTGGTTAGGCAGACACAATACCCAAGTAGCTAAATTGGCTTTACTACTGGACTTAGAAAAAAAATGCTACCGAGCAGGGGAATAAAAAACTAGAAGGATGTATGATGAGATAACAACTTAGTTTTTAAAGCCCTCTTAGTATAAAAAGGGAACAAGTAAGACGAGAAACAAACTTGGATTTCACATCTGGTTTTAATTGGGATGAATTTTCTGAGGTGTTTTCTATAAATATTTTCAATCTATTTTGTAGAAATTTTTAATTGGATTCTTTAGTGTTTTTGTGCCATTTTTAATTGGATTCTTTAGTGTTTTTGTGCCATTTTTATTATATATATATATATATAAATTCGAATTATTAGAAACTCCTTGATAAGTTATTCGAATATGAATGATTTGAGTAATGATGTTGCTCGTCTCTTACTACTTTTTTCCACTTATATATACAATAAAAACAAAAAATTCGAAAAAATTTATACTTTAATTGGGAGAATTTCTCAATTGTTAAATGAAGCTTTATCTTTTAATTATGGGTTTTTCTATTTCAAAATAGGAAAAATTCTCGAACAAATCGAATAAATAGCAGACGACTTCAACTATTTAAAGTTCTCTTATGAAAGAACACACTTTGAGAAAATTTGAAGAGTACGCCAGGAATTTTATACATTTAGAGAAATCGAACGAAATTTTAAAGAGAATTTTTAGAAAAAAATATAAAAAATTTTTAATAGCAATTCCCCTATCTCAACCTTAAGTTTATTATATCTACTATTCAACAATTCCATTAATCTTAATTCTTTCATTAAAAAATTGTATTGAAATATTTCGAAAATTGAGAATTTAGATAAAGATTTTTAAATACTCGTAAAAGGATTTTAAAACGTATTTTAATTTGCAGAATTTATCACATTTCAAAAATCAGGGAATTTTAGGAAAATCCAGAAACATTTCAGGGAATTTTAGAGAGATTCGAAAACATTTCAGGGAATTTTAGGGAAATTCAGAAATATTTCAGGGAATTTTAAGGAAATTTCCCTAAAAATTCAAAAAATTAAAATAAATTTTTTTTTGCACAATTTAAGGAAACGATATTTTAAAATTAAAAGTAACGATAAAGATAAATCTATTTCCCCCTCTCTCTTTTTCCGTAGAGAATGCGCTCCTTTCCCCATTCAATTTTAAACAGTTAAGGTAAGACGTCAACCTGTCTGAACTATTCTGTAGAACCTGAACAACTCCAACGAATTGCTTTAAAGGGCAAAACAACTATCTATCAACTATCTTCTTTAATAACAGTCGAATGTAGTCCAACAACCAGCCAATCATTTTTTAAACGAGACAATCAATTCTTCTTCTTCTTCATTTTTATTTTTATTACTACTTTTTCTTTTTTAAACAAAAATTTACGATCTGTTATAACAAAACAATTACTAAACTTTGAAGAAACAGAGAAAAATATATAAAACCAAACAAAACTTCAATATTAATAAGAAGTTATTACACGAATCTTCCTCGAGACATATTTTCTGTACAAATTTATATCTGTGTCAATCCGTCATGTCTGATAAATTGTTTATAAAATGGACACTTAATAAAGATGGCTAAAATTGATTTTTGGGAGGAGGAAGTATATATATAACCCATCCAAAATATATAAACTTTATATATATATATATATAACTTATACACCGTTCAACTTAATTTATCTTTCATACATTTAAGCTGAATTAATATTGTTTATCTTTGCCTATCACGTGATAAGGCTCAATAATTGAATATAATTTGTTAATTTTGAATTATTTGTTTGAAATGCCAAAAGTTATCTTTATTCTCCGGAGATAATAAATATATAAACGAAAACATTAATTTTTCATAAACCTTGGAGTTTTAGTTGTTTCATTAAATTAATGCAGTTTCCCTACATGAGAAATGGCTTAGTTAATCGTTTCTTCTGTCTGTGAACACCTGTTTGAAATTTTCCTAGTTTTCGAGAATATAAATTAAGCATCTTGTCGTATTGAGAAATATTCCCATAATTAATTTTTATTATATAAAATTTAAGCAACGAAATAATAGTGATGTGCTAAATTAAGTTTAGATATTTGTAAATGAGTTTCCTTTTGGCACTTCAAATTAAAATTTTAAAGTAAATTCTGGTAGTTCCCTAAAAATTTACCCTTACACATTTAATATATTTTGAAAACTAACTGAAAGTTTCCTTAAAAAATAAAGTTTAAGGAAAATTTCGTGGTAAACACGTAGAACCTTCTACTCTCGTGGAAATTCTTAGCGATATTTAAAGAATATTTTTTGCAGAATTCAGAAATTTTAAGGTATAAAATGATAAAATATAGATTTAAATTAAATACAAAGAATTAGTATTCAAGTTAATCTGTTCTTTAATAAATAAATAATAGTACCTCTCTACAACGAAATTTCCCTACATTAGGGAAATTGCGTTATAAACAAGATGATCTAAAACATAAAATTTCCCTAAATAGGAATTTTAAATCATTTTGGCTAGTAAGATCCTAATTAATTAATTCATTAAATTTCCTTAAAACTTCCACTCTCAAAAGAGTGTGATCAGAATAGAGATCTTCCCTCAAAGAATAGGGATTTTTCCTGTGCTATAGAAATTTCCTAATAGAATTATTAAGTTAAAAAACTCTCCATAAAATGGGTCATTCTTCACTAATTATAGAATTCCCTAAAGAAGGAGAGTTTTTCTTTCTTAATTCTTCTTAAATTATGTTTCCCTCGATAGAATAGATTTTAATAGAAACTAGAAACGGAATCGATGTGAAATTAAAGAAAAAGGAAAATAAAATTTTCATAAAATACTTTAAAAATTCATCATTTCGAAGCAATTTGATAAGAAAAAAATTCTATAAAATTGCGGGAAAATATAAAAATTATTTTAAATATATTTTATATAAAAGCAATTATTTTTCAACGAAATAATAATTTCAAAACTTATTTATATGCAAATATTTTTTTTTAAATCTAACTAAATCTGAATTTTTATTCTAAGTTTTATAAATTTCGTCACCATCTTTTCTAAACAGGAAAGGTAAAAAAGCTGCAACATAAAAATCGAGAAAACTTAATATAAACCTTAAACTATCAAATACAATAAATGCATTTTTAGAATAATTTATATTTTTTTTAATTATCGAAAATTTATTAATGTAGGGCAATTACAGTATGGTGGAAATTAATTTGAGGAAATTTCAGTGTTTTGGGGAATTTATGTAGGGAAATTTCAGTATTTTGGGGAATTTATTGTAGGGAAATTTCAGTATTTTGGAAATTTATATAGGAAAATTTCGGTGTTTGTAGAATTTATGTAGGGAAATTTCAGTATTTTGGGGAATTTGTGGAGGAAAATTTCAGTGTAGAAAAATTTATCTGAGGAAATTTCAGCTTTGTAACAAATTATGTAAGAAAATTTCAATATTTTGAGAAACTGTAATGAGAAATTTTAACATTGTAAAAAATAGGTAAAGGAAAATTTCAATTTTGTGAAGAATCCGTGTAGGGAAATTCAGAGTTAACGGGTTTGATATAGGGAAATTTTAGTATTATTAGAAAGAATGAAAAATGTTAACATTGAAGGAAACAATTTTGAGAATATTTTATTGTGACAATGTTTTAAATACATTCCTAGATTTAAAAACGATCGAAACGTTCAAAATATGTAAAATAAAAATTTATACTAAGCTCAATTTAGAGGAATTTAATATAATTTTTTATAATCAGATTGAACTCATTAGTAAAAGAATCTAAAACTGCAGGTGAAAATCGAACTTGATTTACCAAGTTAAATGTGGTACTGATCTAAATTGGATTACCTGATTAACAGATAGGTACACTTAGTTTATCTATAGCTAATTTATAACAGGGTAATTCGGTACCCGTTCAAAACAGCGGAATATCTACTGTAAGAGGAGAAGTCACCACTCGGAAGAAGTCTTTTTTTTTTTTTTTTTTTTTTTTTTTTTTAAATTGGCAAGAGGAGGAAGCAGCAGAGTTAGTAAAGTTGTGCTAGCGCTGTTGCCTGTAATAAATCGTGATTAATGAAAATAAGATGTCATTTATAACGTGTAAGAAGAGAACGGGATAGTTGATTGATGTGTTCATGATGCAATTCGTCTGTTTACAGACAGCTAGTGTGCAAGATGGTACATTAATTGAACGGAAATGTAAACATGCTTTTGAGTTATGGTTTTATTTTTTTCCTTTTCCTCTCCACCCCAATTTACTTCTTATTGCTTCTATTTTTTCCATTATTTTTTCCCTGTTTACAGTTTTAAGAACTACTCGCGATTCTCTTAGAATCGATTAAGGGTCTTCAATTTCGCGAATTGCTTAAACTATTTTTGGATGGATGATGCTCTTCTGAGAACATAAAACTGTCCAATTTGATGTAAATATATATTAAGTAACTTGAACTTAAACGTGTAAACGTAATGTAGAATCGAGCTTAACTTTAAAAGATGGCAAATTCGTGTAATGGTTACGCATTCGTAGCACGAAACACTTTGAACTAAACACTATGTCAACTGCCAGCCATTTAAATTGTACAAACGTTTGAGACTACTGCAATGAATGCTTGTATGGTGCAATAAATAACAATAAATGTACTTGTTGTATCCATTTAACCGATTACAATTTGCTGATCCGGAAAGTTACGCCTGGATGTCCACGGCTGACTCATCGAGTCAGCATTGATTGTTGGTTGGTACAATAGAAGAGAAAGAGACTGAGGCCCAAGCCAGAATATGCTCCTGCTGTGGAGTAAAACTGGCGTAGAGGTTGATTGAAGATAATTAATCTGCATGAACCCATTAGAATTATCTGCTGAATTTTTTTTAGCAATTCCAATCGCAATTTTAAGAGGTGTTGCCGGAGAATTTTTTTCTTCCCAATGTTTAAGCGGGTCTTCTGAGTGGAAAATCGTTTTAATCATTAACCGAAGGGGGAGAAACGTTTATCCTATGTTTGGATTATTTGCCCATCTGTTACTGTTTTCATAGGGGTATTTTTTTAAAAGTAAGCCAAATGTAATGAATTATATTTAAGTGATTTTTTAAAATTAGTTTAATTTATCATATTTTAAAAATAAAAAATTTATAATTCAAGCATTTATAAAATTCAAGATTAAAACTAAAATTTTAAAATCTTTTTTCTTTTTAATTTTCTGATACAATTGGTTTTGCAAATTACTTTCTGGGAACTTATTTTCTATGTTTTTTAAATAACATTATTCTGATTCTTGTAAACTTTTACAGACTTAAATATATAACTTTTTTAATGAAAATACTTAATAATAATTCAAAAACTTTCTAATTTTTAAAAGAATATAGTTTCCTAAAGAGAAGACCAAAATTTCCAAATTATTTTATTTTACTTCTGTTTATTTCTATGAAACAAACATTGTCCTCTCTATACTCTTGAAATTTTAATATTACTTTAAAGTTGTTAAATTACAGTTTTTCTACATTTTTTAAATCTCCGAAGACAATGGCAAACACGTACTTCATGTATACATGTATACGATGACAACGCGTAAAAAAAACCACATAAACCAGAATTATAAACTGGGCAATATTTTATAGATATTGAAAAAAATAAATCTAATGAAAATTTAAAATCCAAAATTTACAACATTACGGCAGGGAGACGAGTTATTGTTTCCTGTAAACACATTTCCAATACACACACATACAAACAAAAAGAAGAGTGGTGTCCTTAAATCAACGACATCTGGCGGCGTCTCCCAGCACTAATTTAGCCCTCCTACATTGTTTTTAGCCATCTGCTGTGTCCTCACGGTCATACATACGAAATGAAGAAGGGAATTGAAATATCAAAGAGAAACGTTGCAGAGGAAGAGAGAAAGAGAATGGGGGGAGGCATAGTCATCAAACACGTGTCTGGATCGTTAGTGGGACAGTAACTGAATTTCTGTTCTTTGTACCCCCCTTAGATAAGCTGTAATAATGCGCATAGATAATGGAGATTAGGAAACATTATGGGATCCTTTTAAAATAATAATTTCTTGTTTTAGATGATAGCGAGTTAGGGAAGATAAGGTTCTTTATAATTGCACCAACGTAAATGGTTTTAAAACTCCGGTTGTTTAATTTGTTGTTGGCTTGCATAGATGTCATCTTCGCTAGTTTCCATACGTTTCACTACTTCTCTTTAATGATTGAGGACGATTAAATGATTTTTATATGGACGGTGTTAAATTTAAAAGGAGATTACTGGACGAGCAACACGTTTTTCCTGTTTCTGATAATTCACATCCTGATTACACAAACAAATTGTGTACTTTTCTCTTTACTATTAATAAAGACCAGATCCTGTTGCAAGTTAGAGGCAAACTAGAAGATTTCCCAAAAGGAAATTGCATCCTAACGACTAAAGGATAAGAGTAAAGAAAAAAAATCCAGCAACGAGTTGCTTAACTTTCCCCGCAACGTTTAAAATATTTGTGGCGCCATCTGTTATCGTATTTTATTAAAAAAACATTTTATATTTTTAACTGTTACAAAATGGCAGAAAGCTTAATTTTGAGGATAGAGATAGATTATATATATATATATATATATATATATAAATGTAAATGCTAATAACGAGTGCTAACTACTGGAGATACGACATACGACCCCCTTGACCTTTAATCACCAAAAGCATCAATCCCCTAATAGACAAACCTTCCTGCAAACTCAGAAAATTTCGACAAAAAGCACAGGAGTTATTAAGCTTTAAAGAGGGTGTACAAAATCGTGCCCTCCACATAATAACATCCATACATATAGGGAAAACCCCGATTTTTTGCAATTATAGACATTCCAAGGTCCCCTGAATCCAAAGACGTAAAAGTCTTAAACCGATCGCCGTACTTTCCCTCTGTTATATATAACAGAGCCGGAAAAATAATAAATAAATAAAAGAAAGAAAACGCTATCATCGCGAAGAGGATCTACAAGCTTGAAGTTTGATGTGTTCTGAAGCGTTTTGACAGTTCACTCCTTTATGAACGTGGTTAAGCTGACAGAGGATTGACGAACGAACTGATAGCATAAACACAGAATTAAAATCCTCCCTCCTGCTAACGATATCCTTAAAAATGAAAGGAAACAAGATTGGCAGAAGTGTAGAGTTTTATGACTGTTTGATAAGGTTACAAACCAACCAACTGATACAGGACCTACAAAAAAAAAATTATCTATAAACTTGACAGGATCGTTTACGAGCGCTCAGATTTCTTATTTTATTTTATTTTATTTTTTTACAGAGCGAAATGACAGCGAGGAGAAGTGACAATCAGTAAGAAAGGAAACATTAAATGGAAATGTTGATGATTACGAATTCATTTACTATCAAGACAGCTGTCTGCAGATGACCAAGTGTGGCATGGGAGCATGATTCCCAGCACGTAATTAACACTAGTATCTCTGACGTCTTGTGATCGATAGAGTCTAATAAAACTCTTGATTCCCAGGAGCAGATTGTTATAGACAACGTCAATAACTAGGATATACGGATAATATTGCCTATTGTGACGTCATTTGACGAGAAGATCCCTACCATTTATTAATATACGAATTTAAATAAAAATAGATTGCCTTTTTGATTACAAAATTCAACTTTTTTTTGTTTTATTTTACATTTAAAAAAATACCGTTGGAAGAAGAATTTTCAAGCTTTATTTCTATTATTAACGGTTTAAACTCAATAGTTTCGTTGGATAAATTCAAATTTAAGTAAATTCGTCAGTTTCGGACGATCGAGCTTTATTGGTTGATTTAAAAACCTACAAACAACTCTAATTGGATAAATTCAAATATTCGAATAATTATTATATTTTATTAGACGATTTTTTTAAAAAACGTATCCGTCTTCCATTGGTTAAATTCAAATTTCGAAATAACGATCGATTTCAACTGAAACGTACTTTACTGGCTAAATACAGTTTTTTTTTCTGTTTTAAATTTTAAATTCGTCTCGATTGATTGGTTAATATAAACTAATTGCGTCACAACGGAGAAACATTTTAAATTCTTAATTGGTTAATTTAAATTTTCGTTCGTTTCAAATTTTCCAGACTTAAAATAATTAAAAATTTAACTGAAAATTTATACGAAATTAATTTAAAAATTTAAGAAATAAATAAAACATTACAAGTTTTTTTTAAATCTTAATTTGTTTTACTTTATTATTTATTTGTACGATTGCCATACATCATGTAATCTTAAAAATTAAATTTTTTAATTAAGTTTATTAAGTGATTATTTTTTAAGTAAAAAACTTTTCGATTATATTTAAAATATAAAAAATACATATTATACTTTTAACACGCAATACGATTTTTTTTATACTTTAAAACATCATACTTTTACAATATACAGGCTATAATAATACACTATTGATCCATATAAAAGAGACTAAGAAGAATAAACTCAACAAAATGGTCAAACGAGTTTAACATCAGTTTGTCCATTCGCTAACAAAGTTAGTATCTTGACAACCACAAGACTCTAAATACTTTACAGTTCAAAGCTTCTGTCACTTCGAAAATCAAGAGTCCCACTTACGCTCCAACTGAAGTAAAACTCTGACTCTTCCTGTTGTCTAGCTTCCTCTAGAACTGAATTCTGGATTGTCAGAATGTAAACTTCATATTCTGACAATCCGGATCAGAATTCAGTTCACTGACATAATATAATTCGCCAAATAGTAAATTATATTACAGACAGACTTTTGTTTTGATGTTTTATCGTGTTTATAAAATTTGCAAGAAAAAATATATATATATATATATATATATATAGTTTTTTTCTGTTCTTTAAATACAATACTTTCAGTATTATTTTTCTGCTTTGTACGTTTAAAAAATTGCAGTTAAATTTACAGCGATCAGTAATTGGATAGTTTGATACTCCAAATCAGCGTTGATTGGTTAATTTAAAAATAGACGTTCAAAACTTTCAACTTAATTGGCTTATTTAAATTCGAATTTAATAAATGATGTTTATTAGTTAAATACGGCTTACTAATATTTAAATTTGGTACGGTAATATTAAATTTAATCGTGGCTAAAACAACATTTAATAATAATATTTTTCACTGATGAATTTAAAAATTTTAAGAGAATATTTAAAAAAATCATTATTATGATATTTATTTATTAAAATAACGTATAAAAATAAGAGATTTCCCATTAATGTCTGTTAATAATTAAAGAAGTACTCAATAATATAGCTTAAGTTAACGTTAGTTATAGGTTCTCACTAACGGCTGTTTAAATAATAAAATAACCAATAACGACGTATAGTCATTTAGAAGAATTTCTCCCCCCCTTCTTTTCTTTCAGATCGAATTTTTTCCCCCATTTTATTCTATAATTTACAACGTAGTCAATAATAAACAGTAGAGCAGATGTTGCAACGGATACAGAACTTCATCGTTTGCCAATATCTAGTCGAAAATCATAAAATTTTCATAAACACTTGGCGCAATTGGGCTATAAATTAATAGTTTTCCTATAAATACAGGTATCTTAAAACTTAATAATAAGAATTAGGTTAATAGTTTCATAAACCGGATCGTTAATACTAAGAGATGATTATGTTATCACATGTTTGAATATTCCCGTGTTAATAACGAACGTAAAACTCTTGTTAATTTTACGATTTTTGAATAGTTTATTACATCCCTATTGATTAATTTCAATTATATAAACTCGCAGCTCATTGGTTAACACATTTTAAATTTAAATTTCAACTGTCGAGTGAACCAATTTGAAAATTCCTTTTATAAAGAAAGGATTTTTTTTCTTTTAAATGGAGAATTACGAATTTAATTATATCAAAAAATGTTAAAGTAAATTAACTTTCCTTACAATATAATAAAAAAAAAAAATTATTAGGATTTTTTATGGCACGTGATACTTAAAATAATGTCATCGAGTATGACATAACTGACATACCAAGTAATTTTTAATAATAAATGACAGTTTTTTCATCTTATGATTAGATAATTATCAGAAATTAAGGGTTATTTTTAACTTATTTTTATATTATAGAACAGTGGTTCTTAAACCTGGTTCAAGCACCCCTGGAGGTGCTAGATTCCTTTCTAGAGGTGTTAGGGATTCACAACATTTTTTAATATTGGGAATTCCTAACTTTTATGTTAAGAATTCCCAATATAAAAAAATATGAATGTTCCTAATTTCTAAGTTTTACGTTAGGAATTAGGAACCCTAGAAGTTAGGGTCCCTTCCTAACTCCTAAAACCCTTAAAAATTAAATAAATAATTATTATTTATAGTCGTCTACGTGGACGTTATTTATTAATAGGACATTATACTGGTGTTTAAGGATTGGCACAGTAATGAGAGTTAATTCAGGAAAAATTTCTTTATTATATCACCTGTAGTAGCAATAAATAAATAAATTTTTCCTCCTGGATACAAGGGTGCATTTTAAAAATTTAGAGGGTGAAGAAAGATATCACAACATAAACATAAAATAGTTTACAATGTAAGGTATGCTTTACAAGAGATAGTATGTAAAATTACTTAAATTAAATTACTGCGTACTTGTTATAATTAAGTAAAGTTAATGCGGAAGAGATGCCGGAAGTTAATATTTTATCTATTGAATAACTGGTACCATAATTTCATTAAAGGTAAGTAAACACTACCTATTATTTCTACATATAGTAAATATTTTCGTATGTTAAAATATACAGCCAGACCTAAGTACAGCCACCCTCGTAAAACGCCAATTAGTACCTGTAACAGATCATTCTATACTTTACACATTAAATAGAGAACTCTTCAGTATCTGTGAACTCACCAAATTTGTTATTGTAAACGAGTGTCATCGTCATATGACGTAATATCAATATCTAATTCTAGTTTAAATATTAGCGTTTTTAATCTGTGACAAAATATTTTAAACTGCCTTCACACCTCGATACAGCGCCATCCTAACTACCGCAACTCTCCTCACCAGTATTTGTGAATGCATCTTCTCCATAAATATTAAATAGGGAAGAACCCTTCAGTCTCTTTAAATTACTAAATGTAGGGTTTTGTATTTCATATGCCGCCTCTATTATCAAACTTTTGTGCAGATCTCGTTACAAAATTCATTATTCGAAGTACTTCAGGTTAGTGCCAAACTCGATTTAGAAGCGAACGAATAGTGGCGCTAAATCGAAGTTTTAATACATATTTACTTCGAATTATCATTTGGTTTTTACTCTAAAAAGAATTTCTGTTTAAATTAGTGTGACGTAATTTTTACTGAAGTGCATATTTCAACTCTATTATTCTTGTTATACTTTCTATTCTTTGTAATTATTCATTTAAGCATTCTTTAGTGGCATTTTGCCGTCTTATAAATCATTAAAGTAATTTTAACTCACTCTTATACATTATTTATTACGTGTAACGTGTTAAAAGTGGGTTATTTTACTTTTTTCAATATTTAAATTTTCCTTTAGCTAATGTTAAAACTCAATTATAGCGTTGGTAATTGTCGCTTACGTGAAACTTATTATAGAACGGTTGTTAAAGACGTTATGATAAGTCTAAAGAGATATTTAGCAACCAAAATCTGGTATGGTGACATTTTAGGACACGTGGAAGACATTTCATTAAAAAATAATTAGTACAAAAACTCATCTATGTGGCACTTTTGGCGCTGCAAAAAGGGGGGGGATAAAACGGTGTCATCTGTGGAAACAGTTAAAAAGTGTGGTTTAAGGAATACATGCTGCAAATTTGGCAACTTTGAAAAACAGTGTCGCAATGCACGTGAGGAGAATCACAGCGGACCAATTACGATCGGCTGTTGAACACACTGCTCATCGCCTTCAGGCTTTACACCTTCAGAATGGGGACCGCATTGAACCTCGCATCTATGTACAGTACAGCTTGAGTCTTATAGAAATAAAATGTTTGTTACTTGCAGCGTCAAAAGCGCCATAGTGGCAGCTTTTGGCACTAAATTTTTTATGGGTATGTCTTCGGTATGTCCTGAATTGTCAACATAGCAAAATTCGGTTACATTTCTTCTACTAAATCTAGAAAACGTTAAATAGGAGTACTTCAATTACGACCACCCTATATAAGATGGGCAAAATAAGCCGTTAAAACAGATTTATATAATTAATTTACCACAGTAACACTGCAAAATATTTGGAAAGAATGTAAATATAAGCAGGTTAATTCGCAAAAAGCAATGTAAAAATTTCGCATGATCGCAGTTTATGTGCTGATAAACACTATAAATTTCTTTAAGCACCGGTCGTATTGTAGAATTATTTTATAAATAGAGCAAACAAGTAATAAAAATTTAATAAATTAATTAATAAAGTATAACATTTACACGTGTTTTCATTGAAACTAAGTACAGATATTGATGCTAATCCACGATTCAAACACAGCTTAACTTCAGTAACAATTAACAGCTGGGGACTGACAAAAATTTATATTTAGTGGCGAAACATTATAAAAAAAAAAGAGAAAATTGTTTCTACATTCCTGCTTAACGAGATAAAAATAAAAGTTTGTTTAACTAAATGTTGATTCAGACTACCTCAAACTGTTTACACAGATTATAACAACTTTACTTATCAGAGAGACCAAAGAAGCAAATCAAAGTTACACCGATGGTTTGTACAAAGGATTCTGTAGGTAACTATGGCAACGAGAGACTGGTTAGGTCCCACGAGAGGTTGCCAAATAATACATTACGTTTCACCTCACCTAAAGGTCAACGGGTCATTTGCAGTCAGCGCTTTGCCTTTTTGTGTTTCGATCGACTGCACCATACAGATGATGTCACCGCCGATTACGTAGTTTGTTGACGTCACCGGGGCGAAATTTCGTACAAAATTTAATTAGGCGCGTGACTTGATAGGCTTTTGTTTTTTCTATTCGGGTTCGGAGGAGGTCAGAATCCATAATCCTCGAACGAGAAAGAAGAAAAATTCAGCCAGGATTGTGGAAAGGGCACCCAAAAACTGTTGATAAAGTTTCGCGGGATTCTGGTGTCTTGGTTTTTATCTTTATGTTTATTTTGATTTTGCTTCATTTCCTTCGTTTTCTTAATTTTATTTGTCTAAACTTATTAGTTCTTACAGTCTATTTACTTACTTTATTTTCAGTTTTTTTTACTTTTATATTTTGGCTTCAAGCAGATTCTTTGGAAAAATATACAAAAAATAAAAAAAAAGTTCGTGAAATTACTAGAGATTTTTAGATCTTAAAAATGTACTGTACATAAAAGTACATAAAGAAGGATTTTTTTCTTATGTAAATTAATTTTATAATTTGTTAATTCTGACGTGAAGGAACAAAGGAATGAAGTTATTGACAAAAATTAATTAAATATTCTAAAATAGTTATTTAAATTAGGATTAAAAAAAAATTAAATTAATACAATAATTCCATCTTTCAGCTGTGATCAGATAACATCACAGGATACAAACAAATTAATTTTATTATATATTAAAATATTGTTTCTAGATGAATAAAATTAAAAATCAATAGATAATCTAAAATTTCACATTAATTTATCGATTAAACGTGAAGAAAATCGATTTTAAGACATAAAAGTTCGTTTTTTTCTACTTAGTTAAAATTTGAAATTTGAAATTTCGACGCTAACCAATCAAGCATAACAATGAAATGACGTCAGACAGTTTCGAAATCTTCTATTGGTTAAGATAGATCGACGAATAATTGAAACAATGACGAAATCGATTATCGTTTTCGTAATTGGTGGGATTCAAATTTGAATTCTGCTATTAAGTAATTTGAAAATAAGTAAAATGTTAATGGATTTTGAAGCTGCTTTTTCTTTTAAAAAAAGCATTCAGGCATTGAATAAGCAAAAACGAATTAATTATAGAGGCGTATCTGAAGTTACTTTGACAGTCATATTTATATATATAAATGTTTATAAAAATTCAACTCGGTATGCTTTTTTTAAATATTTTTTCCGACACGAAAATGGTTTTAGCACTTAGAAAACTTGGCTAAAAGTATGAATGCCGGTAAAAGTATATCTTTAGAAGTAAGGGGGGAATTTTTGAGAATAACTCAGAAAGACAAATTTAGATGGTATTGCCAAATGACGGAAATCTGTGTCCTCGAAACCAACTAAAGACTATTTTAACATCGATCTTGCACTCTCATCGGGGAAAGCATTCATTCACAGATGGCAACATTGCGTGCCTGGCTTCAATCACGTGATGGAACAAATCACGTGACGCTGATGGCAGAAGATTGCTTTGAAATCTGATGGAACCAAGTTTTAAAACTATTTAATTATTTTACTCCATCAGAATTTATAAAAAGAGCGATTTTAATCGGTTGGCCAACCAGAACGACCATCAGATACAGATATGTAACTAATTAAAAAAGAAATAAAATAAAACAGGAGGAAGGAGACTTCCATTTACAAAGCGCACGTCAACACACAAATTTCGTAGTTTGATACAGTAATTTGCCAACATTTTAAGCAATATACCATTAAGGAAACACGCTGACGATCTGTGTTTTTTGGAAATTACACATTATATTTTCCTTTAATTTCAAGCATTATAGAGCATTATCGCTAATAACGTTGGACTATGCACTTTGTTCTAGAATTATCAGCCTAGTTAAGGTTCTAAACATTCCTCGGAGCTTGTTTATCTTTTTTTAATGAATCGAAAATCAGGAAGAAAGGCAGAGGAAAATCGAAAAGCCAACGTATATTCTTCAGGAGAAGAATGTATATTTTTGGTGAAAGTATCCTGTAAAGAAGTGTAGTTGCTGCAAGGGGGAGAACAATATATGTCATGCTACACGAGCACTTCTCCGGTGACAGAAAGAAGCTAAAGTCTCTCCTGTCTCCAGTGAGTGACGGGTCACCGGAAGATGACTGAAGAATGATGTCGATAAATCACACTTCTTCGTACATTTTTTTCCGCCATTTCTTTTTAAAGCAAGGTGTAAAGTGAATCGAGAAAAATAAAGATCACAATGGATAAAAGATAGCTTTTTTTTTTTCTTTTTTAATCTAAAAATAGCAAAGCGTAACTTACTTTAAAAAGTCACATTTTGTTATAAATATGCAATTCGAAATGTTATAAAAATTACCTTTTTTTTCCCTCCACATTATTTTCGAATTTCCAGTTTTAAACTATACCGAACTGAAAAATGAGTGAAAATTGTGGATTTAAAAAGAAGTTGGCAACATTGTTG